>NC_056671.1:90481102-90781102 GCF_018350195.1 Panthera tigris | reverse complement strand
TGTAATTTCTCTTCCGGGCATAGAAAAAGGTGAGGAAGAGAATCTGGCAGCTCAAATTTAGGATTGCCAGCTACGGATAAATACACACTGATATCTTTTTCACCATTTCTGAAAGAATATGGACCATTCAAATCCTCAGTTTAGAAGTGTTTAACATTTCCCATGCACTGATTTAAATATTTATACAAATTCCTTCCACACACACCATCACCAAATTACGATATTTATAGGTGAAAGATGACTCAAATTGCTTTTTGAAGGAGTACATTAATTTAATCTTGAACGTGCAGTTACAATTCACCATTTTCTAGAGCAAAAATTGAAAGAATAATAAAAAGATACATTTTAATTATAACTCAAAAAAGCCTGGTGATGGCAATGCTTGATAATTATTCAAGTCTATTTTAGAGATATACAAGTACAAGCCATGCAAACATATTTAAATACATCTTTCCTACTATATATAAGATGTTAAGTAGTTTGCAGTATGTAAACACTATCAACCACAGTGTATTCAGTGTAATTAGGCTACAGAAGCTCACATTTAGCAGGATATCTTAATTTATGCTTGAGAACGGAAAGATGAAAACAAAAATCAGACGAACACCAGATTTCTTCGCATCCTCTTTGCAGCTGATGTCAATATTTGTCAACGCACAAATTGGGCCCCAGTAATCGGGAGGTCCTGCTCCAGGGCACTGGGAACGGGGGACAACCCTGCAGGGTGAGTTGGGGAGTGCGGGCAGCCCCTCTCCCTCTCTCTGGGGGTCTCCAGCCGGGAGCCACGGGCAGGTTTGGTGTGAATTAAATTTTAGCCTATCCAGATCAATTGTAAGACTTTTTATCCCATTTTCTCTCCCTGCCTCTTCCTCTTCCTTGTTTTCTTCCTCTTTTTAAGTCTCGTAGTGCTCAATCACAAGTCTAAAATCAGGACAATCTTTGAACCGACTCACATTTTTGTGTGATCATGGTTTCTGTCCATCCTAGTGCCGTCGTTTTGTGATTTTTCAGCTGCGATAGGTTCCGCCGAAAGGCCAAACTGAAAGGCAGCTGGTATGTCTGTAGACACAAGAATCCGACGCAAGTGTTGGCGATGAGCGCATTAGCCGTTCCGGACACGGGGTGGCTTTTGTGCTCTAGTCCGTGTAGCCCGTGTGCCTTCTCATCTCCGTTGGCTTCACTGGACGTAACCACGAAGACAAGTCTTTATTTGTCATAATTAAGGAGGCTGCACAGTATCATTTAACAAATTACAGACGCTGGGGCGGCTGCCGCTCTCCTTGACCCAGAACACCAATTAGCCTGGTCGCGCATCTTCCTGTTGATTAAAAACCTAATCCACCCACAGTTCCTAGAGGTTATGAGGTGCTTATGGACCAGGCCATCTGAGACGCGTTCAGTGGACAGCCCAGCAATTCCGGCACATCTGTGATTTAATGGGTGTTTGAAACTTAACTTCTGCAGGGTTTAACTAAAGCCACACTAAGTCTGTTTTATTCATTAGGTTAACTCCAGAACCTGTTTGTTAAATTCATTTTTGTGTGATCATGGCCAGGCTTAAACGTGGGATTAATGTGAAATAAACATTTTTTTTGACAGTAAGGATATTTTTCAGTCTATATTATCAAAATTTTTCCCTGGTAGGGTAGCATTTTATGTGTCTCCTGAGTGTCCTACAAACTCCCACTCTTAATGGTGTGTTCATGGTGAAATTGATGTGTTACTGCATTGGTACTCCACGTGCTATTATAATGTTTTAGGGTTGTAAAACATTTTTGAGCTGGTGTGTGTGTGTGTGTGGGGGGCATTGGGAGGAGTGCTTAAGTCTAACTAGGGTAATATAGCACTACTAATTATATTGGTCTAATTAATCTAATTAAATTGCAGCTAGATATAATTTTGTACATGCCATTTGTCTACATTAACATTATGTAAACCTATTCTGCCTGTCCATGCATTTTATATGCAGTATTTTCTTTAGCACCTCAAGGACTCTGGGTATTAGAACAGGGTAGAATTCATTTCAACGGCTTAGTAAAACAGGATATTGAATGGCTGGGAGGAATTGGAAGATGAACAGGGAAAGCGAGTACTTTCTGTTACAACAGAAGATTTCAGAAATGTGAGAGGACAGGTATTTTCAGGAGGAAGACTTCAGTTTCCTACCCAACCCCACCCCCCCCCCACCGCCATATATTTTTTTTTGCTGGTCTCCATCAACCTTGCAGCATCTGTTAGGATAATTTCAAGTTTTAGTGTTGATGGAAGGTATAGCATTCACAGGGCAGCTAGGACAGAAAAGATTTGGCAGATTTGAGATATATATATATATATATGTATATATATATATATATATATATATACACATACACACACACACACACACACCCATGGGCCGGGTACTAATATCTTCCTCACTTCACAGACAAAGATAGTGAAGCACAGATCACTTGAACCGCTTGCCAAAGTCTGGGCTGCAGGGAAACCACAGACCTGAAGTTTGGACCCAGGCGGTCTGACCTCAAAGACCAAAATCTAAGCTTTTCAATACACAAAGCTATGTCGTCTCAAACAAAACAAAATCTGTTCTTAAAATCCCGAACTCCAGAACAATGAGAACTTCTGCAAGCTTTCTTTAAATAGATAGGTTCCGCCAGAACATAAATCCATACGGTCTGTGCCTCTGAGAAGTGGCCTGACCTGAAAACTTCGAGTTTAAAGACTGGTTTGTGGGGGGGTGGAGGGGAGTCAGTGCTGGTTGGGCGAGGGAGTTTCTGGTCTTTAAAACACTGCAGTTTCGACCACATCAAGTCGCCTCGATTCCTTATTACGGCAGAGATGACCTGGTCACCGAACAAGTGTGGAGGTGTTGGGGGATGTCGTCATCAGCTGTGGAGGCTGCGAGAACAGAGCAAATAATGATGTTTGGCAATTTCTGCTCCATGCAGGGCAGATGGAAACAGAGGAAGAAGAGTATCCAGTGCAGCCTTGAAAACCAGTTCCCAAAGGAATGGAGTGTCCTCAGAGGAAGTTAATGGAAGTTAGGAACTCTGCAATCCATCCAGGAAGGAAAAACAATGGAAGAGGTCAGGTGGTACAGAGACAGAGTTTCATTCGATGTCTCATTTTCTTTGCTGGTTGATGGCGTTCCTGGAAATTTGAGGGGCTGCGCGCCCACAGATCTGTAGTGAACAAAGGGTCAACAGTGGTGGGTCGGATGTCTCCTGCTGCTTACTAAACCGCCCGGAACCTAGTGCCGATGGAAACAGCCAGGTGTTGAGCCAATCTGAGTCTCCGTGGCACTCGACCCACTCGGGCCAGGCTTGCCGGGGCATATGCAGTGAGCTGGTGAACCAGGTGGAGGCTGGGAGGGCGGAAGGGTTCCGCTCCCGGGTCTGGTTGTTGGCTGATTTTTAACTGGGCTGATGGGAGGACTGGCCCCGGACCTCCCATCACACTTCAGGCTAGCCCAGCTTGCTCTCTTGAGCTCCGCTCAGCAATGGCACCTCTCTTCTGCTACGTTCTGCCCATCAAAACGCCGCACGGGGTCAAGCGATGTATTGACTTTTGTGACCTTAGAATAGAATGCACCTTCCTTCCGTTACCCAGGGAATATTTACCAAATTTGTCAGTTTTGAAATCACAGATCAAACCTCAATGAATGCCAAAGAACTGAAAATGGGAGACGTGCTGGTAAACACAAACATTTGCTGTATTAAATCTGAACAATAATTAATAGAATATTTAAACAGCACAAGGATCCTCAGTTCTGTTCTTCACGTGAAAACAGGTGTGACTTCACCCATTAGAAGAGAAAATACAGATCAAAACTATGTGGGGGCTTATTTCTCTCCCATCTGATTGGCAAAGTAACACAAAGTTTGAGGACATACTGGTGATGAGGCCGTGGAAAACGACTTCACATATATGGAATTCACAGGGTTAATGTGTCACTATCTCACCCAATTGCAGCTGGCTTTACCCTTTGGGCCAACAAAACCTCCCCTAAGAATCTAACCTGAAGATACTGCCACAAATGTGAGTGAGGTTAAATGCAAGAGTTTACAAATATCAGAAATACAAAAATATTTGTAAATACAAAATGTTAGGGGGTGCCTGGGTGGCTCAGTCAGTTAAGCGTCCTGACCGACTCTTGCTTTCCACTCAGGTCATGACCTCACGGTCATGACAATGAGCCCTGTGTCCTTCTCAGTGCAGAGGGCAGAGCTGCTTGGGATTCTCTCTCTCCATCTCTCTCTGTCTTTCCCCCTCTTGTGCTCTCTCTTGAGTTATCTCTCTCAAAATAAGTAAAGAAGCTTAAAAAACCCCAAAATATCAGAAGCAACCCCAATGTCCAGAATCAGAGACTGAATCAGTAAATTATGATTTACCCCACAATGGGGAATTAGACACCTTGAGAAGGAATGAGGAAGGTCTTTGTACTAATGTCTAGACTTGCAGTGGAAAAGACAAGGTGGGGAATGGTGAGGACATGCTGTTGTATTTTGTATAAGAAAGGAATGAAGACAAGATGAGCCCTTTGAATCTAATTTTGTTTTACAAATTCTATAAATGCTTGGAATATAAATTAAAAAGGGAAATAAAGTTAAATATAAAAAATCGTAACAAATGAACCTAGCTGTGCATTCAATTATTATTTCAAGTGATTTTTGAACAAATAACTCCACTGCACAACCCTATTGAAAAATATCCTTAAAAATGAGATAACTGCCAAGTGGTCTTAATCTTGACTCAATAATTTTATTTAGTAGCAATGTTGGGTCAGTGAATTTTAAACTAATTTGTATACATTAAATAATAACGCTGTTGTATTAATATTATGAGTTAAATATACGTGGTAAAGATATTTATGTGTATCTATGTCTCTATATGAGTCTTCTATCTATGTATCTATCTATTATCTATCTATCTATCTATCTATCTATCTATCTATCATCTATCTATCTATCATCTATCTATCTATCATCTATCTGTCCCTGTGCCTTCCTGCTGATTAGACCCGTGAGTACTGACACCCCAGTGGCAACGAGCGTCTCTTTTACTCAGATTATGGTTATTAACACCATTCTCTACAGGAAAGAACCAGGGTTCCTTAAAGAAATAGTTAAACTCCGGTCTTGGACAGAGAAAGTAGAAAATGAACCTGGGCATCTTTTGTGCCAGAAGGCAAGGAGGTGCTCACAAACTAATGAGGAAGCCATAAAATGATATATATTGATATGTATATTAAGACCATTATATTGCAATGATTGATTCGGACAAGGACGATAATTGGATGCTAACACCACAGACTTTCTCACCCCAGAGATTATATTTTAACTGCAAAATGAAAAATGTACCTTGACAATGATTAAAGTTTGTGTCACTAATGGGAGACATCTTGACATCATGTGTCTTCTTGTGTGTTACACTACGAGATGCACTCATCGCTTACAAAGTATTCTTGCCAAAAATGTGGAACCTGAATCTCAACAAGTTTTTAGATCTCATTTGCAGTGTAGGGGAAACATAGGGAATGGAAAAACAAGTTAAACAACACCTTTAGATAAATGTGGAACATTCCATAAGACTTTTTTTCTTCAAAAAACACATCATACAAGAAAATCAAGAGATAGTTTGAGGGGCTGTCTAGACTAAAAGAGATAAGGAGACATAACTAATTGTATGCGATTCAAAACATTGATTGGAAGGTAATTCAACTTTTCAAAAAGCTTTTAAGATATCATTGATTCACAAGAGAGAATTTCAACATATACCACGCATCACAAGATATTAGGGATTATTGTTAATATATTAGGTATGAACTGTTCCTATACTGGAATATATCCTCATGTTTTAGGAAATATGTACTAATGTATTTATTGATGAAACAGAATGATGTCTGTAAATTATTCAGAAAAGATATATTAGTTAGGAAAATGCAAAATATTCATTTGTGAATTATTTGTGAGTGTATATATATATATATATATTACTATTCTTTCAACTTTTCAATTTTTAAATTTTTTGGTAAAAGTTGAAAAATAGAATGCAACATAAAACTTTGCTATGAACAGACATTCTCATGGAAAATGAATAGTTTACTAGGAAAATATAAATTCTTAAAGTTAATTCAAAAAAAAGAGGAAAAAGCATAATTAGGTCAACTGTGGAAGATTTTGACCAAAGTCTGTGAAGGACCCATCACCTAAATTGTTTTTGTTTGTTTTATCCCAATAAAGGGAAAAATCTTACGAATTATAAACTGTCAGAACACATCCAAGTGATGGGAATGTTTCTGATGTATTTTATAAAGATTGTATAATCTGATTCCAAGCCTCTTAATTATAGCAAGACTAAGAAAGACAAAAAAATTAAAAAATTCTGAAAATATAAATACAGAAATCTTAAATGAAACTCTAGCAAATTAAACACACAAAGACTAGAGATAGGGTTTAATATTAGGAAATAAATAATGTAACTTACCACATTCCTATAAAAGCCTCCTGTGTTCTGGGCTCTGACATAACTTCTTCACCTTCTGGGTTTTCTACTCATCAGAGACTGAATCTATTCAAACAACCTCCTCATTTGCAAAAGGAATGTGAAGAAGTATATCCAACCCATATTATTGTTCAGATTAAATGAGATATACATAAAGCATTTAGCACTTACTCTGCCAGTGATAAACATATATTGGCTACCATTATTATATTAGAGGAAGAAAACCACATAATTGCTTTGAGAAATGTCCAAAAGGCATTTGGTAAGTTGTAATAATTTTGAAAATTAAAATAAAAATTCTCTACATAACCTAAGGCTAAGGAGATACTGGGGAAAAGGATATCTGTTTCAAATAAAGACAACAAATAATTGTACCCCCTGGGCAATGTACATGACTCAAAATCAAAGCATTAAAAGAATGCTCTAGAAAATTAATAAAAGGGTTTTTATTATCACTACTATTTCATATTTTCTAGAAGCTTCTATCCATTATAATAAGATAAGAAAAATAAATAAGAGTGCTGGTCAGAAAAGGAAGGAAAAGTGTCCTTACTTGATTTAGAATATCCTAGAGAGGGGTGCCTGGGTGGCTTGG
Source organism: Panthera tigris (assembly GCF_018350195.1). Lineage (NCBI taxonomy): Eukaryota > Metazoa > Chordata > Mammalia > Carnivora > Felidae > Panthera > Panthera tigris. The sequence goes on along the minus strand of NC_056671.1, from coordinate 90,774,003 downwards.
TTGTTTAAGTGTCTGACTCTTGATTTTAGCTCAGGTCTTGATCTGGTAGTTCATGGGTTCAAGTCCCATGTCAGAGCCTGCTTAGTATTCTCTCTTTCTCCTTCACTCTCTCTCTCTGCACCCTGCCCCCCCCCCCCACACGTGTGTATGCTCTTTCTCTTAAAATAAATAAATAAACTTAAAAAATACAATATCCTAGAGAAGCAAGTTCACCTCTTATAATTACATTAACCATTCTAAATTTCTGCTTTCAAAATAGAAAGTTTATTTACCAATATATTTATCTTTAAATATTTCTTTGAAAAAAATCATGCTTAAAAGAAGTGACTCAGTGGTAACATTTATGGGAGACCCCTATATTCTGTGGCCTTTTAGAGTTTCTCAATGCACATTACTTTATAAAGGGTTCTTTGGAGTTTTATACATCAAGATAATTGGAAAGCTCTCAGAAATGTGTTTTTGATTATTTACTTACTTGAAAACATTTCATTTAGTGTCTACAACGTGTTATTTGCTATAGTGACTGTTCCTGTGAATTTTGTGGTGTGGTTGGAATGACAGAATTCAGTCCCACAATGACATAAACCATGCTGGAACCACAGCTGCGTCAAGGTCAGGAAGAAGCAGTGTGTGCATTTCTAAGATTTTGTCAGTTTCTTCCAGGTTGCCCAGTTTGTTGCAATAATTTTTCATAGTATTCTCTTATGATTGTTTGTATTTCTGTGTTGTTGGCTGTGATCTCTCCTCTTTCATTCATGATTTTATCTATTTGGGTTCTCTCTCTTTTCTTTTTGATAAGTCTGGTTAGAGGTTTATCAATTTTGTTTATTCTTTCAAAAACACAGCTTTTAGTTCCATTGATCTCTTCTGGTTTTTTTCCCCTATATCATTTATTTCCTCTCTAATCTTTATTATTTCCCTTCTTCCACTGGCTTTAGGCTTTATTTGCTGCTCCTTTTGTAGTTAGGTTGTATATTTGGGATTTTTCTTGCTTCTTGAGATAAGCCTGAATTGTAATGCACTTTCCTCTTAGGACTGCCTTTCCTGTATCCCAAAGGGTTTGAACTGTTGTGTTTTCATTTTCATTTGCGTCTATGTATTTTTTATTTCTTCTTTAATTTCCTGGTTAGCCCATTCATTCCTTAGTAGGATGTTCTTTAACCTCCATGCATTTGAGGGCTTTCCAATTTTTTTTCTTGTGGTTGATTTCAAGTTTCATAGCATTGTGATCTGAAAATGTACAGGGTATGATCTTAATCTTTTTGAATCTGTTGAGGGCTGATTTGTGACCCAGATGTGATCTGTTTTGGAGAACATTCCATGCGCACTCGAGAAGAATGTGTATTCTGCTGCTTTAGGATGAAAAAGCAAAATAGGTCAGTCAGAGAAAGACAAATGTCATATGATTTCTCTCATATGTGAGATTTAAGAAACAAAACAGATGAACATAGGGGAAGGGAAGGCAAAATAAGGAAAAAAACAGAGAGGGAGACAAACCGTAAGAGACTCTTAAATACAGAGAACAAACTGAGGGTTCATGGGGGGATGGGCTAGATGGTGATGGGGACTAAGGAGGGCACCTGTCGGGATGAGCACTGGGTGTCATATGTAGGGGCTGAATCACTGGGTCCTACTCCTGAAACCAATACTATGCTGTATGTTAACTAACTTGAATTTAAATAAATGAGTAACAAAGAAGCAGTGGGGAGGCCACGGGAGCTTCTCTGGAGGGAGACTTGCTGGTGAAGGCAAACCAGGAAAGCACAGGACCTGGGAAAAGCATCAGGTTCGCAGAAACTTTTTTAGAACGTGGTGAGTGGGGAGAGTGAACGGCCATGGCGGGGGGTGTGTGAGCAGAGGGGCAGCTCTGAGATGAAGGGGGAGAGGGCTTCCGGCGAGTTTAGGAAACTAGTGCCTTAATTCCAGTAGCAATACGAAACCACTAGCCTGATTGAAACCAGAGCAGGTGGATAATATCTGCATTTTGGAAGATTATTCTTCGCAATTTTCATTGGAAAATGAACCCACAGTACGAACAGATAGAGATACGGGAAAGTAAGGTGATATTTAAACCACAACCACAAAAAATAGTAAGACGGTGATATAGAATTGTATGAATAATGCCAGGAAATATCCAAGACATTTTAGATACATTCAGAGAAAAGAGATTTGGGTACAAATAGGTCTGTAGCTTGAAGCCAGTGGCATAGAAAAAACAGAACGTCTCTGTATCTATTTTGCCCCTGTCTTCTGTGTCAAGGAGAATGATTCTCAAACTGAAAAGGGTAAAAATAAATGTTGCTTCAAGGTAGCAGAGACCATGCTTAGTGAAAGGATTGATACGGAGCACCTGGCAATTCTGAAGAGTTTTGACTTCTGGTTTATACATCACTGCGTGTCCAGGGGACTTAAAAAAAAAAAAAAAAAAAGATGCGCTGTGTTTGTTCCTGCCCTGGAGCAGATCTGGAAGAGGAAGGGAGTTGGAAGCAAGAAGACGGGCAAATGTTCTGGTTTTTAAAAGGAGAAATGGGGAAGGCAGAGTTTATTAAACCAAGATTGGCTAACTTGATTAAAATGCGGAGCAAATTGCATAATGCCTTTTTTAAAGGGTCTGTAAATACATAGGAGAAGAAGATGTCACCGCCAGGAGCCACAGAAAGTTCCAGAAGAGACAATGGCGTCAGGTGAAATTCAGTTCCTCTGTGTGAGGGATTATGAATCGGAAAGACCACGGGGATTCAGGACAGCACGTGCTATCCATGTCGGGAAGCCATTTATGAGGACTTGATGATCTCTGAAGTCCACAGGGGGACACCATAGCTGCTTTCCAGAAAAATTAGCTCCAACAGGTGTTCACAGAACAACAGAGCCTGTGACAGAGACAGGTGAGTGTCCGCGGTCCCCTTCTCCCCCTCTTGCGTTAACCCATCACGCCGTGACTTCGTCTTTCGCCCGCTGGGGGAGAAGCCTGTGCCAGCTTCCTCCCAGGGTGGTGAGGCCCGGTGACAAAGTCATGGCCAGTGGGCTGCAGATGGAAATAATATGAGCAAACTCACTGTCACATCCTTGGAAAGTGTTTACCTTAATCTCCTCTTTGTCTTTTCCCACCGGCGGGAACACATTCACGGGCAGGCGAACAATCAGTCAGAGGAAGCAGGTCTCTGGATGATATCATGGAGCAGAGCTGGTCCTGCCCTGGGGCTGCCTGCCTCACCTCTGACCCCCTCGTCTAAAGAGAGAAAAGCGCCTTTATCTGTTTGAGGCACAGGGGTCACATTTTCAAAACACCTTAGCTTAGACACTGGCTAAAATCATGAGTCTTGGAGACTGTCTGAAATCAGGCCACTAATCATAAACAAGCACGTCAACACAAATATATTAATAAATGTGTATGTAAGATACATTGATATTAACATTCTGAAACTTATCTGGTATAAGACCACAAGGTCTTGTCTCGTTAGTACATTTTTAAACGGCTCGATGTAAAAGTTACATCATTAAAGCCACGCCTGATGGGTAACGGGATGAGGATAGAAACAGAAAGAGTTGAAACGTTTGGAGGAATAAGCTTAATTAAATCTACAGATCTTTAACAGAAACAAAGTCTTGTGTGGATACCAATAAAGCAAACGAGGAAGAAATGCTATCTAGCAGCAGGTTTCTCAACGACACAGATCCTCGGGACAAATCTCCAGTGGATGTGGCTACCAGGAGAAACGAAAAGACCACGTAGTGTAGTCTCCATCGTGACAAGAATCCCGTCTAGACCTGTCGGCAGGTGTGTTCAATTTGCCCTGAGCTTTGTATTCCAGAAAGGATACGAATGCCCTGAACAAAGGGGCGAACTTGGTATATGCTCGCAGTTCTAGGGACGTGGAATGGATGCTTCGAAGGTAAAGGTTTCCCCACTCAACTGAGGGATCAGCAGGGACGTCCTTGGTGCTGAGGGTTGGGGCTGACGACTCCATCAGAGGTTGGAACAGACAAGTTCAAACTTACGTTGCAGCCCTGGGCATTTAATCGTCAAGAGAAGAGTAGAAAGGCCTGTAGGAGAAAATAACCATTGAGGTTACTACCATAATCAGGCAAAAAGCGAGGGAAGCTTGAATTAGGATGTGCCCAATAGGGTCATAAGCTGCATAGACCTGTTGCGGATATCTTTTGCTGCCTAAGAAATTACCCCAAACGTAGTGGTTTACAACGACAGTTATTTTGTTTATCTCATAATGAGGGTACCCGGTGGCATTTAGCTGGTGGCCGAGATAGTCCCCCAGATTTGAGACAGCCTCACGGTGGCACCTGGCCTCTTGTCAAAGTCTGCTGGGGGCTGGGCTCGTCTGGGCCCCTCCTCACGTGCTCTCTGGGCCTCCCCACTGGTCTCCCCAGTGCAGTTGTCTGGTTTCTCCCATGGTGGCTCAGGACAGGCGCGGCAGGGCGCCTAAAGGCAGGTCCAGAACCGGTACCGCACGTTTTCCACTACCTCCTGCTTGTCTACGCGTCCTCAAACTAGGTCGGATTCAGGGTTGGGGACGGAATAGCCACTTCCAAATGAGAGGGGTGTGTCTTTTATCCGCCACAGAGGTCAAGGGGAATGGACACCAAGGAAAGCTGATTAGATTGGAGTGGTTAAAAAACGGGGGACCCATGAGAGACTAGTTTCAGGATACTGCGAATTCAAAGTCAGATTACAAGATAGTTTTACAGAAATAGAACTATTGGGCATGGACTCTTCTTTTAAGGAGCGTGACCACGCCAGACTTTGTATTCTTTTTTTTTTAATTTTATTTTTTAAAATTGACATCCAAATTAGTTAGCATAGAGTACAACAGTGATTTCGGGAGTAGATTCCTTAGTGCCCCTTACCCATGGAGCCCATCCCCCCTCTCACACTCCTTCCAATAACCCTGTTTATTCTCCATATTTATGAGTTTCTTCTGTTTTGTCCCCCTCCGTGTTTTTATATTCTTTTTGTTTCCCTTCCCTTATATTCATCTGTTTTGTCTCTTAAAGTCTTCATATGAGTGAAGTCATATGATATTTGTCTTTCTCTGACTACTTTCCCTTAGCATAATACCCTCCAGTTCCATCCACGTAATTGCAAATGGCAAGATTTCATTCTTTTTGATTGCCAAGTAATACTCCATTGTGTATATATACCACATCTTCTTTATCCATTCATCCAGCAATGGACATTTGGGCTCTTTCCATACTTTGGCTATTGTCGATAGTGCTGCTATAACCATTGGGGTGCATGTGTCCCTTCGAAACAGCACACCTGTATCCCTTGGATAAATGCCTAGTAGTGCGATTGCTGGGTCGTAGGGTAGTTCTAGTTTTAGTTTTTGAGGAACCCCCATACTGTTTTCCAGAGGGGCTGCGCCAGCTTCCATAGCCACCAACAATGCAAAAGAGATCCTCTTTCTCCGCATCCTCACCAACATCTGTATTCTTAAAGAATTGTTAGAAGTCTGGGAAGGAAACATTTGTTTGACTAGAAGGGAACTTGCAGATCCAAATATTCTTGAATTGAAGCCATTGAAGTTAAATTCTATTTGAGGAGTAAAACGTGTATTCCCCCAGTCCAAAGGCTAGCATAAGTGTGGCACAGAGACTACCAAACATCTCTGCTTTGATTCAGAAAGTGAGTCAATTATGCTTATTTTTTATATAAATTTGAAACGTGTGCACCAACATAATAACACGATACAGGGTGCAATTGCGATAGGTTTGGTCCTTGGTGTTTAAGTGAAACACAGTGACTTAGCCACGGAGTTTATGGTAGGATTGACTGCTCAGGCTGCAGACAGAAAAATAACGGATGCAAGTTTTCATTTGGAAACGGGTGTTTGTTACTTAACTGTCAGCCTTTTGATGTGTAGCAATCTTCTCTGTTATCACTATCTTGGAGAAAGTTCCCATTCCTCCAAAACTAATGTTTAGAGAAATTATCTGCCTCTAATATTGATTATTTCTATGCATACACTGTATCCAATAAGAGGAGATTTTATTTTATGCATTAACATATGTTTCATATTTATAAAGTTTTGAAAAAATGTTGATTTTCTTAGTGTAATAGTGTAATTATTCGGCCTTTGTTGCGAGCCCAGCATTTAGAAGTTGGAAACCCCAGAACGGAGCCAGGAAGGTTGCGATGGTTGGCCAGCGAACAGATTTTTGTCTTTCCTCCACAGAAGGTTGACCCACAACGGCAAGATTGGTTTATATCTGGGCAAAGATATGATCGGCATAAAGATCTGCATAGTGTTTCTTCTTTAATGTTGTCATTACTAAATCTGGCCGCTCTCCAACACAGTTGAAGGTAAATGTAATGGAACTTTGAGTTTCTTCTTCATTATTTTAAAAATTCAACCAAAGTTGACCTTGGTGATTATTTTCACTCCCCCATGGAAAGATGGGGGTCACAAGGAAGCTGCCAAAGTCACTGTGCAGTAGCTGCGGTGCTCCCCTCGTGTAGACGAGGAAAGATACCTTGAATCTGAGCACTGGCCCAAAGTCATTTAATTTAGAAGTATCTGAGTGAGCATTCGAATCTGCTGTGTTTGGCTTGTTAAAGGACAATCTCTCCTCTGTCCAAGCAGCACGTCTGGGGAGGGGTCCTCCCCCTTCATGCTGTGGATCATTTCCACTTTGTGTAACAGTTGTGTACACAAAACGTGTAAAGGAAAAGTGGCTCCCTGGTTAGGTCCATGTTGTCCGCACAAATGAGAATTAGTGACACAAAGTCTTTGTTGCTTTTTACTTTACTGATCATGAAAACAGGGACTCAGTAATATAAAGACTGAAAGTCTTTTTTGTTGTTGTTTTAAAACGACTTTCTGCTTATGTGAGTTCTCTCACTTAACGTGTTTCCTTGGCTGCAGGATCAGTGACGTCACGGCAAATAAAGTCTTCAAGGTCACCTGAGAAGGACCAAGGACAGACAGGGTGGGAGGAGGAGCAGGAGCTCACAGAGGGGAAGAGAATCTGGTCGTGGCAGGTAGATTCACCTGTGGTCTTGACAAAGACTACAAAGAGATTCTTTGTACACTTAGCCTGTTTCCCCCAGTGGTAACCTTTTGCAAAACCATGGCATAAGATCATAACCAGGGTATCTACACTGATGTAGCCTTATGATCTCGTTCTGATTTTCCCGGTTTTCACCTACCCACCATCACAGTGAAGACATGGCCCAGTTCTAACATCACGAGGTCCCTCATCTGGCCCTTCTTTTTTATTATTATTACTTTTTTGTTATTAAAAAGTTCTCTTAATGTTTATTTTTGAGAGAGAGAGCAAGTGGGGGAGGGGCAGCGAGAAAGGGAGACACAGAATCTGAGGCAGGCTCCAGGCTCTGAGCTGTCACCACAGAGCCGGACGTGGAACTCGAACTCACAGAGCACGAGATCATGACCTGAGCCGAAGTTGGAGGCTTAACTTACTGAGCCATTCAGGTGCCATTCACCTGGCCCCTTCTCAACCACATCTACCCAAGTTTTCCAACTCTCACCTTTCCTGCCCTAATCCTTGGCAACTGCCCTCCATTTCTAAAATTTTGTTTTTAGGAAAATATTATGTACATAGAATTGTAAAGTGTTTAATCTTCAGGAGTTGGCTTGTCTCACTCAGTGTGAACCCTTGGAGTCTGATGCTAGCTGTGGGCTTGTCATATATGACCTTTATTATGTCGGGGTACCTTCTTTCTACTCCTAATTCCTTGACGGTTTTTATCATGAAAGTGATGTATTTTTGTAAAATGCTTTTCCTGCATCTGTTGAGAGGATCATATGATTTTTAGTTTCATTTTGTTAATGTGGTGTATCCCAATTATTGATCTGCCTATGTTGAACCACCTTTGTGTCCCACCTGATCATGGTGCATGATCCTTTCAATGCACTGTTGAATTCAGTTTGCTAAAATTCTTCTGAGAACTTTTGTACCTACGTTCACCAGGGATATTGGCCTATAGTTTTCTTTTCTTGCAGTGTCTTCATTTGGCTTTTGTATCAGGGTAATGCTGGCTTCATAAAATGAGTTTGGGAGTGTTCCCTCCTCTTTAGTTTTTTGGAAGACATTGGTCAGGATTGGTATTAAGTTTTCTTTAAATGCTTCATATAATTCACCAGTGAAACCATGTCATCTTGCACTTTCCTTTGTTGGGAGATTTTTGATTATTGATCTAATCTCTTTACTTGTTAGTGGTCTGTTCAGATTTTCTATTTATTCATGATTCAGTTTTGGTAAGTTGTATATTTATATACACTCAGATAATTCTTTAGGGTTATCCAATTTGTTGGTTTATATTATTCATAGTAGTCTCATAATCTTTTCTGTGGTATCTGTTGTAATGTCTCCTCTTTCATTTTTATCTTATTTATTCGAGTCTTCTCTCTTTTACTTAGTGCAGCTCAAGGTTTGTAAACTTCACTTATCTTTTAAAAGTAGCTATTGGTTTCATCGATCTTTTCTATTGTTTTTCTGGTCCTTATTTTATTTATTTCTGCCCTGATCTTATTCTTTCCTTCTGCTAACTCTGGCCTTGGTTGGTCCTTCTTTTTCTAGTTTCCTGAGATGCAAAGTTAGGTTGCTTATTGAGATCTTTCTTTTTTCTTCATGTATCCAATCTCTTCATGTGGAGAAGTTTTCTAAGCCTAAACGCAATGGGATAAATAAGAAAACTGATAGAATTGGTTAGATAAAAATGTTAAAAAAAATGTATGTATGTATGGGTGGCTCACTTGGTTAAGGGTCCAACTTTTGGTTTCGGCTTCGGTTATGATCTCGTGGTTTTCAGTCCCCATCGTGCTCCTGCTGACAGTACGGAGCCTGCTTGGGATTCTCTCTCTCTCTCTCTCTCTCTCTCTCTGCCCCTCCCCTGTTCACACACACTCTCTCTCTCAAAATAAATAAATAAAGCTCTCAGTTTTTCCCCATTGAGGATGGTATTAGTGTTGGGTCTTTCGTATATGGCATTTATGATTTTGAGGTATGATCCTTCAATCCCTGCTATCTTGAAGGTTTTTATCAAGAAACGATGCTGACTTTTGTCAAATGCTTTCTCTTCATCTATTGAGAAGATTATGTGGTTCTTGTCCTTTCTTTTATTAATGTGATGCTTTCCCCTAAGGACAGGAGCAAGACAGGGATGTCCACTCTCGCCACTGTTTTTCAATATAGTATTGGAAGTCTTAGCCTCTGCAATCAGATAACACAAAGAAATAAAAGGCATCCAAATCATCCAGGAGGAGGTTAAACTTTCACTCTTTGCAGATGACATGATACTCTATATGGGAAACCCGAAAGGTTCTACGAAAAAACTGCTAGAATTGATTCCTGAATTCAGCAAAGTTGCAGGATATAAAATCAATGCACAGAAATCGGTTGCATTCCTATACACCAAAAATGAAGCGACAGAAGGAGAAATCAAGGAATCAATCCCATTTACAGTTGCACCAAAAACCATAAAATACCTAGGAATAAATCTAACCAAAGAGGTGAAAAATCTATACACTGAAAACTATAGAAAGCCTATGAAAGAAATTGAAGAAGACACAAAGAAATGGAAAAAGATTCCACGCTCCTGGATAGGAAGAACAAATATTGTTAAAATGTCGATACTGCCCAAAGCAATCTACATATTCAATGTGATCCCTATCAAAGTAACACCAGCATTCTTCACAGAGCTAGAACAAATAATCCTAAAATTTGTATGGAACCAGAAAAGACCCCGAATAGCCAAAACAATCTTGAAAAAGAAAACCAAAGCTGGAGGCATCACAATTCTGGACTTCAAGATGTATTACAAAGCTGTAATCATCAAGACAGTATGGTATTGGCACAAACACAGACACTCAGATCAGTGGAACAGAATAGAGAACCCAGAAATGGACCCAGAAACATATGGCCAATGAATCTTTGACAAAGCAGGAAAGAACATCCAATGGAATAAAGACAGTCTCTTCAGCAAATGGTGCTGGGAAAACTGGACATCATCGTGTAGAAAAATGAACCTAGACCACTTCCTTACTCCATACACAAAAATAAACTCAAAATGGATGAAAGACCTAAATGTAAGACAGGAAACCATCAAAATCCTTAAGAAGGAAGCAGGCAAAAACCTCTTTGATCTTGCCCGCAGCAATTTCTTACTCAACACGTCTCCGGAGGCAAGGGAAACAAAAGCAAAAATGAACTATTAGGACCTCATCAAAATAAAAAGCTTCTGCACAGGGGAGAATCAATCAACAAAAATAAAAGGCAACCAACAGAATGGGAGAAGATCTTTGCAAACGACATATTAGATAAAGGGTTAGTATCCAAAATTTATAGAGAATTTATCAAACTCAACACCCAAAAAACAAATAATCCAGTGAAGAAATGGGCCAAAGACATGAATAGACACTTCTCCAAAGAAGACATCCAGATCGCCAACCGGCACATGAGAAAATGCTCCACATCACTCATCATCAGGGAAATACAAATCAAAACCACAAGGAGATACCACCTCACACCTGTCAGAGTGGCTAAGTTAACAACCCAGGCAACAACAGATGTTGGTGAGGATTTGGAGAAAGAGGATCTCTTTTGCACTGTTGGTGGCAATGCAAGCTGGTGCAGCCACTCTGGAGAAGAACATGGAGGTTCCTCAAAAAATTAAAAATAGATCTACCCTACAACCCAGCAATTGCACTACTAGGTATTTATCCAAGAGATACAGGTGTGCTGTTTGAAAGGGGCACATGCACCCCAATGTTTTCTAACAGCACTATCAACAATAGCCAAAGTATAGAAAAAACCCAAATCTCCATAGATGGATGAATGGATAAAGCAGATGTGGTATATATATACAATGGAGTAGCACTCAGCAATCAAAAAGAATGAAATCTTGCCATTTGCAACTACGTGGATGGAACTAGAGGGTATTATGCGAAGTGAAATTAGTCAGAGAATGACAAATATCATATGACTTCATTCATAGGAGGACTTTAAGACACAGAAAAGATGAACATAGGGAAGGGAAGCAAACATAATATAAAAACATGGAGGGGGACATAACGTAAGAGACTCAAATACAGAGAACAAACAGAGGGTTGCTGGAGGGGTAGTGGGAGGAGGGATGGGCTAAATGGGGAAGGGGCTTAAGGAAACTACTCCTGAAATCATTGTTGCACCACATGCTAACTAACTTGGATGTAAATTATAAAAAATAAATAAATGTAGAAAGTAAAAAAAAAGTAAATAAATAAAAAATCAAAATAAATAAATAAAAATAAACCTGTATGTTGAAAGAGTCCGACATTAAATGAAACAGGTTAGACTATTGAGGAGGGCACTTATTGGGATGAGCACTGGGTGTTGTATGGAAACCAACTTGACAATAAATTATATTGAAAAAATTAAAAATAAATAAATAAATAAATAAATAATTTATGCTACATAAAGAAGTATGCAATCGATTAGAAAAAGCATTAAAAACCCAACAGATAAATGTGTGAAGGCCAGAAACAAAAATTTTCCACAAATTTCTAACAAACATATGGCAAAAGTTCAATTATAATAACATTATAACGTGAAATTTCATAAATATTTCTAAAAATGATAGCACAAAGCTGGTGAACATCTGTTAAACCATTGTCAAAAATCGCTGGGCGGAGGAAAAGGTGTTTTAATTTTGCTGGACCACAATTTGACAACATTGACCATGACCTTTGACCTAGTTAGTATACTTTGACATAATTATTTTACCTTAAAAATAAATCCCGGGGCACCTGGGTGGCTCGGTTGGTTGAGCGCTGGCTCTTGATTTTTGCTCAGGTCATGATCTCACAGTTTGTGAGTTCAAGCCCCTTGTCGGGCTTTGAGCTGAGAGTACAGAGTCTACTTGGGGTTTTCTCTGTCTCCCTCTCCCTCTCTGCTGCTCCCTCCCTCTCTCTCTCTCTCTCTCTCTCTCTCAGAAAATAAGTAAACTGACTTAAAAAAAATCCTAAGGCAATAACCCCAAACTATGGAAAACATTTTACGTACGATGCTCATAATGGCAGAACACCGAGAACTTTTTAAGTGGCCAAAAGCATTAGAAAACGGGAAGGAAACCACGGAACACGGTAGACTATTTCGCTGTTACTACTCGTGATACTTACGAGCTGTCTTAAATCACGTGAGAAAATTCCAGTAACCTGGAGCCCACACGTTGAAACAGGGGGATCCCGGATGCTCTTCCCTCTATTTTCCTCTCTTCTTTCTTTTCCTCCAATCTGGTTTCCACAATTTCTACCAGGGTCGTGTATGACTTCTAGCATAAGAGGAACATGGTGCCATTTTGGGAAAAAGGGAGCAAAGGCGTTGCATGGGGGTTTGCGTGCGTGAGGGCCTTCTTGGGATGGGGCAGGTCTGGAGATGGGAGGGACACGCCCTCAAGGGTCAAGACGGCGGGTACACCGCCACACCGGTACTGATTGTCGAGGCGTCCGTTGAAACTAAACGCTTGGGATCATTTCATCAAATTACACCCGTCAGGCACCGTTTGGGACCCGTACTAAGAATCTCACGTTGGCTTCTGGCTCGTCAGCCTGGGCGCATCGGGTTTGCCTGGGATGTGTGCGTGGCCGCCTGCGTCTGCGCCCGTGGAGGCCGACATGGTCGTCGTTCTTTCTAATAAACCTTTGATCCGCTGAATGGTGGCTACAACGCCTTACAGCCAAGGTACCGGTGCGGGGAGAGTTTCACAGGATGTGCGTGAGGACGGATGGGTCCCAGGGGCCGTCTTGCTGCGCCTGTGGCAGCTAATTGTGCCTGCTAGGGTCAGCAGTTTGCTGTGTGCCCTTCGGAACTTCTGACCGATGCACCTTTGTCTGTAATCCAGCTCTTGGTGGAACAATAACACCGCAGGATTATCCCAGGATTATTACATCACCGTCGAACCCAGGCACTTGGCCTGGGCCACATCGAGACCCCACGAGGTGGTTTCTTAACGACAGAAGCCACGTTTTCTCTGGTCTCCGCTAAGACGTTTTTAAACTGCCAGTTACATAGTGGGCGAGTCCCAGGCTGAGGTTTTCTTTTTCGGTGGCGAGAAGAGTTTAAAATCTCTTGCCGCAGAAACGATCTACATGATCTGGAAACCTTGTGGTTTTCCAGGTTAGTAAGAGTGAAGTTTGGGACATAAGGCTTTAGAGAAGTCATCTGCGGGAGGTCTGAAAGTTTCACTCCTGCTTTTCGGTTGTCGGGAAGGAACTTATGCATTTTTTCATTATACTCTGAACCTTGTTTTTGGTTTTTTTTTTCTTTTTCTTTCTTTAGTTCCTATTGTTTGTTCGTGCTTACTGCCAGAGAAAGGAAACTGTGACATCCTTTTCAAAATAAGCCTTTGGTTCCTATAAGAAAATAGCCCCATCTATCACATTGCCTTCTCATGTTCCGTGGTCCGCCGGAAGGCTTATTTGGTTATGTTTTTGGTGAGACCGGTGGCTCAGCTCACCAGGCCAGGCTGGGGTCCTGGAGCAGAAGGGAAGGTCACCCGCAAAGGCAAGGCAGCCTGCCATTTGGGGTGCCTCACACCTGCCCCTGACCGCAGTGGGCAGCAGAGGAGGGCGGCCCTGTGGGGTCCGCTCACTCTGCCCAGGGTCTCCCCTGTCTCCGTCCTCCCCGCAGAGGCACGAAACCACACAGTGCACGGAGAGGCACCTCGGCAGGTGTGCAGTGACAGCTGTATAATTTCAGCATTTTTGAAATACAATGGAAGTGCCTTATATATTTATGCAACTTCCTTTTACATCTGCCTCTTAGAGGAACTGATTTGCACTTGTCTCTGCTGGAGTTCGGTAATTTGCCGCCCTTTCTTCGTCTCCGTTCACTTTCCTGCGTCCCCTCCCAGTTCTCCAGCCTCATGGGAGACGCTCAAGAACATCCCCTAGCTCTCTCCGTCCCCTGCAGCCTCTGTTTTGAGAGGAAGCCTTGTCCCGCAAGCGGGGGTCGGCTTGATCAGGTCTGCCCGGCCCTGTTCGGGAAGCTGTGCGGTGTGGTGACGGTTCAGGGGACAGGGCTGCCCTGGGCTCACCGCGTCCGCGCTGTGCTGGGCGTGAGCGGGTGTGAGACCCTGGCACGGGTGCGTGAGAAGAGCTGGTTGCTGAGACGCACGCACACACCCCTCGACCCCTGTGCAGCCGCTCGCAGAGCGGTGTCGCTCGTTCGGTGCCAGGGCTTATGGAAGGAGCAGGCGTGGATTTAATGGGTGCATTTACCTGGCAAAACCAGAAACTCTCCTATGGGTCTTGGCCGCCGATTTTTCACCGGGAAACGAACATTTCATACCCTGCTAAAAGTTTACAGTTCTTTTTTTCTGTTTGGCGAGCGCGTTTCTGCACCACTGAGCTGACAGCTGAAGTCGGCCCCACTCCCGCACGTGATGTCAGCTGTGGGCCTGCCTGGCCGTCCACGAAAGGGGGGGGCGAAGAGCCAGGGGGAAAAGGAAGCCTTTTCCGATTGCGACCAGCCTGGTTGAAAGTGCGTGTCATGTGTCAAAAACCCCACGGCCTGTGGATCTCAGTGGATGTAGCGGCGCCTCTCATGACACGTCTGGAGGATGCGCGTCGGGCTCGGGGGACGCCAGCCGCACCTGCAGCTCTGGAGGCTGACGAGCGAGCAGGAGGCCGATCTGGGAGGAGCGGGGACCGGGCCTCTGCCGAGAGCGGGGACTCGGGAACACCGGGAGATGGGGCCGCGCTGCAGACGGTCAGGCCCGCCAAGAGTTAAACCTGAAAGCTGGATTCGACTACGGTGTGAAGTCAGGTACCAACTGACAGGCGAACGCACTCTCCCGTCTCAGCTCGGGCTGCTCCCTTGTTTATGCTACCTTTCAGACACCCTGGAAGATTCTCCAAAGGCACCTGTGTGGTAGCTCACGAGAGAGAAGGGCTGCCAGACGTCTCCCGTGTCATTTCTAAAGGGCATGGAAGGTGAAAGAAAGGAGGAAAGGATAAGACACACGGGGAGGGCCGCCCACCAGGCACCCCGAGTCGGCTGTGCTAGTCTGAGCCGGGACCGTGACCAGGATCGGTGAATTCTGTTGGGTCTCACAATTTTAAAATAAAACCAGCGGGCACTCCTACCTGTGGGAGAATTAATTACTCCTTTTCTATCTCCCATTGTTTAAGGAAAACTTGCAATAAACACGGGTTGTTTGAAGGAACCGAGACTGTGTGTGTGTGTGTGTGTGTGTGTGTGTGTGTGGCCTATATTTATGGAAAGGAAAAGTATAAAAACATAGCATTTTTATTAATAAAATAGATCAAAATAACAGGAGAGGAAGTTGCCACACTCAATAGAGATTCTGTTTAAATATTCAACTTGCACCGAGAGGATGGGGGGCCCGGGACCCGGGCACAGAGCAGCTGGGGCCTCTGGAGACCCTTCCCGGGGGAAGGGGTAATGAGGATATAAAAATTCTGTGCTCACCGGCCCCCAGACAGCAGGCAGGCTGGGACGGAAATGCACACACTCACCACAGGTGTTGTGCAGAGACCCACACACTGCACTTTCTGGCGGTTCACGGTTGCATTATTGCCACTGCCTGGGCACGCTGACTCGGCTCAGTGAGGTCACCGTGTCCACGCCCGATGCCAGTGTTTCTCCGGGGCGGCTGCTTGGGGAAGCCAGTCTCCTACAACACAAGTAGTCGGTGGGAGACGACTCCAGCCCCTCCTCAGCCAACGCGGCTCGGGACTGACACATCGGGACACATTGCCCACGTTTTCCCATCCAAGCTATCACTTTTGGACGTTTCTGCACCAATTAACAGTAATTCTTACCCTTGGCAAGTATTGAAACTCAGTTGTCCTTAGTTATACTTAAAACAAAACCTCTGTGTAATCTGTGCATGCCGTGTGAGCGCTCATGAACGTTTCCTTAATGTTGAATGAAGATTCCTTACATTTCGAGAATTTTTAACACTTGATTCGTCTTAAAAACGCTCATTTGAACAAAGATCCAGTTTGGTAATCACTATCTTTTCAATGTTCATATTTTTAATTTCCCAGGGCCCTTGATTTGCAAGATCTTGAATGTACAGAAGAGTTAACTTGTCAAAGGTTTCGCAGCATTTACTTTTGTGTTTGTCACTTACATTAAGACATGTTTTTTTAGGGGCACCCGGGTGGCTCAGTCAGTTAAGCGTTCGATGTCAGCTCAGCTCGTGATCTCACGGTTCGTGAGTTTGAGCTCTGTATCGGGCTCTCCGCTGTCAGCACAGAGCACGCAAAAGAAAGAAGTAAAAGAAATAAAGTTAAAAGACAAAAACAAACAGAAAGCACTTTTCTAAATTATGCCTTTTTTCTAGAGCAGTTTAAACTTTCACAGAAAAATTAGGAAGTGCAGAGATTTCTTATATACTTGCCACCACACATGTACAGACTCCCCAACTATCAGCGAAGATTCTTCCACCAGGGTAGCCCATTTGTTGTAACTTGGACACCTACACTGAATTCCCATCCCGAGTCCGTAGATAACGTTAGGGCTCACTCTTGGTGTGGCCCGTTCTGCGGGTTTCGACAAATGTATAGTGACCATTATCCACCATTATAGTGTCCTACAGAGTATTTGCCCTAAAAGTCCTCTGTGCTTCTCCTGTTCAACCCTCCTTCCCCACCTCTGAAAACCACTGGCCTTTTCTGTCTCCGTAGTTTTGCCTTTTCCAGAATGTCGTATTGTTGGAATCAGACGGTATGTCGCATTTTAGATTGGCTTCTTTTGCTTCGGGGTTCCTCCATATCTTGCCATGGCTTGATAGCTCATTCCTTTTTAGGGCTGAATAATCCATTGTCTGGATGGACCACAGTTTTTGTATCCATTTACCTCCTGAAGGACATCTTAGGTATTTCCACATTTTGGCAGTCATACGTAAAGCTTCTGTAAACATCCATGTGCAGGTTTTGGCGTGAACATAATGCGTTCCGTTTTTTGAGGGGTAATCGCCAAGAAACACGATTGCCGGATAGTATGGTAAGGTTCTGTTTCGTTCTGTAAGAAAGCACCAAACTGTCTTTCAAAGTGATTATGCCATCCTGCATTTCCACCAGTAATGAATAAGAATTCCTGTTGCTGGTGAGAGTGGGGAGTCAGTGTTGTCAATGTTCCCGATTTTGGCTATTCTAAAGATGCCTGGTGCCTTCTCATGGTTGTTTAATTTGCGTTTCCCTGATGCTATAGGATGCTTAGCATCTTTTCATGTGCTTCTTTGCCATCTGTATGTCTTCTTCGGTGAGAGTTTTGTTATATTTGGCCAATTTTTTCAAACAGGTTGTTTTCTTTTTTATTATTGAGTTTTAAGAATTCTTTGTACATTTGGATAACAGTCCTTCATCAGACGTGTCTTTTGCAAATATTTTCTCTGTCTGTGACTTGTCTTTTTCTAGATAAAGTCCAGTTTATCAGCTATTTCTTTCATAGATCGTGACTTTGGTGTTTTATCTAAAAGTCGTTGCCATACCCAGGGTCATCTAGGTTTTCTCCTTATCTCCTTATCTCTAGGAGTTTTATTGTTCTATGTCTTACATGTATGCCTATTATCCATTTTGAGATATTGTTTGTGAAGGTGTCACGTTTGGGTCTAGATTCATGTTTTTGCCTGAGGATGTCCAGTTTTTCCAGCACCGCTTGTTGACGAGATTATCTTTGCTCCATCGTGTTGCCTTTGCCCTTCCACGGATCTATTTCTGGGCTCTCCTTTTTGATCATTTGTCCATTCTTCTGTTAATATCTCGCTGTCCCAATTACTGTGGCTCTACAGTAAGTCTTAACGTTGTGTAGTGTTGGTCCTCTAACCTTGTTCCTTCCTTCAATACTGTGAGGCTATTCTGGGCCTTTTGCCTCTCCATGTAAACTTTAGAATCAGTTTGCCAATATCCAAAAATAGCTTGCTGGGATTTGTATTGAATGTATAGATTAAGGTGGGAGGCACTGACATCCTGACAAAATTGAAGCTTTCTATCCATGAACATGGAATATGTCTCCATTTATTTAGTTCTTATTTGATATCTTTTGCTAGGGTTTTGTGGTTTTCCTCACACAAATCTTGTATATATGTTATTACATATATATTCAATTATTTTATTTTTGAAGGTACTAATGTAAATCGTATTCTGTTTTTAATGTCAAATTCCACTCATTTATTGTTGGCATATAGGAAAGCAACTGACTTTTTTTTTTAATGTTTATTCATTTCGAAGGAGTGAGAGACAGAGTGTGAGCTGGGGAAGGGCAGAGAGAGAGGGAGACACAGAATCTGAAGCAGCTCTAGGCCCTGAGCTGTCAGCACAGAGCCCGACGTGGGGCTTGAACTCATGAGCCATGAGATCATGACCTGAGCTGAAGCCGGATGCTTAACCGACTGAGCCACTGGAAAGCAATTGACTTGTGTATATTAACTTTGTATCCTGAATTCTTGCTATATTCTCTTATTAGTTCCAAGGGCTTGTTGTTCTTGTTGTTGTTAATCTGTTTATATTTTTTACATAGACAATCGTGTCATCTGCAAAGACAGTTTTATTTCTTTTTGTTCTTAACTGTATACTTTTTATTTCCTTTACCTGTCTTACAGCAGTAGCTAGACCTTCCAGTACAATCTTGAAAAGGAGTACTGAGAGGTGATATCCCTGCTTTGTACCTGATCTTAGTGGGGAAGCTGCAAGTTTCTCGTCATTAAATATGATGTTAGCTGTAGGTTTTCTGTAGATAGTCTTTATCAAATTGAGAAAGTTCCTATCTATTCCTATTTTACTGAAAGGTTTTCTTTTCTCCCCAAATTATGAATGGGTATTGGATTTTGTCAAATGCTTTTTCTACATCTACTGATACAATCATGTGATTTATTTTTCTTTTTTAGTCTAGGACTGATAGATTACATTATTTTCTTAAAATCGAGGTATAAGTGGTATATAACATTATATTTGTTTCAGGGATACAGCATGATGATTTAATATATGTGTATTTTGCAAAATGATCCCCAGAAGTCTAGTTAACATTTGTCACCATACGTTGTTATAAAAACTTTTTTCCTGCGTTGAGAACTCCTACATCTATTGTCTTTGTACCTTTCAAATATGCAACACAATATTATTAACTCTAATCACCATGGTGTACATTAAATCCCTTTAACCGACTTATTTGATAACTAGAAGTTTGTACCTTTGACCCCAAAAGTGGGTAAAGGGGGTCAAAAGTTACATCAATTTAGTTTTGAATGTCATCAAGTTTTTTTTTGCCTTGTTTTCAGTGGATTTTTTGGGTTTTTTTAAAAAACCTAACAACCAAATGTTTACATTCCTTTATTATTTCTTTCTCTGCTCTCATGCTAAAATGTCCTTAGCTGCTGAAATATTCTAGCCGTTTTAATTGTTATATATTTTTTCTTTGTCTCCTATGAACTTCTTTTGTTTATTATGATATATGATTTTGGGGAGATACCAAATTACTTTTATTCCCCTATATAATTAACTATCTCTTCAATCATGAGTGGTGCATGCCTTAGTTAATGAAAATATATAAAGAATTGATCTGTTTGTGGCCTTCCCTTCTGTTCCATTAGTATGCATGACTACCCTTAACTCTTATTAATTAATGTTTAGCAAAGTTAGTTGCATGAATCCCCATACTCTTGCTTTTCAAAATATTCTTTATATTCTGTCAGCACAGAGCCTGACGTGGGGCTCGAACTCACTGACCATGAGATCATGACCTGAGCTGCAGTCAGATGCTTAACCGATTGAGCCACCCAGGCCCCCCTATAAGTTTTTATAATTATTAGGTATTATCAGTACCCTGTAATTATTTATTTATTTTTCTTAACTTCAATTATTTGTCTAGTAGCTAGATGAATTTTTTTTATTTATTTATTTAAAAAAAATTTTTTTTAACGTTTATTTATTTTTGAGACAGAGAGAGATAGAGCATGAACGAGGGAGGGTCAGAAAGAGGGAGACACAGAATCTGAAATAGGCTCCAGGCTCCGAGCCGTCAGCACAGAGCCCGACGCGGGGCTCGAACTCACAGTCTGTGAGATCATGACCTGAGCCGAAGTCGGCCACTCAACCGACTGAGCCACCCAGGCGCCCCTAGATGAATTTTTTTTTAAAGCTTGGTCACTTATTTCTAAAGCTTTAAAACCAGAGAATGTTGCCACATAATTTGGAACATCTCTAAGTCCCTTGGGACATATTTCAGAATTGACCAATAAGACTTCTTCCAAAAAGATGTTCTAGAAGGACTTGTCCCTAGTCTTCTCATTAAATACAATCAGAAACTCTTGACATGACATGCAAAATTAACATAAGGAAACTCTGACAGGTGGAGTAAAGAAGGCAGAGCAGCTAAGGGCCTCTCTGTCTGGAGAATGAAACAGTGGTGCCTTTTGTGGGGTTTCTTTTTGCCTGTATATCCCACATTTGGAGCTAAAGAAGCCAGCAACCCCCAAACACCATGAGACAGACACAGACTAAGTCCAAGTAAGTCTCCTCTCTCCAAAGTATCAGGGGAAGGGCAGCTCAGGAAAACAGAAAACTTTTAGATGCTAACCACTCAACTCCAGTCAAATACACTAGAAAGAAATGCACTGACTATAGCTCACCCCCCAGCAAAGGCTGAGTGGGCCCCTAGACTTCCCTCCTTGCCAGGCTACAGCGAGGAACCCAAGTTCCTCTCCAGGATAGTTCCAGAGAAGGCTGACCAAGAAGATAGTCCTGTTTCTCCCATCCAGGGTGATATCAGCCCCTGTTAGAGCAATGACAGAAAAAGCTACTAAAACAGCAGGGTTGAATCGGATGCACAGTCTCTCCAATGCCCAAATTCCAATGAGAAAAAGAATCACTTCAGGAAACTAAGAACTAGGAAAGAACTAGGAGAGTCTCAATTTGAGTAAAAAACTAAGAACTAGGAAAATCTCAATTTGAGTAAAAAAAAAAGATAATCAACAGATGGCAACACGGAGATTACAGAAATATTAGAGTTATCTGACAGAATTTAAGGCAGCCATCATAAAATCTCCTCAAAGAGGAACTAAAATTTGCCTGTAATAGACACAATAATAGAAAATTTCAGCAAATAAACACACATCTCAACAAAAACACAGAAGGCATGAAGAATTACCAAGACTTTAGAATCAGAAAATGCATTAACCAAAATAAAAACTCAATGAATGGGCTCAAAAGAATCCATTTCACTGGAGAATTTTACAAAAAGTTAAAAAAAAACCCCACCAATTCTACATAACCTCTTCAAAGAAATAGGAGTTAGGGTAATAATTCCCAATTTATATTATAAAAACAGAATGGCCTGATACCAAAATTGAACAAAAACAGGAAAGGCAGAAAAGGAAAGAAGGAAGGAAAGAAGGAATGAACGAACAGGGGAAGGAAGGAAGGAAGGAAGGAAGGGAAGGAGGGAGGGGGGAGGAAGGAAGAGAGGGAGAGAGGAAACCATAAACTTCATATACAGATCTTCTCATGAATATAGATAAAGAAAATCATTATCAAAATATTAGGAAATGGAATTTGGCACTATATAAAGAGGATTACACACCGTGACCCAATGGGACTTACACCAGGGGTGCTAGACTGGTTCAATATTCAAAACTCCATGAACATGGTCTACTGGGTTAACATGCTAAAGAAATAAAATCACATGGTTATACCTATTGAGGCCGGAAACTCATCTGCCCAAATTCAATGCTCACTCATGGTAAAAATTCTCAGCAAGTTAGAAATGGGGGGCTTCTTCATTACTATAGAGAGCACCTACAGAATCTCCCATCCTGCCCAATGGTGAAAAGAGTAAATGCTTTCCTCCAACCTTGAGAAGTAAGCAAGGATGTCCACTCTCACTACTGCTATTCAGCAGAATGCTGCAAATTCCAGCCATCACAGTACGGAAAGAAAAGGAAATAAAATGTATGCAGATCAGAAAGGAAGAAATAAATCTGTCCCTGTGTTCAAGTAACATGATGGTCTAGATAGAAAATCCCAAGGAATTTGCAAACGAAGAAACACACAACTTCTTGCATACCTTCCTAGAACTAATAAGTGAAATCAGCAGATTCGCCGAATGCAAAATCAGTGCATGAAATTCCTATGACAGTTGTGAATTTGCAAATACAGTGCCACTTGTAATGCCTCCAAAAATAATCGGACGCTTAGGTGTAAATCTCACAAAACGTGTAGAGACGTTGTGTGCCAGAAACCACAGCATGCTGATGAGGGAAATAAGGGATCTAAACAAATGGAGGGATGACTTTGTTCACCCACTGCAAGACTCGACCCGGTGAAGGTGTGTTTAATCTAAACATACCTATGCTAAATGCACATATCAGAGTTTGCTGCAATCTGTTTTCCTGAAACACCAAACCAAAAACCTCCTGGTGATCATTGAGGTCCGTGCTTTCATTTTAAAGATGGAGGAATCAAGGCCAAAAGACATTAGTGACAGCTTCCCCAGGGGCTTGGGGGCCAACACTAGGTGCCACTTCCCTTGATTCTCCATCCAACCCCATCAAATCCTCCCTGCTTTCTGATTTCCTAGTTGGCAGTTACAAATCCCCTGTCTGTACTCTGCTAGACCCCTTATAGACTTCAGTGTTTAATAATTTGTTGAATGGATAAATGCTTCCTGGTTCTTACTCCTGTGTGTGTGGGTGCGTGCACGCGCGTGAGCGCGCACACAGGGGTCCTTATTCCTGTGTGTGTGTGTGTGGCTAGGGGACACGATGCTGGAGAAACAGGTGTCACCGGACACTGTGCTGGTGAATAGATCTCTTCACCCTTTCTCTGCATCTGCCCACATGCAGCGCCATCAAAAATCTCCAGCCCTCCCTTCGTAGCCTATTTAAAACACTATTATTTTCTTCTTGTTTACAAAGTATTTACATGGACCTTTTAATCTGATATTACAAGAGCTGTTCTTTTCTGCTTCTAAATAGAAAGGACTCGTTTTAGACGCAGCGTCTTGCCCTTCTCTTGTCCTCCTGTCATTTTCACTCACTACAAAATGCCTCTTATCGGAGCGTCGAGAAAGAAGAAACATAAAACAGTATTTCCCCACACCCCAAATTAAGCCTTCCAGAAGGACATTAATATGCCCCAGTTCTCTCGATCTGTTGAATTTTTCAGCAACTCCATCCCAAAACCATTTTTATATTTGGTCACATGTGAGCTGAATGAGGGTAATTGACACTAATGATTTTCAGCTCATAATTTTTGGTCTATTGTTTCGCTTTGACTCTATTTTCCCCCTTTCCATTTCTATTTTTCTCCCACTGTATGTTAAGTTCCACTGAGATCTATCTTGGTTTCACAGGGTTCCACAACTCAGGAGCTAATCATATCCCAGAGCACTGATACCGGATGCCCCGTGGTGCTCGGAATTCACAGTAGTTGTTTATTCGCACACTTTTGGTTCGGGATCATTTCACCGTGGATATCATAGTCTGGCGAACACATGCTCACGCAGATACACACGCATTCACAACAGATATCCCCAGTTAAATATTCATGATGCCCAACATTATCATAGGGGCTTCCATACAAAGAAATGACCAACATTGTCATTCCGGGCCTGTATTACCTGATGCAGAGAATGCTGAACAGTATATTATTACATCCAGTGTGTGACAGACGAGCTTCGGCAGAAGAGGCTAATAACAATAAATTAATGGAGAGTGGCTTTGAGGAGGAAAAATAGGACAAAGGAGCTTTGAAATTAGAGATAAATGTTATCGTGCATTTTGATCTTCCTTGAATTCAGCGTGAATACTGTGTTTGGTTTTTGTCACATGGCTGTCCATTTCTGAAACAATGAGGTTGACCTGTGGGAAGATATTCAATGGCAATTATTGCAGTTAAATCAAATGGAAGTCAAGTTTGAAAAGGAAATAAATTAATGTTTCTACTTCTCTGTTTTACACTTCAGACATACAGTATGTTCCTATCCGACTATTTAGGGATCTTTACAAAGAAAAACATGCAACCTTTGAACCTTTGAATCCAACCTTTTCCTTCATTTCACCGAGATGGAGATGTCCTCTTATGGGAATTAAACACAGGACGTCAGGGGCCAACACAAGGAGTGGAAAATTCAGCATTCACTTCGTGGCCAACAGATGACAAGGAAAATAGATGATTGGAAAGGAAGGAGCCACGTGACAGCCCAAATTTCACCTCAAGGAGACCCATAAAGACCCACAAAGATTTCAAGGTGCATCTTCCCCCACCCTGGTCTCCACCAACTCTAGAAAACAGAGGGATGAGCTGGAAGGTGCAAGTAATTTAATTGAAAATGCGAACTATCTCAACAGACCGCATGTTCATCACCACATTCATAGCATTTAAACAAACGGTCATACTTGGCTTGAAATAGAGTACAGGTAACTGTTGGCATGAATATTTGATAGAGAATAGGTATATATTTATGTAGAAATGCAGCATTCACATGGGCTCGTTATTGTGGATCTGCTAATTCATCCAGCCAATCAACAAACATTCCAGTGTTCACCAGGTAATAGGTGCCTGTTGAGCTCCCGGGACCCAAAGGTGAGTAATCTCCTATCTCCAAGGAGCCCATGATTTAATTTAACAGTCCAATGCTTTTGTAAAAATATGTGTTTATAGTGGAGAATTCTGAGAAGGCTAAGAAGAGAGGCTAAAAGTATAAAAATGTGCCTCGTAAGATAAACAAAATGTAAATATTTAAAAAAAATGGATTAGTGGGACAGATTTCCGAAGAGAGAAAAACAATACGTGTCAATATCAGAAAAAGTGTTGAATTTGTTTTGTTTTGTTTTTAAATGTTTATTTATTTTGGAGAGAGAGAGAGAGAGAGAGAGGAGGAGCAGAGAGAGAGGGGGGCAGAGAATCCCAAGCAGGCTTCGCACTGTCAGCGCAGAGCCCAGCGCAGGGCTTGAACTCATGAACCGTGAGATCGTGACCCAGGCCAAAATCAAGAGTTGGACACTTAACCCACTGAGCCACCCAGGTGCCCCTCGATGGTTTATTTGAACAATAAAATGCCAAAACCTTTGTATAAGAGAGTGTGAAAAATCCCCTGCACTGTCCGGACTCCCTGCCTCGGGCACGGAGACAGAAAGGGGGGACTTGGGGTGTCACCGAGGTTGGTGCTTCAGAACAAAGGGGTGGCAAGAGACTAGCAGGGCTGGCCATTCTGCGTGGGGCCGGAGGGGCCGACCCCAGGGAACCAGATTCTTCAAGTGCAGTGTGTAATTTCAAAGGTCCCTGGTCTAAGCAAGGAGCTACAATATATAATAGCAAGATACACTGAGAATTAACGTGGATACGGATCTAGAATATGTGCCAAGTGTTTTTATAGAGGCTGTAGGATGGGCAGGAGCCAGTAAGGCAAAACTTGATTCAGACACACTAAGAACTGGTGCAAAATGCATTTGAAGGGGTCGTCGGTGACACAGTTCTCGCAAGTTTGTGTCTCGTTTGCATAATTGACCAGTAAATATCTCTAATGTATACAAGATGCCATACGCAAGACATTGCGCTTGGTCGTAAGGGACGGGAGTACAGCAAGAGAAACCTGGACTCATCTCTTAAGTAGATTTTGATCCCTTTAAGCAAATTCAGAGCCAATCTACATCAACGGGTTGGAACCCTCTGGTCTAATGATGAGAGGAAACTTTCGGACCCATTTCAGGAATAAAAATATAGACGAGGCAGAACATATACCAGAGGCAGGGGATGGGTAGACGGGAGATTGGAAGAAGGTAGTCAAAAGGTGTAAGCTTCCAATTGTAAGATAAATAAGTACTAGGGATATGATGTACGACACGGTGATTCTAGCTAACACTGCTGTGTGATGTATAGGACAGGTGTTAAGACAGTAGATCCCGAGAGCTCTCATCCCAAGGAGAAAATTTCTCTTTTTCTCCTTTTCTTCTTTCTTTTGATTGTATCTATATGAGAGAATGGATGTTAGCTGAGCCTACTACAGTAACCACATCACAATGGATGTCAACAGACCATCCTGCTGTATACCTTGAACTTCAACAGTGATGTGTCTCTGTTATTTCTCAATAAAACTGGAAAAACACGTAGGAGGGAGACGTCATGTCGGAATAAATGGAGCCCTTCGTTTGTAATCAAAGGTTCTATCCCTTAGTAGTTGCGTTCCTTCACGCGATTCTCCATGAGCTCGGCAACTCGGTTTTCTTGTCTGTGAAGCTGGAGCGTTAATACCCATCTCTGTCGATTAGGGTTCCTTGGTTGCAAGCAACAGAAGTGGAACATAAGCAACATAAACATAGGGCAGTATTGCAAAGATGTCGTGGAGGGCACAGAAACAAAAGGAAGACCCGAGAAACATGCTCGTAAAGAACAGGAACCAGGGTCTCTCCTGGGGTCAGGGTAGCAAGAACTAACCGATGGTCGTGTCAAGGAAATACTACTGAAATTAATGAGGTCCAACATCTTTTTCTTCTATCCTTGCGTATTCTGTTCAAGGTTCAATGCTTTAGGAGAGAGAGAGACCACTTGGCCCGCTTGGATCCCGCGCTCACCCTGGGGTGAGAGGTGGGTGGGGAATCCTAACAGCGTGACCCACCGGGATGGTACGCGTGACAAAGGGGTTACATCCTGAGCGGAAGTCAAAACGAGGTTAACGATGGAAGAGAGAAAAAAGCAAAAACCTACCACTCTTCAGCACGGGGAGGGTAGGCACTGGTACTGGGGACCGCTGTGTGGGCTTTCCTGTTTCTCCCGCAGCAGGTGCCCCAGGCACCCACTTGGATGCCCTCGGTACCCGCAATCCTGGGCATGCAGCTTCTTAACTGCCTTTCTCACCTGAAGGCAACCTCAAGGTACTCGCATTAAAATGCATTCATTATAGGAGACTAGAGTCCATTGGCAGACTGTGCTCTCTGGAGGGCACTGTTTCATAAGCACAATGCGGAAGGCTCCCATGAAAGGTAGCGGCAGTGGAAAACCCAGCTGTGGGCGGTAAGACGCCTGGTTATCACAGGCCGGGTATCTGGAGGTGAGGAAAAAAGAAGGTAAGCACAGTGATGAGCGGGGTAGAAAGTCCTCAGTGTCAGCAGGGGGTCTGCGCCTGCAGCATCTGTGGTAAACAGGCCACGGTGTTTCCAGCAGTGAAAGAGTTGGAGGGCGGATGTACATGTTGCTTAACTTGATCACCAAAGACAATTAAAAAAAAAATCTTCCAGGAGACGTCCTTGGTCAGTTGGGGTCCCACCACGATCCCCTGCCCAGTTTCCAGATGGAAGTCCATCGGTTGAAGGGAAGGTCTTCCTGAGAAGGGACCTCGTGGTGCTGTGCTAATTACGTGCACTGGCGGGTTCCGCCATCTTTCTCCAAAGGGAGCTGTGGTCACGCGCTAGAGCAACTGAGCACGGCGGGAAGCAGAGTCCTTCCTTCCTTGGGACCCGGAGCTCAAGAGAACACGGATACCGGAGAACCCAAAGACTAACATGCCCCTCTTGCCAGTGATTTGGGGGCTTGGGTGGCCGGGTGGAATCCAGAGCCCTGGGCGAAGTCCACTTCAAAGGGAGCTCCAAGTGGAAGGCAGCGATTCAAGCCAAGTAATGAATGGATACTCGGGCGGTGGCCAAGAGCTTAGCTGGAAGAAGCAACGTTGGAGGGTTAAACTCCAGGAGGTCTGGGCAAGGGGCACGTGTGCAGGCACACCAAAGGGAATGCGTGCAAACCACATACCTTTGCACCTCCCACGGTGGCCAGAAAGCCACCAGCACAGAGGAACCAGTGAACGAGCAGTGGACAAGATGATTGTATCAGTGGAGGAGAGCCAGTCTCCTTCCTCATCCATGGCAGTTGACCACTGGCAACTGCGTGGTAGGCTTCGCGAGTGCAGACGGGTCACCCGTCCTGCTACAGGGACCCTCCCATCTAGTGCTCTCTGGGCACCTCCCTCCCACACCTGCAGACACCGCGTGGTGCGATCATCTGTCCACTCTAGATTTTGTTCTTCTGATTGCGTTCTGCTTTTTTTCTTTATTATCATTGTCCTTCCTTCTGGAAATTAGGAAGTTTTGAGATTATTTCTCAAACCGAATGCAGATGAGGGAATAAATTTACCTGCGGGCACACCTTCGGTTACAAAGATGTAGATCACAAATATTAGGGTTTTATTTTTTTCCGTTCTTGCACTCTTAATTTCCTCTTTGACTGTATAGTAGTTTGCAGGAGCATTTTTAAGTGTACAAAAATGGTTTTCCTTAAATTATTATCATTAGTTTCCTGTTTTATTAGGTTCCTAAATGAGCTGTTGCTGTGGCTCTAAAGGTCATCTCTTGTTTAATAAACACACGAGAATGTCTGTTTTCTCCTTCTAATGTTGTATCTTTTAACAGCTATTTTCCTGATTATTTGTTTCTTGAGTTTTGCAATCTAGGCTTCATTTTCTTCACCTTAGTCTTTTCTTTACTCTTGTGACTTGAAAGTGGATGCACATTTAAAATTGTACCAGCAGTTAGCTGAAACTTTTAAACTAAATATTGCATTAGCCTAATTAAGATTTTAAATGGTAGGAATTTTCTCCCTTTATGCGGTGTGAGGCATTTGCCGTTACTTTTTAACTTTCTGCTGCATTTCCAGTTTCTTTCAGCTGTTCCTGTATTTTAAAGTACTTTTTCATCGGGCACCTGATCTCGGCTCAGGTCATCATCTCATGGTTTGTGGGTTCGAGCTGCACGTTGGGTTCTGTGCGGATGGCACGGAGCCTGCTTGGGATTCTCTCTCCTCTCTGCCCCTCACCTGCTTGTGCGCACGCTCTCTCTCAAAATAAATAAACTTAAAAAAAATAAATAAAACAAAATACATTTTCTGTTACAACTCTTTTATTCTTTATATTGTGAAAAGTGTTTGGTTACCTGTAGGTGTTTAATCATTTCAGTGTCTGCTTCTGGGCTTAATGTCTCATGAACTCACTGTGGGTCTCTTTTGAGTTTCTTAATGATCCAGAGCAAAGATCCTCAAGCTACGGCCTGTGGGCCAAATCTAGCTGCCACCTGCTTGTGCGTGACCCCTGAGCTAAGGATGGTTTTACATTTTTGTACGATTTTTGAAAATCAGAAGACAGATACTGTTTCACGACATATGAAAATCATGTGAAAGTCAAATTTCAGTTTCCCCGAATCCAGATTTGCTGGCACGCAGCCACGCTCACCGTGTACGAAGGCTGCCTCCGTGCTCCAGACGCAGAGCTCATTAGTTGTAGGGGAGACCTTGGGGCCCACGGAGCCTACCATACGTGCTCTGTGGTCCTTTACGGGACACGTCCGCCTATCCCTGGTCTAGCGCAACGATCGGAGCCCCTTTCCCAGTAATGTACGTGAAGGATGATATTTATGATGTTGTGTGGGAACACGAGCCCATCCCACGCACCCCGAGCTTGCCTGAGAGGGAGGCCCACGACTTTCGTGACTGCCACGGGGATCGACGGTGTGTCAAAAACCGCCTTTTGTGTCACCCTCATGTCTCCATCCTTCCCTGTCGGACACGCGGGGATCCGAGGGGGCAAGAGCGCTCTCACTCCAGCGGCAACCGCAAATCTCTCCTCGTTTATTATGCTTTTGAAGAGTCAGTGGCCACGCGCGATGCGACGCGTCTCGTGACACCTGTGTCACCTGGAGGGTCACGCAGGATCCTTGCTTGAAGAGCTGTTTTCGGGCGCTGGCTTCAGGAAGAGCCACGGGGGGGCGTGTTTTCTGTGACGTGACACATCTGAACGCATCTCTCGGGTGGTCGCCTCTTTCCTCGTACCATGAAACGGGACGTTCTCAGGCTGTTTTGTCAGCCATAGCGCATTCGTGACGGACAACGTTTACACATCGGCACACTCTCAAGGAAGATCTGGCTCCCGCGGACGGTCTCTGGCCCTGCCCGGGAAGCAGAAGGCACCCTTGCTCCTCTCCTGGAGGTTTCTGTGTTGGACAGTCACTAAACGGACCAACGGGCCTGTGCTCTGGTACCAGTGATGAAGGGGAGAGGAGAGCAGCCGCGAGAGCAGAAGAAGGAGAACCAAAGGGCCAGGGACGTGGTTTCTGAGAAGAGCACATCCAAGGGGGGGAAGGGGAGCTTGGGGAAAGGGAGGAACGTTCCCAGGAGGGGAAATAAAACACACGGAGGTTTACTCATTTAATGACCGAGGAGCACAGGGTGGGTGAGGAACCCAGAAGAACTCAGCATTCGGGCTCCCGGCCTGGGGCCTGGAGGAGGCCAGGGCTTTGTGGGCCACGCCTGGACCTTCATGGGATGTGAAGCCATGAGGGGGGGCTCGGGGCAGGAGGAGAAGGTCAGGGTTGGTGGGGGGATGGTCCCGCAGGCTGATGTGCCCATGTCACCCGGGGCAGGTCAACCGGGGGAGGTCACCCAGGGGAGGTCACCCAGGGGAGCCCTGAGGAGGGCTAAGCCGGAGAAGGTGAAGGCGCGGGCAGGAGGCGTGGGAGAGGCGAGGGGCTGCAGTGGGCCTTGGGGCGGAGGGAGGGCCAGCCCGCAATGCTGTCGGCCTTCCTCCCCCTTCAGGCTCCACAGCCTGTCTGGCAGCAGGAAAAGGGAGTCGCGGAGCTGCAGACGGCGGGGAAGATGGCAGGGGTGAGGCGTCTGGCACCCCCAGCCATTCTCGGATGCCTCCCCCCACCCCCTCACTCACCACACCCTGCTTGTGTCCTTGGGGCGCCCAGGACGACGCGTGAGCGTTTAACTGACCTGTTTCTTTACTTGTTGACTGTCTGCATCACTTTCCCGTGGCCACTGTAACAGAGGACCTCGAACTTCCAGCGAGCTTGGTTCTGGAGGCCAGGCGTCCTGAATGCACGTCAGTCCCTGAGATCAAGGAGGAGAGCGCGTCTTAAGGCCCGGCTCCCGGGGCCGCGGGTGTTCCTCGGCCGGTGGCGGCATCCCCGGGGTCGGCCTGTGCGGCCCCGCGGGCCCTCTGCTTCTGCAGTTAGACATCCTTCCGCCTCCCCCTTCTGGGGACAGTCCTGATGCACTCAGGGCTCATCTGGGCGATCCCCGATAATCTCCCAGCTCAAGATCCTTTGTCACACCTGCCAAGTCCTTCTTCACGAGGAAGCACTCGGGGGGCCCGGAAGTCAGGACGTGGATGTCTGTTTTGGCGGGGAGGCAGAGGGGCCGGGCATCTTCCCCCCAACACAACAGCTTTCTCTGTAGCAGCTCACCTCCAGGAGGACCGGCCCTCTGCCTGTCACATCCTCCCCCCACCCCCGACACCAGCACAGCCGTGGCTCAGAAGGGTGCATACAGAATCCTCAGGCTCAGGAGCGGGATAAAAATGCCACTTGCTTTGACTGGTTTCCCTACAACATCTCCAAAGACGGTAACGAGGAACTTTCCACATGTGAGAGTCTGGCGGATATTTCCGGGTGGGCTCTCAGCCTCGATGATGGAAGAGAGGAGCTCGTGATGTCCGTAGCACCTGGAGTTGCCGTCTTTGAGAGCGGGTGGGGCTGGGGTGCCCAGGAGGCCCTACCCCCCTCACGGTGTGCCAGGAGGTGAGCCCGCCCCGGTCCCCTGTCCTTGCCCCTCGGCCCCGCGCCTGTGAGGAGTCAGGGGACGGTGCGTGGCGAGGAAGCTTCTCTCACTGCAATCCTGTGTGTGCTCGCTGGTTTGCCAGTCAGCGGAAGCGAGAACAACATTAACCCACGTGCAGGGCGGGGTTTTCACCAACATTCAAGCACAGCCGGCTTGTGGACGGTGGTGGTGAGAGCATTCGAGCCGAGCACGAGGCTGGGGTTACTTCCCGGTCATCTGCGATCCCCTGTCGCAGATGAGGTTTGCATCAGAAACAGAGACAGCACCTCAGTCACTACTTCTGTTCTATGTACTTCTGTGCCCGGGGACGGCAAAGACACCCGAGGCTCGCTGATTCTGCATGTTTGTGCTTTTTAGTAGTGTCACGAAAAATATCGAAGTTGACGATGACTCTGGAAAACATTGACGTGCCGTCTGAGAACGCTTTCTTGTAGCTACCCAGTCAAATTTTAAACCTAAATTAAAGAGGACTTGAAGAGATTTTAAGTTCTTCCTCATTATCTTGTGAATTATAAGAGTATTTGCTTGGCTTATTTTGATCTTGGAAAGAGATTTAGAATCTCATGCCTTCTTGATGAACTGAGAACCCGCACTCAATAGCTTTTTGTTTTGTTTTGGTTTTTGGTTTTTTTGGTTTTTTCCTCTTGCACGTGGGGCCTCTCTCTAAATACGAAAGCCGACCTGTTCACCAGGCCACAGCTCACCTGCAAGGAGGTCAGCTTATAACTGCAGAGTGTCAAGGACATGGGAATAAATAGTTCCAGTCTCGGGCGCCTTCTATGTTGCCTCCATTTCAATACCAAGCGGAGGTGAGCAGACTCAGCTCTTGAAATACTAAAGCTATGGACTAGCCAACTTCTTTAAGAGCAATGCTTCCATAATTTAAAAGAAGGTAAGACGTGTGCCGCTCCAGCTCGAGAAAGTGGGCTTTGGAACCAACCTCATCACGATCAGCACCATCAACACCGTAATGGGCCATTATCTGTGCCAAGCACTGTGCGAAGCGCATTGCGCGCACGCTCTTATTAAATTGTAATAATATTCCAATTGATACCCCGTTTTTAAGGAAGCTGAGACTCGGAGAGATCAAGTACTTTATCTGGAGTAACACAGCCAGGAAGGGAGGCGGCTCGGGCTTCAATCCGAAATGTCAGACTCTGGAGTCATGAAACCTACCCAGAAGGCCCGTGTCGTGTGGGCCCGCGTCGTGTGATCGAAGGAAGACATTCCTCTTGCGAGCTGCCTCGGGCCAAACTCGGGTTGCTTCTTTGAAATACACAGAATCCACAAACAGAAACGCGTAACTTCTTGCAACTGTTTTAATTTGACGGTGAATGGGCAAGCCTGATCTCTTCCCATGCTTCTCCAGAAGCAGGTTGGTCCTGCAACCATCTTGAATTTAGAAATATCCACACAGTACCCACCTTTTTTATTGATCACCCTCACATTTTCATAATTTCAAAGACGAACTAAGTTATGTCTGGTTGTTAACCTTTGTTACTACTAAATTCCTACCTCATATGTGCCAAAGGCATTCTGAGCTCTGCATTCCAGAACTGGATTCCATTTTTAGCAAAGAGGAAATAGTTCCTGAGGCAGTTAAGGTGACTTAGCTGACTGAAGTCACTGAGTTCATGAGAAACGGGCAGGATTTGAACCCAGATTATGTTTATTCCAAAGTCTATATACTCTTCACACCAGGATGAGAAAATATTATTTTCAATGTGTAAGAAGTGAAAAAAATAGCTTACTCTTGACATGATTCGCTTACCTCTACTGTTTTCAAACCTTTGGTCTAACAGCATTCTTCTGAATTTTGACTTTGTCCTAACTCTGCTTTATGGTTAAATCTGAAATCTGAGTTAAATAATACACGGTAAAATAAAATTACAAGCCATAAAACTTTTTCCCCCTGGAATCATAAAGCTTTTTGAACTGGGTCAATGCTTTCGCCATTGGAAATCACAGATAAACCGTATGGAATGCTAACCAAATCCCACGGCTCTTCAAAATTAGAAACTGTGTTTTATTTACTTTTATTTCATTTATTCTGATTCTCAGGGTTCTACGCGGTTCCTGGCTCACCATGTATGCTCAAATATTTGGTGAATTTGATAAGAATTCTGTTAACTTTAAGGTATTTTGGATGAGATACCTGGCTATGGAAAATTAACAGCGTGAAATGATATTTTAACATTTTAATTCCCAGGAGAAATTTAGGAAACCGTTTTCATTGCATTAACAACACTATCTGGCTTAGAGATTCTTGGATGTAGTAAAAATGTGGACAGAAACATTGAAGGCGTTTTGTTTTGTAAATGACGAGACGAGTAAAAACAGTGGCAAGAGGTTATTCAGCTTGAGAATTCTATCGATCCCTATCTCCTCTTATACTATAATAGTCTGGGCTCTCAACTTTCTCTCTCCAATTACAGAGAGAAAGAAAGAGAATGAGTATCTTTAGGCTTTCAGTAGTGAAGTCCCGGTATAAGCTTCAGACCTACTGTTTCACATTTACCACAGAAATTACATTCCCACGGACAATTTGAAAGCATTTTACAAAAATTAATTACTTAAAAATGCATTGCATTTGAACATCTATTGCCTGCTCTGACTACTTTAAAGTTCCTTTAAGACATTTTCATTTATCTTTACAACTCTCATTGAAAACAACAAAAAAATGGTGCTTTATACAGTTTTGAGCCAGCAAACTTGCTGAAGAAATGACCGTATATTCACTGCTAACTATATATATATATATATATATATATACACACACACATATATACATATGTATATGTGTATATATATATACATATATACACTATACATATATACATATATGCATATATACACTTTAATTTTTATCCCAAAGGTACATTTTATATCTTCAACTTGCTTAATCCAAATACCGAAGAAAACCCTCATTTATTACCATAACAACAACAAACAGAATATTAAAAAGATATTAACCCTTATTTAGCCCATTTCGTTTTTAGATTTACAACAATCATTTCCTTTCCCATGGCTCCATGGTGAGACTTTTACTCCTCAGTTTCCCTAGTACTTTTTTCTCTTTTTCTCCCCCCGCCCCATTAATTTGTACTCAGTGGTAGAGGATGATTTTAATGTGACTCTTTTTTAAAAAAAAAATTTTATGTTTATTTTTGAGAGAGAGACAGAGACAGAGCGTGAGCATGGGAGGAGCAGTGAGAGAGGGAGACACAGAATCCGAAGCAGGCTCCAGGCTCTAAGCTGTCAGTACAGAGGCCACGAGCTCATGAACTGAGCTGAAGTTGGATGCCCAACCGCCTGAGCCACCCAGGCGCCCTGATGTGACTCTTAACCCACCAGTCCTGGGAGGGCTTGACGTTGGCCCACAAAGGACTTGAACACCATGGCAGGTGCTTTGGGCATCAGCAGGGCCAGCCCAGGCATGGCTGTGCCACTCAAGGATGGTGTCATCTTGCTGGCGAGGCAGGACATAAAGACATACAAGATGGAATGACAGCAGCTCCCACAGGAGACGAGAATTTGGAAGGCTATGGGTTCACGCGCTCAAATGCCAGAAGAGTGAGGATCGCCATGGCTGGAGAGAACGTTTATGCAGGCTGGCACTCTTACTGTCCGGGGGAAAGCAATGAAGGGAAATAAAAGAAACAAAACAAATGGTAAAGAAAAAAACCAGACAGACAGAAAAATCAGCCTTAAATAACAGAGACTACACTGGTGGTCACCAGAGGGGAGGTGAAGGGAGTGGGGGAAACAGGAGGGGGGCTGGTTAAGAGCACACTTGCCCTGACGAGCACTGAGAAATGTGTAGACTTGTTGAGTCCTATCGTACCCCCGAAACTAATATACCACTCTATGGTAACTATACTAGAACAAACAAAGTAAACAACAAGAAAATTCATGTTTTCTATTTATCCTCGATCTCACAAGGACCAGTGCAAGACCCTCTGTTATTTTCTGAGCATTATTATATTAACGAATTCAAGAAGAAATGGTGGAAAAGACAGCACGTGTGAACACATGTTTATTACGATCTCAATTTGATTAGCGATTAAGACCGGCCCTCCGAAGAAGGTTGCATGTTTGGTTGATTTGTTCGTTTTGTGGTTGTTTTCTCTGTCTGCTTCTTGAGGTTTCTTGGGGGGTTTGGAGATCAATAGTGCATCAATAATGGCTTCAAGTCTCCAAAATCTTGAAATCATTTTTCCAGCTTTATTAGAATCTCTATTTCTCTTCCCATTGAATGACAAAAGAACATGTGCCCCTGTTAAAAAAAAAAAAAAAGAAAGTTTTTGCCAGCAATTTTGCTAATAAGGTAATTTCAGCCGATCAGATGTCTGAAAGAGGTGAATAGTATTACCCGGGGACCTTTTGCCCAAGTAGAGGCCTTCTTGGACTTCTTTCCTCCTAGTGATTAAACTGAAAAGTATGAGCTAAGCCAAATGTTGTAGATCTGGAATTCACTAAATTGCTTCCTCTGACTTCTTTATTTTTCAGTCAGTAATAATTTGATTATAGATTGAACTCAATCGAGCAACGTACAAATATGTATTCTGAACAGATTTCTAACTACCAAGATATGTTTTCACCTGAAAAGCAGAATGCGGGTGTCTAATTATGCACATGTATTTATTCTAACTCGTGTGATTAAAACGACAAAATGAAGGAGTCAAGTAAACCTTCTTGGGTCGAGTGGAAAACACATTGCGAACTCGAGAGAGGGAGAAGGAAAGAACGCAACTGTGATTAATAATGCTCATTACTGAATTGTTCCTGTGAGCAGCACCACTTCAGAAGGTCCTGTTACTTCCTTTATGTAAGAAATGAGAGAAAAATAAGGGAGTGAAATACGGAAAGAGCTAATAGTTTGGTACACGTCTAAAGTTGGCTAAAAGTTTTTTTGTTTCGGTAACTTCGGTGCTCTCCTCTGGGCTTACAGTACATACCTAGGAGCAGACATACAGTAACTGAATTGTTTCAACTTATCCAAATAGCATTGAAATGGACCTAATTGTTGCACTAGAGGAAAACCCCATGTGTCCCCAGAGACTATTAGTGTCATTTAAAGGGCTAAATGTATCATAAAACCTGTCTTTAACAGAATAAAATTGTACAGACCAACACAATTTTAGCTAATGTTTTCCACATTTCTTGAAATAAAAAAAAGGGTCAGAAAAGAAAGAAAGAGAAAGAAAGAAAGAAAGAAAGAAAGAAAAAGAAAGAATGAACAGTGGCTGTAAAGTATGCCTATTGGGTCACTAAAATATTGGGAATATTTTGATTGTGTAGACCATCAAATATCTTTTTAAAACTTCACAGGATTTTGTAGCAAGGTACTTGCAAGGTAGATTTGCATAAAATATTCCAATTCTACAAGATAAATGTTATGTTTCTCTCATAATGTGGATTTGGACAAAAATGAAACCTAACTTCCACAAGGAATAGATTCAAACTTCTTCCATTTTATGCCCTCACAATGGAACTGAACTCTGTAGTGGGTTTCACTGATGCTTTATTTTCATTTTATTTTTTTGTTCTGGGGAAATACTTCCCCACGGTATTTTCTTATTGTTACATATGTTGTACCCGCTGAACGTGTGCTCTGCTCCCTTTTGAGTACAGTAAATAATGGTAGAGCTCTTCCAAAACAGAAAAAGGTAGAGAGAAAGGTTTAAGCATTGCTTTTATTCCATCAAAGAGACAAAAGGATACTTCTTTTCTCTAAAGAAGTTCAGAGTATAATGGGGAAAAATCAAGAACAGAGACAAATAGTGAATCAAATCTCAATTGAAAGAACAAATCTTTCTATTTATCTGTCTCATCTTTTCAGCAGGGTTGTATATCAGCTATCAAGAAAGCTATTTCAAATAAGTTCTGCTCACATAATTGTTATTTTATAAGTTTAGTTGCTATGGTAATGCATGATGTAATCGTCTATTACCATCACAATCCGTTAGTTTTTCATACCTCGCCAGCATATTCTTTTCCCCGTTTTCTACCTTGGTCCTCTATGATCCAGGAAGAAAAACAAAACAAAATAAAATGATGTATATATTGTTTTATGCTTCTGAAAAGCCTCAGAATCAGGATATAATTATCCGTGTGTAGGAGCTTTGCGTACAATTGCGGAGTTTTAGATTTCCATGCGACCGCTGTTATCATCACGCGATCCTCATTAAACCACGCGTGAATGGAAACAATTGTCATTTCTTCATTGTTCGCTGTTAAAACAAACGTGCAACGTGCACGCTCCCAG
The DNA here is from genome assembly GCF_018350195.1 of Panthera tigris. Taxonomy (NCBI): domain Eukaryota; kingdom Metazoa; phylum Chordata; class Mammalia; order Carnivora; family Felidae; genus Panthera; species Panthera tigris. Next base: position 90,736,152 of record NC_056671.1, on the reverse strand, counting down.
AAGATAGGGACCACATGGCCAACCGGTGACTGTGGGATGCCCGTGCTGAGGGAGACAGGCTGGTTGGGGGGCACAGTTTTGCCATCCGCCAGAAGAGGAGCCCGGCCAAAATAAAAACAAGAAAGGCTTTGGCAATCCATTGTTCTCGGCGATGGGCTGCCTATGAGCTGTCAATCTAGAAGTATCATGAAATCATGTCACACCAGGAGTGTCAGGAGACCAGGAGAACACGTTAGGGAAGGTACGTGCTATAAGGGAGGCTACGGTGATGCATTTTACAGTGGGATTTTGCCATGGCCCAAGGTCACTGTGACCTTTGCGGAATGACCTCAGAGTGTCACAAACCAATGGCCAGTGCTGCCCACCCCAGACAGCCGGGAAGAAGGGGTCAGAGGACACCCACATTGGGCCATCGGTAGACAGAGAGGGCCAGCTGCACCTGGTAGAATCGGCCTTGTTTTCTTCACTTCCACCAGCCACCCTCGGCCCGGGGAGTCGTTAATTCCACACGGCCCTCCCCTGTCCCCGTACGCGTCTTCATTCCAGCGCCGTGTGTTGGAGCAGATGTTGGGGCTTGTCACCGCCCATCTCCGCCATGCTCTTCCTTAAACCCGTGGTTCTCCTGCCTTTCTCCTCCACCTTTTAAAAATCCTAATTTATCCCCGCCTCCTTCCCAGAGGCCAGTAAGCAATTTTGATCTTCTTCTAGAATCGTGTTTCTGTGCTCTTGGCTCTGCTTTGCTTCGACCTTGGCTTCCTTGTCATTCTGCCATGTTTTCGCGTGAGAAGAGACCTCCTGTTTCCCTCTCTCCCTTGCCAGACTCTAAGCTTCGTGAAGCTGGGGACCATCTCTCACTCACACCGGTACCTCCCAGAGAGGGTCTAGCACCGTGTTTGGGGGTGGTAGCCAACTCTCCCTTTAGGAGAAAAGGAATCCAGTTCAAATCCCAGCCCTACGGTGTGCGTGCGCTTCTAAAGCAGGCTATCCGCTTGCCATTGACAGATTGCGTGTGATGTTGTGTTCTTTTACGCACATGTACTCCCGTGTCTCATACACCAACCCCTGAACCCAGCCATCATGGTTTGGTTTTGTTTGCTATTATCTGGGGGCCAGATGTTTTTCAAATTGGAGAATTTAAATATATGCTGGCCCTGAATGAAGCCAGGCTCTGCCAGTTTAGGAAAAGCCCCCAGTGCCACGATTCCCTACCCTCTCGTATATTTTCTTTGATATATATCATAGAAAGGATTTCTGAAAGCTTCTGGAAAACACATAATAAATTCGTTGCTTCTCCTTTCTTATGGTTTTGTGCTATGTTTAGAAATATGAGAGTTCTGCTTTATTTTTATATCCCCACGAGCGTGGTGGGGAGGTAGCAAGTATTTACTGAATGCAAGGACGAGGAGAGGGAAGGATAAAGGAAGGAGAAAGGAAAGTAGGGAGGAGGAAGGAAGGGGTGGAGGGAGGGAAGCGGGGAGGGAGGAGAAACAGAGCATCATTTCTAGCTTTTCTTTGCCTGCTGATCGGGTACACAGTACCTCCTCTCGGTTTCCAGACCCAGTGAACGTTCTCGTACTCCGAGGTTCTGCGCAACTCTGAGGGTTGTGACAAAGTTACGAGATAAGTTTCTAAAAAGAAAATTCAAAGGGTTCGTGTTTTAAAATGCAGCCATTACAGTCACGGCCCCACACTACTGTGGGCAGCGGTAATAACTCGCGTTTCCAACTCATTGATTTTCCGGCGTTTTAGGGCCAGTTACGCACACAAGTGCATTTGCAGTTCACAGATGCCCAACCTGCACTCCTTCATTCTCATTGTGATACTCTCTTCGCAAATGGTGCTTGGTGGCGCCCTTCCTTCTAATTGCTTTGAATTAAAAAGCAATTAGATGCTTACTAATTTCAGACGAGATTCTCTGGGTCAGGACTAAGACGGCCGCAGGGTCATTAGGAAATGTGCATTACAGATCTCCTCCCAATACCAGCCGGCCCTCCTGAGAGCAGAAGGTCAGAGGCTGGTCCTGCGGGCGGCAGCCGTCTTTGCGATTGGCAGGATGATGCAAAAACTTGTTTGTGGTGGACGGCTCCAGATGAGGCCATCCGTCTTCCTCGTGTAGTCCTGAAATGAATCAAGGCACAGCCGGGACTTTGAAGCCACTATTCCGCGTCCTCGGGGCGCGGGGCCTGGCGGGCTCGCTGTGCGATGCTTGGGGTAACAACACTGCCTTTGTCGGACCCTCCGCGGTTTGCAAGGGGCTTTCTTCAGTTCACAGAAAGGTCTTGTTTTTCTTTTTGTGTTTTCTGAGTTTGAGCCTGAAAGACCACATTTTGAGATGTTTTATGTTCGTCCCCATTTCACAGTTTTGGTGATCCGCCCAAACAGAAGACTTTGGGTGGATCACCGGGGTTGGACCGCAGATCAGGTCCTCGGACCCCGTGACTGGTTTGCTTCCATATACCTCAAAATCCAGTACAAATGGAGTTATGGTCTTGACGGATTAAGTGACGCGTTGGCAAGAGACCCGTCCCCTCGGTGACATCTGGGATTCTTCAGTAAGCAGAGCCATGACCTGAACGGAATGTTATTTGTTGATATTTTAGTTGATTCAAGAAAGGGTCAGGGCTCTTCCTTCTTCCTTAGCTCCCAGAGATCTTAAAGAACATGTGAATAATTTCACCCGTGGCTAGATTTTGTGAGCACGTGGGTGGCACTCACTTGCATCATGGGAATCTCCTTGAAGGACTGGATTTGGCAGAATTGCTCATCTCTCCAAAGCTGGGCTGAGAAGTGTCACCTTTATTTCCTTCCTACCAATTGACATGCAGGAGTCATTTGGGGAGTTGATATCACGAGCAGTTCTTTCATTCAAATGCCGCATAGAGGAATTACCCGCAACCAACTGGCACACGGGGTAGATGAGTCACCCAAAGCGATTTCCCTTTTCCAAGAAAAATTTGCAAGCTTGTCAAGGCACATTTTCCCTCTCATTGCAAAATGTGCAGTGAAACAACATGTGTTGGTTTGTTTTTAGCTAGATATCTATGAATTGGCGCATTAATATCATGCCAGTTAAGGAACGAGACAGAAAAGAAAGTTAAAATATTCTTCCTGCAAAAAATTAAAAGTTAATGGTCAAAAAGACTGTGCTGATATTTGGGACGGTATTGGAATCTTAAGATTCAATATTAAAATTAAAAAAAAAAATTAAAGTTTTATTTATTTTTGAGAGAGGGGGGAGAGAGAAAGAGAGAGAGAGAGAGAGAGGGAGAGCACAAGCAGGGGAGGGGCAGAGCTAGAGAGAGACACAGAATCCAAATCAGGCTCCAGGCTCCGAGCAGTCAGCACAGAGCCTGATGCGGGGCCCGAACTCACAGACAGCGAGATCATGACCTGAGCGGAAGTCCGACGCTCAACCGACTGAGCCACCCAGGCGCCCCAAGTTTTTCTTATCTTATTTAACGTATCATAAGTATATTCCATAGCATCAGTGGTCAAAGCTTATGTAACTAATGCTTATTTATGGACACTTAGGTTATTTTTACATTTTTGCCATGATCAATAATCACAAAAACATACACATCATTTGTATATTATACTTTTTAGAAGTATTTATATAAAATATAAATATTTATATATTCAAAATATATTTATAAAAATACATAAAATATAAGTATTTATATAAATATATGAAGATATATTTATAAAAATATGTAATATATTTATAAATTAATTTTCCCACCTCTTATTTCCCTGAGAAGGCAAAATTAAATTTTATTTATATTTATAGAATATACAGAAAAAAGTTTTATATTCTTTTTTTGCAATCCAGTTTACTAATATCTTGTGGTTTCTTTCATCAATTTTATGGATGGACATTTATTTTCTATTCAGAGATCATATAGTTATTTTTGTATGTATTATTTTCTGTCTTTAATTTTTGTTTTTTGGGGTTTTTTTACTTAATAATCTGACCGACTCAGAATTTATTCTGGTGTATACCAGAGAGGGCTATTTCTATTTTTTTTTTGCCTCAACTTGTTAATCATTTACCAAATAATACCTCTTTTTCTCCTCGTTTTGCATTGACATTTTTGTCAAATATAAAATTCTCATACATACCAGATTGTGTTTTTGGACCACCTCGTATTTTCATTGCCTTATTTTGGTTTTCAATTTCATTCTGATCAATACCTTTTAAGGGGTGAGACTCTTGCTGGAATTTAAGGCTGTTAAAAAAAAAAAAAAAAAAAAAGCTTACAGCTTAATTGAGAAATGAAATCCAAATAAACACACCCAAGTAGAGGCCACTAGGTGACAGACTTACCACCTGGGTGGGTGTGATGAGACCACGCCTTGAACACGCAGCTCGATCTGGCAGAACCTGAAACATCCTCAAGAGTGGGTCGTGCAGGGGGACAGTGGGAGAGCCCTGTGGCTTTTGAGCCGGTGGAGGCAAGACACAGAGACTGGGGATCCGCGGAGATTTCAGTGCTGAGGTCTGGAAAAGCTGGAGGGGGCGTCTGCAGGGCTCGCCCGCCAGGCCCGGGGAACGCAAACTTCACCCTGTCCGTGGATAATTGCAAATGTTTCCTTGCGCAAGGTCAGCTGAAGTTTTAGGCGCTTAGAAAATAGGCGTGTAAGACGTAACGTGCATTTATTTTAAATTTTTTTTTTTAACGTTTATTTATTTTTGAGACAGAGAGAGACAGAGCATGAATGGGGGAGGGTCAGAGAGAGAGGGAGACACAGAATCTGAAACAGGCTCCAGGCTCTGAGCTGTCAGCCCAGAGCCCGACGCGGGGCTGGAACTCACGGACCATGAGATCATGACCTGAGCCGAAGTCGGCCGCTTAACCGACTGAGCCACCCAGGCGCCCCCGTAACGTGCATTTATGCAAAGTCATCATTTGCCCTGTTTTCCCTTCTTGGCCTTTACAAAGCACCCTCTATCCTATCGTCTGCGAGTGAGGACTTTCCATATAAGCGATGTCTTGGGGGGAGCTCGTGTCATACTCCTTCTTGTTTATTTTTCGGATACTTTCTACTTTGCGGAATGTTCTCACTCACCAAAATGTCTCTGGGAGTATCTTACCACGGGGGAAGGTTTGAAAAATTGTAACCATCAGTATCTTTCTCCACATGCCTTTCTAGCTCCCAGGTTCACGCTGCGGTACAACCTTTGACCTTTGGAGGACGCTCTAGCTGCTAAGCCGACAAGGTACGCCACGTGGGTGGGAGCACCACTGACCTCATCAAAGTTATTTTCAAAGCTGCCAGGTAGACCTACTGCCTGCTAGGACTGAATTGTCCCAGCGGTCTCTGTGTCATGGGTCCAACACCTGTTGGAGGCATCACGGGAGGCTTCTGGTCCCTGCCTGCCAGGCCCCGGGTCACATTACCAAAGTCTGCCACCTGTGCTTGGCGTGGGTTGCTAAGGGGCAGATGATTCAAGTCCAGGGTAGGATCTTTTTTCCTCTGCTCCTGTGTCCAGTAATGTTCCCTATAGGTACTGTGGTCGTCTAGCTCCAGAGTGGAGACAACCCAGAGCAAAAGCCCTCGCTGGCCCCCGACGCTCGTGTCATGGAAGTTAGAAGCAAGGTCCTCCTGTAACAGCGTCCTCTGGTGGGTAGGTGGTCATCTTTCTCCAGAGTTTTTAAAGATTATTACTCAATATTGGTAGGAGCCCTTTGTTTCAAAGTACTTAAATTTTATTTTATTTAAATTGTTTATATTAATTCAAATGAAATAAGCCTTATTTTTTTTAATTTATTTTTGGGGGCCAACGGACATAACTAAGATACTAGCTTGTCCGAAAGCTAAACTTTGCAACGAATCTAAGAATTCCGTAAAACCTCAGGCACTGAGGCTCAGGCTCTCTCGCAGGGAAAGAAACTGCCGTTTTTAGGGGGGGAGGGGATGATCTAAACCACAGCACAAGCTATTTCATGGTGTTTTGAAGCACTTCATAAGTGAATTTACTAAATTCAATTTACATGCTGAATCGCATCGTCTCCTGAAATATGTTCTATAACTTTTGCAGTTGGTCTTACATCTCTAACTACTGGCGTTTATATTTCTGAGGAGTAAATCTCAAAACTATACAGTAACACGACAGATGTTTTATAACAACCTGGTTTTTCTTGCAGTTTTCCATTACTTGATTACTAAGGGTATTATGTATGTTTCTTACTTAGTTCTTTTCTGAATCAATCTCTCACTGGACACATTTTGGTTACACACTTGTTACTTTATTTCTAGCTATCTAGGTCAAAACCCATTTGTAGAAGCCCTGTCTTTTACAACCAAGCCAGTTGCTTAATAATCTGATTCACCAAAAGGAATATGGCATCCTAGGAGAAATAGACATGAAAAAGTTTCTTCCATGATTTCTGTTTTCTGTTGGCTTTGAAAAAAAAATGCTTTATTTCATATCTGAAGTGTTTTTGGCCCCTGATGCTTCAAGTATTTGTTTCTGCCTCAGTAATACAAAATATCACTGTGCAGATTTTTTCCCCTTTTTTATTTTATTAGCTTTAGCATTTTATCTGTCATTTTGCTGTGTTATCCACAATTTCCTTTCTTTTCTCCTAGCACTTCAAACTTTCATCTGTATAATGCCTTTTCAGTCCTTAACCCACCCCCCCCTGCTCAATCCACGTAAATCACGTTTTATTTCTGTCCCGGAAGGCCTTATGGTAATTAAATAATGGTGTTTCTTCTAATATTTCTAGGAACACTTTATTATTTTATACTAGACATATTAGATGCCGCGAATTGAAATGGACTTCAGGCAATCGCTTACTTTCAATATCGGTCTGTCATTAGGTTATGTCTAAAGGACAAAATGAAGCATATTCTGTTTTCTGATGTAGTAAATGTAATTGAAGTTAAGACTGTTTGCTCTTCTATGAAGGCAATGATACAAGCCGTAAAAGAATATATGAGGTTTGGTCCCTGTTAGCAAACTAGAGCAGATACCATACGATCACGTAAGGGTGCATCCCGAGTGGAACGGAGAATTTTGTTGGGAAAGGATCAAGCCATAGACTGAGATTCACACTCGAGACAGTAGTGATCTTTGGATCTAAATGAGGGGGGGTTTATTTTAAAGAAAAGTGGAAAAGAGGTCTAGCATGCAGACAGTACCATGGGATGGGCCCGCCTACGGAGAAGGGGTCACTCACACACTGGGAGTTGAACCTTCCCCAAGCCTGGTTTCCTCACTGGGAAAATGCTTAAAAGCCCTTCATCAGACCATTGTCGCAAAGATTAAGTGAGCAAATGTCAGTAAGCACCGGTGACTTCTCAAAAACATTCGGTTCCTTTCTTCCGGACCTCACAATCCACGTTAAGGACGGGTGGAAACCGCAGTCTGACTTTCCTGTGGTTTTAAATTGTACGTAACAGCTGCAATCCCGTGCCTGCCTCTGGGATCCCCGATTATCAAGCTGCCTACTGAAGCCTCTGGAACGCACGCATGCGCACACGCACACCCTCCACCCAGGCAGCCAAGCGGGCTCAGTTTGGAAAACTCCTAGGATTGGCCTTCGGTAGTGACTACAGTTTGAGTTGCGCTCTCGAGTCTCCCGTCTCCCGAGACCATGTTAGCTTACGTTCCGGAAGGCTTAGCGACACCGAATTAGGATTTTGAGATAACGTATCTGCATATGTAGAGACGTGATGTGGCAGAAGTCCCTAGGAAGAGAGAACTGTTGTTTTGCAAAATACTAGTAAAGATGAAAACTAGACATCATTGATGTAAGGTCTGAGAACTGTATTCTTTCAGGAAATAGTCCCAGAAAATCTGTTAACCTTCATTTTTTTTTTAGGTAAGACTATATAAAGTGATCATTTCTTTCACCTTGGTTGCTAAGAAGCTCCCAGATGAATACAATGGATAATTAAATGAGATTTTTTGAAAAATACTTTGTAAAATATAAATCGACATACAAATGCTACTGTAAGGGTACTTCCCTGAAATAATAGTCTTTCTGTTCTTAAATTTCTCTTTTTCCCAATGTTTGTGTATTTTAAATTTTGAACATACTTTTGTATGTTTATGTCTTAATAACAAGAATTTTAGTTTATATGTATATGCTTTCTTTACGTTTGACATACTTTTTTTTTTTTTTTTTAAATTTTTTTTTTCAACGTTTTTTTTTTTATTTATTTTTGGGACAGAGAGAGACAGAGCATGAACGGGGGAGGGGCAGAGAGAGAGGGAGACACAGAATCGGAAACAGGCTCCAGGCTCCGAGCCATCAGCCCAGAGCCCGACGCGGGGCTCGAACTCACGGAGCGCGAGATCGTGACCTGGCTGAAGTCGGACGCTTAACCGACTGCGCCACCCAGGCGCCCCTCGTTTGACATACTTTTAATGTTTTATATGTTTGTATTCACTTCACCAGTATTTGTGAAGTGCAGTGTGACTTATAAGTAGATACTATACAAAGCAACTTTAGAAGATGTGAGAGTCAACAAAAGCAACAGTTACCCAAAATGAAGTCTCTTGCTTCTCATTAGTTTGTTTCCAGCTTCAAGGAGATGTAATTGACATATGAAATTGTCTAAGTGCAGGGGTCCAATGTAATGGTTGCTACACATACATGTTGCAACATGTTTGCCAAAATATACTTAATCTAAGCATCTATCACATCAGCTAATTACCCTTTAGTTCTTGTGGTTGCCATGGTGACAGTGTACAACACAGGGTTGTTAACTATGGCCCCCACTTGTGGGGTAGATGCACCGAATGTATCCATCTTCTATCTCAAAGTCTGAACCCTTTGACCATCATCTCCCTTCCCCCATGACCTCCTGGCAGCCATCATTTTACTCCCCACTTCTAAGAGCTCAGCTTTTTAAAATTCCATCTGTAAGTGAGAACACACAGTATTTGTTTTTAGAGGAACACTCTCAATACTCTTGTCTGGTTTTTTCTCACTTAGAATAGCGCCCTCAAATTCCATCCATGTTGTTGCAAACGGTAGGACTTCTTTTTTCATAACTGAATACGTACGTATTGTATATATTATGTACATATTCATATAGATTCATCTTTTCTTTATCCATTCATCCATTAGTGATGGATTTATTTTCCTCTGGATAAACACCCAGGAGTGGAATTGCTGGATCAGTTGGTCGTTCTATTTTTTATTTTATGAAGAGCTTCCATACTGGTTTCCACAGCAGCTGCACCAGTTAATATTCCCACGAAACGCGCACGAGGGTTCGCTTTTCCCCATTTCCGCACAACCTCAGTGATCTCATGTCTTTTTGATGATAGTGTGTGGTGATATCTCACTGTGCTTTTGATTTTCATTTCTCCGAGGCTTACTGACCCTGAGCATCTCTTCATGCACCTTGCGCATTGGTATGTCTTTGGAAAAGCGTCTACTCAGGTCTTTGCTCATTTTACAATCAGATTATTGATTTATTTATGTATTTGCTATTGAGTTTTGTTAGTTGTTAACCTCTTATGAGACATATGATTTGCAAATATTTTCTTCCATTCCCTAGGCCGTCTTTTCATTTTGTTGATGGTTTCCTTTTCGGTGCAGAAGCTTTTACTCTGATGGGGTCCCACACCCTGACTTCTGCTTGTGTTGCTTGTGCTTTTGGAGTCAGATCCAAAAAATCATTGTCAAGACCAAGGTGAACATACTTTTTCCCCGTGTTTTCTTCTAGGAGTTTTATGGTTTCAGCTTTCAGGTTTAAGGAAGTCTTTAATAAAACATTCTTTCTTTTTTGTCTAGAATTTGGCCAATCCAAATAGAATTCCATGGATGGAAATGGGTTGTCTCCAAGGCTCTCTGGACTTGAATAAACCTCTCAGAAATATTCTCTCTCTTCTTTTCTATGTGTTCATATTAGCTAGTCCTCCCTTAAATAAAAAAGCAAGTACTTTATTTCACAATAGAGTAAAAATATTCAGTTGCATACTTTTCTTTATGATTTAAATGGTATTGAAATAAAGGATTGATTGTAGAATATTCTCTATGTTCTTATATCAAAAATTATGACCCCTGCAAGCTCTAATTTGAAGTGAGACATTAATAATAACACTACTTAGCATTTGCATAGCACCTTACACTTTCAAAGAACTCAAAGATTATGAATTGGTTAATCTTCTCACTAGCCCGGTGAGGTAGGTCAACATTACCCTTCCTTTTACAGGCCCAGAGGTTAAGTGGCTTGCTCAAGGACCCAGACATTCCAGTGATACTTGAACCTGGAGCTTCATTTCTAATGTTTCCTGTTGACCACAGAACTCAGCTGCTCGATAGTAATAGATTAAAATATAGTAGACAGGAATAAATTGAAATGGTCTTTGGCTGCTCAGTGACAAGATAGTAAATAGTTAAATAGTAATTAGTAATTAGTAACTAGCAAATAGTAAATAGTTTTTGTCTTTATCTGCCCTGGAGCTTTTCTTTCTCTTTCTTTCTTTCTTTCTTTCTTTCTTTCTTTCTTTCTTTCTTTCTTTCTTTCTTTAAAAGTTTTTAATGTTTATTTTTGAAAGAGAGACAGACAGAGCGTGAGCAGGGGAGGGGCACAGAGAAAGAGGGAGACACAGAATCTCAAGCAGGCTCCAGGCTCTGAGCTGTCAGTACAGAGCCTGACGGAGGGCTCAAACTCACGAACCTTGAGATCATGACCTGAGCCGAAGTCACGACTGGAGCCCAAGGCAGACACTTAACTGACTGAGCCACCCAGGCGCCCTGACTTTTCTAAGGAAAACGTGGCTCATTTTGTAAAATTATAGTAACTTTAAAACAACTAGAAAATTGAACCGGGCTCTTGGTAGAAAGGTCAGTGTGAGGAAGAGAATGGCCTGCTTCCTTTTTAATAATTGAGTTAACTGAAAATTGGACTAGTTCGCCCAGGAGCACCTCTAGTCGTGTCCCTGGGGCCTCTGACAGTCTCCTCCTATCTAGAAACAGGCTTAAGCATAAGAGACGAGAGGCGGATGCTACTCACTCATCAGTGCCCAGAAGCTGCCCCGCTCTCCTGGGGCTGGGGATGACAGCCACCCTCTCTGCACAGTGACGCCATGGCTGGTGACTTCCCTGGGCCTCTACCTTCTGTGACTTGCAAAGCCGTCCCCACCTCTGCGTTCTCTGTGAAGGCCTCTCCTCGTCCTACTGAAACCCAAGAGTCCGATTTTAATTTTTCAACTTTTTGAAAAGAATGTTGATCAGAGGCGTTTCTCCATCATGTGGGGTCTTGTGGCTTTTTTGGGGGGAACTCAGTGGATTCCTTTCTTCCACTAAATAAATGCCTTTCTGCTTATCAGGTGGGAATCATCAGTTTTTGAAGCAAAGGCTTTGGTTTTCTCTTTTTCTCCTACAGAGCCTGGTAGGCACTCAGAAAATATTTATAAAAATTTTTAAATACAAGATAACTTTTAGAAAAGTATTTAAGTAATCAAATATATGCTAAGAGTATAAAATTATTGTTAATACTGGAATATAGTGAAAGCAGTAAATGCTTTGTTATTTTTGGAAAATGTGGTACATGTTTTATAACACAGCAATTCAAATGGCCATTGATCAGTTCAGTTTATGTCTGCTGCTTTGTCTCAATGGCTATCATAACTACAAAATAAAAAATCCTTCACCAAGATTCATCATTCCAAGTGAGAAAAATATATGATAAGCATTACTTAAGTTATAATTGTTTTTCAAACCTACGTTGTTTGGTTTTCAAACTTCTATGCAAAGAGTTTGTTGAATTCTGGCTCCTCAACTTCCATATTCCTCGATCAATCAATTGTACCAGGAAACTCATAGGAAGATGTGTCTCTTGTTTTCCTTCTTGGCCAAGTTTTTGGGAAAGAACTTCTACGCACATCAGAGGATTCCAAGCTTCTAGCTTGCAGCTGCGGGATTTTTTTTTTCTTCAGATTAATGCATTTACATTATTCTTACCACAAATTACAGATTTGTGGTAAACAAATCACTTACTTCTTTCCGGCTATTTACCAATATCTGTTTTTTTTTCACCGAGCAGTGCTATCATTTTGCTAATGTAAAACTCTTTCAGTTTTTATGCTTTGGCTGAAATGACGGAAAACTTGACCCACAGTGGCTAACGTCACAAAGATATTAAACAAGCTGTATACTGGGAGGATCTCACAGGACGGAATAGTCGCTCTGTGTTGTCATCAGGGACCCGGGCTCGTTCTCGCTCCCCTTTCTGCCATCCTTAGCATATGCTTACTTTTCTGCTCATGCTGATACCTCATGCTTGCAAAATGACTGCTGCCGCTCCAGTCATTCTGTACTCATTCACATGAGTATCCTGAACAGATAGAAATAAGGTAAAGGGTGGTGCCGGGTGGCGTGTGTGTGTGTGTGTGTGTGTGTGTGTGTGTGTGATTTCTCTTCTTTATTATGTGCTGGTTATTGTGGACATTAAACTATTCCCTTTTAATCTAGCCGGAAAGAGCTCATAACAGAAGTAGGAGAAAGGTCACCTCTGCGATTTCGTCATGCTTAATCTGCCTGCATATTTGTACCATCTCAAAGCAGTTCTCTTTCTTGACACTTTCAAGCCACTTGTCCATTTTGTGAAGGTTAGCTGGCAAATACCAGATAATGTCATGTGGATTGCACTTGACAAGATCTGGGGCCTCTGCATGCAAAAGTCCAGTCTGCCCTTAGGACAGCCGTGTGCTACATGTGTCACGGGCCCAGCTGATGGGAGCAGCCAGTGTCACTGTGCAGCACATACTAGGGACATTTATCCTCTTTCTTATGGATGGAGATAGGTATCTACCATAATGCTTTTCCAAGGCTTGTTTATTTTTAACCCCTGGAAGTAGGCATTCTGTTTCAGGAACCACGATCCCCGCCCCCCCCCCCCCCCAGGCTGAACAGCTAATTTCACGGCGCACAAAGACAAACTTTGACATGTGCTATTTCTACTGCCCGTGGAGTTCTACAGAACCTTCTCACAACACACAGCCTTAATATCTACGGCTTGTCAATATCGTCACTTAAACTTGTCCTTAAAACAACAAAAACAGAAATGGACTCATCCTGCCCTCAAGCGCTTTATGAAAGAGAGCAGCCAAAAGCAACTAGTCTTGTCCAACACAAGGCGCTGTGTAATCTTCAGACATTTATAGAGGGAAGATGTACAGAATGGAGCTAAAGCCGCAAACGCAGTTAAGAGAAAAGAGTCAAGGATTTCAGCCGAACTTTCCTTTTGCTTGAAGTCACCTGTATTCAAACGCTAGCTGACCCCTTTCCTTCGTGGGTCTCGGACTGTGGCTGAAATCAAGTTTCGGGAGCCAGGATACCATACTGGGTGGGGAGGCCAAGGCGAAGAGGTCGTGGGGTGTTTGAGCAACCTCAAGGGACTTCAAGTGTTACCTTCTGGGGATCCAAAGATAGTATCTTAGGCCTCGGGGTGGGAGTTGGGTTTGTGTTTCCTAAAGGTAAATGATGGTTTACTTTTTCTTGTAGTCCTTGGGGATCCCATATGCCTTCTCTGCGTGAGAATTCTGGGCACCCCCCCCCCCCCCGTCTTTTAAAGCATTGGACTTCACACAACTTAAATCTCAGAAAATATGTCAATTGCATTTCAGCACCTGGGCACACAATTAATCTTCATCTATCTCTGGTAATATAAACACACCTGTGGGACGTTTTTCATTGAATACATGAAAAGAAAACTCATAATAAATCTCAGACCGATCGCTTTATCATGACTGACAGTGCTGCTCGAGGCTCCCTCTTGAGGAGTGTAATTTGGGAGTATATAAAAGCAGGAGATTGATCTCCACAGAGCCCTCCCCTCTCTTTAGTATTTATCCCGAGCGCAGTGGCTTTCCTCCTTTTTAACAAAACAAAAAATCCCCCCCAATGCAATGCTCACAGTTAAATTTACGTGACCGCAAGTGCACCCGCACAGACTCACACACGCGTTATGGCCACTTAGTGCCCGGAAGACACAAACGGCAGCTGAGAACGTGCGTGGGGTTGACTCCTGCATTTCTCACGCAGCGGCGTCCCCGGAGAACGTGTTTCCTCGGAGAGACAAGAGAGAATAATCCCATCCCTTAACTAGCAGCGGTGTTCCAGGGGGCTCATTAAGTAGTAGCCTTATTGTCATTATCAGGGTCCAGTTCTACGCATCATCAGCAGAGCGTGAATCAAATCGCCCCTATCCTGTGGTAGTCTTTTTCAAGCTGTTCCAGAATGTTCTGCAGCCACGCCTCAGCAGTCTGGCGCGTGGCTGCGAGAAGGTGTGTGGGGAGGCTACGTGTAAGAAGCTCAAACACCACCCCCCTTCTTTGAGAGCGCCTTTGCTTTGATTTGCTTTATGCATTTGGACTCTGCGTAGGCTTTTTAATGCTGTGCTAGTCAAACTGATTTGGAGACCACTGATCTACGGGAGGTAAAGAGTAAATAATAAAATCACTCTTCTTCCACAAAGATCACGCTTCAATTTTCAGGATTGATTGACCCTGCTCTGCTGAATTCAGTGACAGTGTCCTTGTGGTTTTGTAACCATAAAGGTAGAAATACTACAGTAAGCAGCTCTCTGTCCCCCTATTTTGAGTTTGGTGCAATTCCCCCACTCCTGGAGGGAAACAATGCTTCGCTCGCGAGGACTGGAGAAGAGTGAAGCTTGCATTATAAAGATTAACTTAAAACCTTTTTAGTTTGATATGACTTAAGACATAGGCTTACGGAAAAGTTGCAAAAACAATGCACCTGGCTCCCTACACCTCTCGCTGAGTCCCCTACAATTAACGGCGAGTAAACCCCAGAACCATGACCAAATGGGGTGAGCCGACAATGCAAAATTCTGAACCCATCTAGACACTCTGCTCAAATGTTGCTAGATTTCACACTCCCGCCCTTTTTCTGGTCCAAGTTTCAACCCTGTAATGCTGTGTTTCACTTAGTTGTCTGGTGTCCTTCTCTGCCTACTCCAACCCGTGACAGATCTTCAGTCTGGTTTACGTGAAGATTCTCTGTGGGTCTGTGCTGACCGGTCAATACTGACCAACTGGGATGTGAAAATAAGATTTACTATCGGCTAGACGCTACCCAATAGAAAGCTCAAACGTGGCACAGCGACAAACAGTGACAGTTTATTACCTACATATATGGGGCAGTTGTCATAGCCTTAGGTTTGGACAGCTTACCACCTGTGTAAACTGGTAGGAATTTTGGCCAAACTCTAATATTCCATGAGCTGCACGTAAATCTACAGAAAGATGTAGCTGTAATGCCATGGGTTTACTGGGTCTGGTTGTGTTCCACGGATCTACAGAGAAAATAATGGATCAATCATTTCCATTTCATTTTAGAATGTGTGCTTTTAGTTTCTAAAAATGCAGGGAATTGGGAGAGGGGAGGTTCTCTGTCTATATGTAATAATTTTTAATTGTATTGTTTTAGAATAAGATACTATGTTTGCATGACTTTTAAATGAAAAATTCTCTTTAGCAGAGTATGTGTTCATTTTTTTTAAATTTTTTTTTAACGTTTCTTTATTTTTGAGACAGAGAGAGACAGAGCATGAACGGGGGAGGGTCAGAGAGAGGGAGACACAGAATCTGAAACAGGCTCCAGGCTCCGAGCTGTCGGCACAGAGCCCGACGCGGGGCTCGAACTCACGGACCGCGAGATCGTGACCTGAGCCGAAGTCGGCTGCTTAACTGACTGAGCCACCCAGGCACCCCGTATGTGTTCATTTTTAAAAATTTTTATGTTTTGCTTCGGCTCAGGTCACGATCTCACGGTCCGTGAGTTTGAGCCCCGCGTCGGGCTCTGTGCCGACAGCTTAGAGCCTGGAGCCTGTTTCGGATTCTGTGTCTCCCTCTCTCTGACCCTCCCCCGTTCATGCTCTGTCTCTCTCTGTCTCAAAAATAAACATTAAAAAATTTTTTTTTAAAAATTTTTATGTTTTGGAGTAGATGTTCATTTAAACATTTTTATGTTTAATTATAATTTTTTAATTTTAAGTTTTAATTTTTATGTAATTTTTAAAAAAATTTACGTGCAAAAAGGATTCATATTTTCTAAACATTTGGGGTAGAGCTCTATATTTTTCTTAGACTGATTGTGTGAAAAATGGTATTCAAATACACCAAATTTCCATCGATATTTGCTGTATCAGCTTCTAGAAAGAGTGTGCTACAATCTCCCACAATGTCCATAGGTTTTTTTACTTCAGTTTCTCCTGCAGTGCTCTCAAGTTTTTCTTTGTCAATTTACAGTCCTTCATTAGAAGAACACACCCTTAGGACGCTTCCTCTTTCTCATGTATTTCTTTTCTTATTATTGTGACGGTTAATTTTATGTTTTAACTTGGCTGGGCCATGGCATCCAGATATTTGGTCAACATTATTCTGGATGTTTTTGTGAAGGTGCTTTCTTGGATGAGATTAATATTCAAGTCAGTGGACTTTGAGTAAAGCAGATTACCCTCCCTGATATGGATAGGTGGACCTCATCCAATCAGTTGAAGGCCTTAATAGAACAAAGACTAACCTCCCTTAAGCAAGACAGAATTTTTGCCAGCAGATTGCCTTTGGACTCTTGGGGTAGTAATTTTATGTTTCAACCTGACTGGACCATGAGGTAGCCAGAAATTTAGTCAGATTTTATCCTGGGGGTTTCTTTAAAGGTGTTTTTGGATGAACACTTAAATCAGTATACTAAGTAAAGCAGATTTCCCTCCATAATAAAGGTGTGTCTTACCCAATGAGTTAAAGACCTGAATAGAGCAAAAGGCCAATTCTCCCCTAGTAAGAGGGCTCTGCCCAAGTGCCTCTAAATTTTTTTTAATGTTTATTTATTTTTTGACAGAGAGAGAGAGACAGAGCATGAGTGGGGGAGGGAAAGAGAGAGAGGGAGACACAGAATCCGAAGCAGGCTCCAGGCTCTGAGCTGTCGGCACAGAGCCCGACGCGGGGCTTGAACTCACAGACCGCCAGATCATGACCTGAGCCAAAGTCGGATGCCCAAATGACTGAGCCACCCAGGTGCCCTGCCCAAGTGCCTTTAAACTGGGACATCAGCTCTTCCTGGACCAGCAAGAGGCTGCCAGCTTTTGGACTTGAACTGGTACTTTGGCTCAGAAGATGTTATACTTGCTAGCTTCCACAGTCTCGTAGGATAATTTCTCAAAACAAACTGCTTTCTCTCTCCTTATGCACATCCTGTTTCACTGGAGAAGCCTGACTAATAAAATTATTATTTAGTATTCTCTTTATCCCTCAGAATAATTTTTGCCCTAAAGTCAGTTTTTGCCTTTATTGGTGGTGCTGCAACAGCTTGACTGGGTCCCTTTTCTATCCTTTACAGTCAATCTTTTCCTGTCATATGAAATAATGTTTCTGTAAAATTCTCAGAGCTGGATTTTATGTGTTGCCCATCTGAAAATCTGAATCTTTTAGTGTATAAATATAACCCACTTACATTTATTGTTCAATTGATACAATTTGAACAGACTCCTGCCATCATATTTTCTGTTTTCCATTTTACAGGCTCTTCCTTGGCTTCTTTTCCCATGTCCTATTGGATTCACCACATCTTATATGTATTTCTTTTTTCCCAAATTTGTTTGGGGCTTGAAATAACAATAGCTAAGCTTTGATAAGAGCTTATTGTGTTCTTAGAACTTCATAATATGTGTAACCCTCACCACAACACTGTGAGCTATCTCTATTATTATTTTTCTTTAGAGATGAGAAAACTATATGGAAGGATTAAGTAACTTGCCTAATGTCACAATAAAAACCAATCATGAGGCCATCTTCTCAAAAACCTCATTATACCAATTTGCAAGTTCAACATTACACTTCTAATTCTTTAGTGTTGGCACCATATTTTTACAAGTATTCTTTAAAAAAATTTTTTTTTTAATGTTTATTTATTTTTGAGAGAGACAGAGACAGAATGCGAGTGGGTTGGGGCAGAGAGAGAGGGAGGCACAGAATCCAAAGCAGGCTCCAGGCTCTGAGCTGTCAGCACAGAGCCCGACGCGGGGCTCGAACTCCCGAGCTGCGAGATCATGACCTGAGCCGAAGTTGGATGCTCAACCGACTGAGCCACCCACCCAGGCACCCCTACAAGTATTCTGGACTTAATGAAGTCCAAACAATCAATGTTGATGTGTTCTCCTTAAACTATCCAAGGGTCCTAAAAAGTTTTTTCACTGACTCTCCCTTCTTGTTTCTATTACTGTCTACTAATTTTCTAATACGATTTTTAACCACCACTTTCCAAATTCATTATTATTATTTACAGCAAATGCTTACTTAGACATCCTAATTTCCTCCTGTCATCTTTCATCTCCTGCTTCTTCTGTTCCATTGCCTTTTTCCTGAGGTATGTCTTTTAGTGCTGGAAGTTCTACCAAGAGTCTGTAAAAGGCAAATGTCTATCGGTGGTTCTTCCTCAGCAAATAACCTTATTTTGGCTCAGATTGACAAGATTATTTGGAGGGATATAGATTTTTACATTTTTGTTTTCCTTCAGCACTTCGAATGTATCATTCAATTGTTCTGGCGGCTATTGTGTTATGAAATTTTCACTCAGCAATTGTATTTGTTTTATTGGTAATCTCTTCAGAAGGTCTATTTGACGGCTGTCAGAGTTGCCTGTCCTTTAGTTTAAATCCATTCTGTTTTGGAATAGATTCAGATTGACAGAAAATTTACAATGATAGTGCAGAGTCTTATTTTCCTCGTTACATCATCCATTAGCATAGCACATTTGTCGTAGCGAGAAACTGATCTTGGTGCATTGTTAGACATATGAGCTAAACTCTATATTAAATAAACTCCCCAGTTTATTTGGATTTCATCAGTTTTTCCTAATGTCCCTTTTCTGTTCCATCATCTCATTCAGGACACCCCATGGCATACGATCATCTTGTATCCTTAGGCTCTTCTTGGCTGTGAAGATTCTAAGACTTACCTTGTTTTTGACAACCTTGGCCCTTTTGAGGTATGTTGTGGTATGTCCCTCAGCTGGGCTTTGTCAGGCTTTCTTTTTTTCTCTCATGATTACACCAGGGTTATGGGTTTGCGGGAGAGAAGGTGCGATTTCCATTCCATTATACCAAGGGTACATCTTATTGACATCACTTTTTATCGATGATGTTAACCTTGATCACTTGGCCACAGTGGGGCTGGCCAGAGTTTCTCCACTGCAAGCTTACTTCCTCACATCTACCATGACTCTTGGGCAGCAAGGCACTGGGTGCAGACCACACTGAAGGTTGGATTGGGGGAGAGCCAATTTAGTTTCTGCCTATTTTTTATATCATCCTGTTTTTTATTACGGGTTTCTCTTTTTAAAAGATCGCTATAAATATCTTAAATTTCAACGTTATTTCACATTTGTTCACGTAGCCGTCTCGTTTCCGATTCTCGAAGGGTCCCGATTCTTCTCTTGATTCAATCTGCTGACTCTCCCTCATCCTGCTTTGTCTCCTCAATTGGTTTGAATTTTTTTTTTTTTCTCGTGAGTTCCTCTCCTGAGAGGGTTGTCTGCTCTGTGAGGTCCTGTTTACCTACAGGTCATGTGGTGTTTTGTTTTTTCTGCTCTGCTGGGCCCCGGCGGCTTTCAATGGTCCCAGCCCCACATTTACAGAGATGTCTTGGTCCAGAGCTCCCTCCATACATGTGCAAAGCCAAACACCACTCCAAGAGTTTTGATTTCTCCCACATGACTTTCCAGCTGTAGGGGAGGGGCAGAGAGACAGGGAGAGAGAGAATCCGAAGCAAGCTCCAGACTCTGAGCTGTCAGCACAGAGCCTGACGTGGGGATGAAACCCATGAGCCATGAGATCATGACCTGAGCTGAAGTCAGACGTCTAACTGTGTGAGTCCCTGAGGGGACCCAGTAATATGGTATTTCTTATGTGGACATGTCATGCTGAGTGAAGGCAGTGGAATTTTTGACCTAGAAAATTAGTCTTCCTTGGGACTGCTCCAGATCTTCTAGGAGTCATGTATAAGACTCAGACGTGTTTTCCCTGATGAGGAGCGACGTTGAGCGTCTTTTCATGTGCCTGTTGGCCATCTGGATGCCTTCTTTAGAGAAGTGTCTCTTCACGTTTTCTAACAGAAGACCATGGGGGAGGGGAAGGAAAAAAAAAGAGAGGGAGGGAGCCAAACCATAAGAGACTCTTAAAAACTGAGAATAAACTGAGGGTTGATAGAGATTGGTGGGGAGGGGACAGTGGGTGATGGGCATTGAGCAGGGTGCCTGTTGGGATGAGCACTGGGTGTTGTATGGAAACCAATTTGACAATACATTTCATATATATATATATATATATATATATATATAAAGACCCAGACATGTTTTGTGGTGAACGCATCCTTCCTTTCTGCTTTCTTTTTTCTTTCTTGCATCCTTCGCTTCTGAAATTAGTGATTGAATATTCATTGAGTACCTGTTATGTTCTCAGTGAATACTGAGAATATTGAATGTTCTCAATGAATATGTTATTTTATGAAAACCAAGAAGAAAGACACAGCCTTTTCTTTAAGGAGATAAACTGGAAACATGGATAACAAGAAAGCGACAAGGTATAAGTGACATAAAATCATTTACAGAAGAGTCTGCAGGAGACCACAGAAGGATGAGATGATTTCCCGGTAGAAAGATCTGGAAAGGTATGATGGAGGAGGGCCTGAGCTGAGCTTGAAGGGTGGGTACAATTTTGAGGTGCACTTGCTTCAAGTGTGAGGCAATGAGGCCACGACACGACCTGGGATTTTGGTGCACATGTGAGGTACAAAGAAAGCCCTCGCTGAATGCATGATGCCGGAGACAGTCTGCCATTGTAGTCAAAGAATCGTAAAAAGTGTTACAAATAATTTCTTTATTGGAATAAGAAGGTCATAGAGGCAAGTCATTGTTAAGGACGGGGAAAATTTAATCAGAGGAAACTTGTGGACAATTAAGACAGTGACTCAGAAGCAAATATCTAAGCCAAGTTGTCAGCAGTTCCTATAAGCCAGTACTCTTGGCAAACTTGTCCCCAAGCATAGGACAAGTGTCACCCCACCGAGGCATCGCTCGGGGCGTGATGCCCGAATCTCAAAGGTCACGCGCCTTCAGGACAGCGGAAGAGGAAAGCCTTCAGGGAGCTAGAATCTGAGCACTTCTAGAAGTTTCCGTGCCATTTGGCTTTTCCTGCCAAGTCACGAGGGAGAAAGCGCTGCATTTAAAAAACATATTAACTTATTAATAACATAACTACAATATTAGTAAGCGCTATATAGTTCTCTTTGTGTTCAAAGCACTTTGTGAACATAAGCCGATCAATTAAAAATGGCCTCTTCCTGATAGTAATCTTAGCTCTGAGCATAGAGACCCCTGCGTGCAGGGAACTGGTCACGGATTGTGTCTGCGGAGTGAATGGCCCCTGACGGCCCCTTGGAGTCTCAACCTGGGCCTCGGCAGGTGCACATCCGGGTCCAAAGGCCTTAGCAGCCCTCCCTACGGTGACCTCGGAAGAATTGTCTGTGTGATTTTCCCCTCTCTCTTTCTAATGTTTCCTTATGACTTTTGAGTAGAGGAAACCAGACCTGTTTTGAGTAGAGGAAACCAGAACCCTTGAGGTTCTATTTGTTCTTTCTGGGTTACTGTTTCTGATATAAGCAAATACCCCCAACAAAACCCTAGCATATTTATCCCTCATTCTTTTGATTTACTGTTGCAGGAGAGGCTTAATTAGAGTTACTCTTCCTTCCAGGACTCCGTGTCCAGGGGGCACAGGCCAGAGACTCTGCGGGCAGCTCTTTCTGGGGAGGGACCCGCGTCCTTAGAGAGATGACGAGGTTACAGGAACCAGCAAGAGGCCTTTGGGTATGTCTGCTGGGGGTCACTGAGTTTAAACTGACCCCGCGGCCACAGGCTCGGTGGGCAGAGGGGGGCAAAGCAGTGCCCTCCAGGGACCCCCTTGCTGTGTTCAGAAAGGCCATGGTCTCTCCCACCGGGGCATCCCCGGCCCCCTCCACGTCGCCGGCCTTTCCCCGTGCTTGGCGCAAAGGGGTGCTCGGGTCATTTTGCAATGACCTCAGAGCAAGAGTGTTGAAATGAAGACCCAGTAAAACCCTGCCACCTGCTCTCTCCCTTCAAGCCCCAGAAGGTGGCTCCTGCCCGTCCCCAGGGTGACGGGGTGGCATCGTTGGCCGCTCGCACCAAGGGCAGGCTGGGCACCGCTCCTCCAGTGGCGATGCTGCTTAAGGCCGGTCACATCCGGCTGGGCGTCCCAGTGACAGAACTGCTCCGCACTCGTCCCCATCGATCTCCTGTCACTCATTAGTAAGTGACTGTGCTAGACACGGCCCTTGGGCATTTTTCCAACGCAGAGCCACTTAGCATTAAGATTGCAGGATCTCTTTTGGCTTTTTTACCAGTCTTTGTCAAATGCATTTGAAAATCAGCCTTGAATCATGGCGCACTCTCCCCGTGGCCTCCACTTTGACCTTTGACCCCTACAGGACGACAGGAACCACCCTGCCCTTTCACATTAGATTTTCCCTACGGGCAGGTAGGTGTCTGGGAAATGTGCTGGGTGTGGAGACGATGTTGTGACAGAGCGAGAGCAGAGTGTGCTTGGCTGTCTTTCTGTCATGGACACAGCCCAGCGGAGAGGCTCCTCTTCTGGCCACGGCTGAAATTTTGGTGGAAAAGGTGCTTGGGGCGTTAAATATACGCACCCCTCAAGGTTTAGAAGTAAGCATTTCTTTTTAATGTTTGTTTGTTTTTGAGAAACGGGAAGACAGAGGGTGAGCAGGGGAGGAGCAGAGAGAGAGGGACACAGGATCCGAAGCAGGCTCCCGGCTCCCAGCTGTCAGCACAGAGCCCGACGCGGGCCTCGAACTGAGGCACCGCGAGACCATGACCTGAGGAGAAGTCGGACGCCTAACTGACTGAGCCACCCAGGCGCCCCGTAAGCATTTTGGAAGCTGGGAATATGTGAGTGGGTGGTTTTCCTTAACTCCCAGGTTTTCCCCGGGGGAGCACAGAAAACAGGTGCTAGAGGCCCCCTGCTGAGGGGGGAGGCCACCAGAGCCCCCTGTGCTTTTAAAAATGTTTTCATTTTGAAATGAAAGAAACACAACTTGTCTCATGCATGCGTCAGTTATGGAGCTCGTAATCATCTCTTTGGAAGGAAACGTACATCTTACGATGAAAACAGCCTAGCATGTTCTACCGAGCACTCAGAAGAAAGTGCTGGGAGCTCAGAGAGATGGGGAAGCAGTCAGGAGGCTCCCTGAGGGTCAGCGTTTGTCCCCTGCTGCGCACGTGGGCTCGCCGTTGTACTACAGCCCTGTAAGGGGCCCTCCTTGCTCATGGCTGGGAGCCCGCCGGGGCCAGAAGAATTTGCCATCACGCAGCCACCGGGCACATCGCGTCCTGAATAAGTCCCACACGAAGTCAGCGGGAGGTCTGCGTCTCTTCGCCTGGGCCACACGGATGCCTGAAGGTGTGAAGCTGTGCACAGACACAGCTCTTACTTCCCTCAGCCCGAATGTAGAAAGAAGAAAGGCTTAAAATCCACCTGAATCTTGCCTGGCGTTTCAAGAAGGAAAACCGTACTTTCCAAGAGCACAGAATAAATCTTCATTTGGTGTGGCCTTCATTTGCCTTAATAAAACCGTGTAACGAGTTTTCCGGACCGGAGTGGAGACTATAGATTGAATGTAAAAACTTTCAAGAATTCACACCGGGAGGATCTGGACCCTCTGAAGGCGACCCTCTGAAGGCACATCTGTGTTACACTGAACTTCCTTTTAATATCTTTCTGTGCTCAGCCGCAAGTGCATTGAGAAATCCACTTTAGTTTAATTATGCGGAGCAAAAGCCAAAAATATTGTTTCCTAGTTTTCTTGTTGCCATGTCAATTAAACTCATTCACTACGGTTACATTAGTAACTCATTTCACACGTACATAGATATACACAGACACACACAGACACACACACGATAAGCTTTGTGTATGCGTGTGACTGTCATATTTATGCATCTGCATGCATATAAATATATATCTAAATCTATCATATGCATACATAAATATTCAAATATATACACACACTTAGGTTTACTCCATGTCAATTTCAACTTTTATATAACGTCACATGTTTGTCTTAACTCTCAATTCTTTTTTAACTATTTTGAATATAGAGAAAGACACTTCAAATATTTTGTAATTTCTCATAGTGCTTAAAATAGTACAAATTTGTCACAGTTACCAAGTTGAGACTAACTTGTCGTCCCTAATTCTATTTTTTAATTTTTCTAATGTTATTTTTAAGAGAGAGAGAGACACAGACAGTGTGCGCAGAGGGAGGGGCAGAGAGAGAGGGCAGACGCAGAATCTGAAGCAGGTTCAGCACCCAGCCCGACGTGGGGCTCGAACTCTCAAATCGTGAGATCATGACCTGAGCTGAAGTTGGACGCTTAACTGACTGAGCCACCCAGGTGCCCCCCTCCATGATTCTAAAATGGGAGTTGGTCAATAGGTTTATGAGAACCTCGGGGATGAACAAGACTTTTGAAAAATATAAGCATGAAAATGAGTAAGATTGTATCCAAATGTTAAATGTGCTAATTTGATTTGATTTGAAAAAGATGTGAAGTCACTCAGAGTTGGAAGAGAGGTGAAGACCCACAGGGCTCTTCGAGTCATGTCCTACAGAATGACAGGCAATTTTCAGACCATCATGGTGCCCACTGTTATACATCAGCCATAGGGTGGCAAGAGGGAATCAGATTCTTTCTATCTCCCCAACTACGTTAAACATACATAAAAGTCCTATTCCCAGGGCCTGGGAGATGTATAGACAAAAGAAAAAAATCCAAATTTAAATTAAAGCCAATGGGACCCCAAAGTTTTTGGGTTTTGCAAACCCTTATAATAAAGAAAATGCACAACTTAAATTTAGAAAGTAGACATGTTTGCCCAGATGACGTGGGTACGATGACCAGGTTGGTCCAATGTAGACATGTTCAGTTCTTAATATGAATGAGATTTCCACGGTCATCTTAATATTAAGAAATAATATTGTTTAGGGGCGTCTGGGTGGCTCAGTGGGTACTTCGGCTCAGGTCATGATCTCAGGGTTCATGGGTTTGAGCCCCGGGTCAGGCTCCATGATGACAGCTCGGGGCCTGGAGCCTGCATCAGATTCCGTGTCTCCCTTTCTCTATGCCCCTCCCCTTCTCACACTCTGTGTGTGTGTCTCTCTCTCTCTCAAAAATAAATAAACATAAAAAATTATAAAAAAAAGAAATTATATTGTTGAAAGACCTTTTAAATATATGATTTTAAAAGGTCTTGCTCAGCAATCACTTCTATGAACTACCTACCGAGGTGCACAGTAGCAACAACAACAAAAATGCTGGGGTGTGATTCTAGACAACAGGAACTGGGAGTGGAAGTAATGGCAGAGATTTCAGATATGGTGCAATTCTCAGTGATGACGATTGCAATGCTCGACCAAGGGGGCTACAGCAGAGGGAAGGGAAGAAAGAGGGATTGGTCAAGAGCATGTAGATCTGGGAGGCTCAGCTATCAGAAGGTCACACACGTGGGCACTGAGGTCCCTCAGGGACAAGAGTGGGAGTGGAGGAAATGGCCCACGCATCGATGGCGGAGAAGGAAAGCATCAGTGACTGAGAGGCTAAGGCATGTTTTGGGTAGTAAACAATGAACATTGTCAATTCACCACAGAACAAATCTATATGGCCAAGCAATGGCCAAGAGATAAGTGGGGATATGAATGGCCTTTTAGTAATCAATAACCTAGAAGAGATTAAAAATTGATGCTATATAGTGCTGGCGACAACATGAG
The DNA here is from genome assembly GCF_018350195.1 of Panthera tigris. Classification (NCBI taxonomy): domain Eukaryota; kingdom Metazoa; phylum Chordata; class Mammalia; order Carnivora; family Felidae; genus Panthera; species Panthera tigris. The sequence goes on along the minus strand of NC_056671.1, from coordinate 90,710,303 downwards.
AAAACCAGCGCGCCCAAACCCTTCCGGTGGGAGTGTCATTTGCTGCAGTCTTTACTAGAACACAGTTTGGGAGTGTGTTAAAAAAATGAATTTCAGGAGCGCCTGGGTGGTTCAGTTGGTTAAGTGTCTGACTCTTGGTTTCAGCTCAGGTCAGGAGTTCAGCATTCATGGGTTCGAGCCCCACCCTGGGCTCTGCGTTGACAGTGTGGAGGCTGCTTGGGATTCTCTCTCTCCCCACCCCCCCCGCTCTCTCTGCACCTCCCTGCTCACTCTCTCTCTCTTTCTCAAAATAAATACACATTAAAAAATAAAAGTGTGAATTTTGATTATGGTTGGACACAGCAATTCCAGCTATATGAATTGAGTTAGCGAAAAGTTTCAGTAGAGGATTATATATATACCTAAGCGGGTCAATATTCACACTGTACTCTTTTTGAAAAATGTTTATTTAGTTTTGAAAGAGAGAGCATGCGAGCAAGGGAGGGGCAGAGAGGGAGGGAGACACAGAATCCAAAGAAGCTCCAGTCTCTGAGATGTCAGCACAGAGCCGGATGTGGGGCTCGAACCCACGGACCGTGAGATCGTGAGCTGAGCTGAAGTTGGCCGCCTAACCGACTGAGCCACCCAGGCACCCCCACACTATACTCTTTAATGGGAAGGCATGACAACAGGCTGTCATATAGGGTACGTACATTTTGTAAAGAAAAACAACAACATAAGTGTTCACGAAGCGGAAAGGAAGATGTGTGTTACCAGGTGACTGCAAATGCCTCTGGTAATGGGATTTCCAAGTGGTTTTTATTTTCTCTCTTTTACTTGTATTTACCCAGATAACCATTTGAGCTGGCTGTTATTTTCATTTTACAGATGAGAAAAGAGAGGCTGTGGGAGAACAACCTTCCAAGGAAGAATGCACAGCTTGTGAAGGCCTGGCTTTCACTCATAAGTTCTGTTTTTACAAAAGAGAACCAAGGTTTACGTTGACATTTCTCACCTTGTGTCAAATGTCAAGAACGTATTATCATAAATGCCTCTCAGAAATACAAAGAGAAAGGAAAAAGATATGGCAGTGGAAGGATGAGACCATTTATTTTTAAAAAAAATTTTTTTTTCAACGTTTTTTATTTATTTTTGGGACAGAGAGAGACAGAGCATGAACGGGGGAGGGGCAGAGAGAGAGGGAGACACAGAATCGGAAACAGGCTCCAGGCTCCGAGCCATCAGCCCAGAGCCCGACGCGGGACTCGAACTCACGGACCGCGAGATCGTGACCTGGCTGAAGTCGGACGCTCAACCGACTGCGCCACCCAGGCGCCCCAGGATGAGACCATTTATAATTACAATATGGGTTTTATAAAGAGAGGTCTAGGTGCATCTTTCAACGGAGCACTGTTCTTAGATACGGTGTTTCTTGGTGTGGCAACGCGGGAAATTACGGGAGAGCGGCCAACAGGATTAGCCATGAAAAGTTAGTGAATTGAGCAGAACGTGTGGGAGCTGCATGACATTGAAAATGGTTTACTGTTTATCCTGATCATGAGGGTCACTGTAACGTGTGGATAAAATGGGCTCATCTGGAGATTTTCACGTGGACGCTTTCATCCCAGCGGCCCGTGCACTTCCCTCCTCCGCACGTTTACGTTTTCTCGGGGAACTTCTCACACGGCGACGTACGTTTGCTGATTGCACACCGCTTTCCCTCTCTTGCTTGGTTGTCCACTTGCATAGGGCGGGAACTCTGTGAAGCATCTTTCTTCTCCATTAGAGCTTACTGCATATTAGCCCAAACTGCATGTAACGTTTTAAATCAACAGAATTCCTATTTAAGCGATGTCGTATTGACGAGAAGATATTTGAGGACAGATGGACTCCAGGGTGCACTACTGTGTACTCTTCCCATTCCAAAGACAAGCCTGGCTGTTAGGATCTCCTGGGAAATTTCTTCACTGGTTGGTGCTCGGTATGCCTTATGGAAGCTTCTTCCCCCCCTTGCACGTGTGCGTGTTAAGATACGAATTCCACGGTTGTTTGACTTTCTTGTTTTGCAGTTTCTGAACCAAAGAATCAGTGACCACCATTTTTCCGAAGTGGTTAGGGTTTACCTAAAGAAATGATTTCTGCTCTGGTATGTGGTCTACGTGCTTAGCTGTTTTAGGTTAACATTCTCAAATAGAGACTTTACAACGGGCTAATCTTAGGAAAGCAAAATCAACATCCAGGTGGTAATTATTTAGAAAGAAGATTGATCAATTTGTCCCAAGGTCCATGACGATGAACTGAGGTCAATCCACTTTGCCTGTTAAGATTTTGAAGATAGCTGGTTGGATTACTTTTGCAGCATAAGGTTGTCTTCCACTGGGGTTCAGAAAAAGATTTTTTAAAAAAGAAGACAAAAAAAGAAACAAACCCAAACTCTTTTTTCTTTAATTTTTTTAATGTTTGTTTTTGAGAGAGAGAGAGAGAGACAGAGCTCGAGAGGGGAAAGGCCAGAGAGAGAGGGAGTCACAGAATCCAAAGCAGGCTCCAGGCTCCGAGCTGTCAGCACAGAGCCCGATGCGGGGCTTGAATCACGAACCGTGGAGATCATGACCTGAGCCGAAGTCGGACGCTTAACCGATTGAGCCACCCAGGAGCCCTTAAACCAACCCAAACTCTTAATACAACTGCAACTTGCCGCGTCTCAGCAAAGTGCCATGTAAAATAACCTGCGTGGTCCTGGCTTTTCGCGGAGGGGCACCGTTTTGGTGAAGGGTCACTACTGTTGGCTGAATCGACAGGTGATGGGTCAGCATCAACATTCCAACTTTTCCAAAGCAATCACCCCTGCAAAGAGTTTGAGGTCTGAGTTTGAGTTTGAGGGTGGGAATGTTTCATGGGGATCAAAGTAGTTCATGGTAGATTAATCACAGTGCCTTAAGGAACCTCTGCACGGATGTTCCAGTAGAGACATTCAGTTAAGTCTCACTGCCCATTTTTAAGGAGCATTAATAAGAGACTTATCAATGCAAACAATCCAACAAGGAAGGAAGAGAAGATTTTAATCTTTGTTTCCTCAAATAACCCCTGTCCCCAGTCCCACACAAGTGGGCATGCTAGATGCTGCTGAGGCTAGACCATGGTTGCTGAGAAAGGACATTGCCCTCCAAGGAAGTGTGGCCATTGGCTTCCTCTGTAGGTTGGCTAGATATTCATTCCTTCCAGAATTAGGCAGGACGTTTGGTGGCAGAAGGTTTCAGCACTTGATGGCTCTTCCATAGTGTGTTCAAAGGGTATTTGCCCACATAACAATTATGGCACAAAAGTGAGGGAAAAGAGATTGCCCTTTGATTTTCAGATGGGTTGCCACAGGCGCTGCACTGAGGCTGGGACTTGTGAACCGTATCACATGTGGATGGATTGGGAGCTGTTTTTCCAGCAACACAAGAACAGGCTTATAGCCTTGAGGGCTAAGTCTCAGTCTGAGCTGGGTGCTTCCCTCTGTGTTCTAGAAAAGGGAGAATCTTATAAGGTAGCAAGAAACGGTGCTTGAAAGGAAGGGAGAAAACATAATGCATTGGAGTTAGTTAACAGGATTTGGCAACACCAAAGAGGGATAAAAATGATTTCTGGGATCTCATAGGGGTTGAGATACTCCACATTGTGGGGAAGATACCTGTGGAAGAGAAGTTAATAGTAATATCAACACGGTGAACAGGGTCTTTGCATAGGACATGCTGGTCGCCCTAGTGTTGTGGGACGTGGGACAGGGAGGAAGGTCCAGGGGTTTTCTCTGGCCACAGGTTACAGACGTGTTGAGACGTGTTGACCATGGTGACTGCAACAGGTTAGTACTTTCCTGGGTCATAGATTAAGAAGTCTGGGACAGGCTCCCTGGGACCCTTGCAACAGCCTTAGGTATTTAGGGATGTTCTACCCCATTGCCCCATGCATTGGCTCTGTCTTCATGCGCACTGGGTCCGGGTCACAGAATGGCTGCTTCGCCTCCAAATGTCACTTCTCCATTGAGGGCAGAGGAGAGCCAAAGTGGGGGAAACCTTCATGAAGAAAGCCGAAGCCTTTCAGAAAACCTCAGAAGATCTCTGCTCCCACTTCTCATTGTGTGCACCATGCCACAAGGCAGCGCCATCTACAAAAGAGAAAAATCTGGCGAGGTGAATGATTTTTGCTGTGCACACTGTGGCTTGAAATAGAACTACAGTTCCTTTAATTAGGAAGAAGGGAGCTGTGGGTAAAGGCGAGGCAACCTGCAGCCTCTGTCACAGCATGTACGGTAATTCTGGAGTCCTCCCAGTCCAGGAAGGTGGCTTCAAACCATCTTTGGTGGTTGGAAACAATGGCCCCTCATCTCAACTGGAAACATCTCAAAACCCACCCCCCTGCCCCAGGATAACCATGAGGAGAACATCAGAAAAAAACCAAAATTGAAGGGCATTCTACAAAATGCCTGACAAACACTTCTCAAACCGTCAAGGTTATCAAGAACAAGGAGAATTTGAGAGATGGTCACAGCCACAAGGAGCCTAAGGAAGTTGAAAACTAAATGGAGTGTGGTGTCCTGGATGGGATCCGGGACAGAAAGAGGACATGAGAGGAAAACTAAGGAAATCTGAATAAACCACGGAGCTTAGTAATGATGCTGTGGCCATACAGGTTGACTAACTGGGGACAGATGCATCCTACGGATGCCAGCGGTTACCAAGACGGGAGACTGACTGTGGGGTACATGGGAACCCTCTGTGCTCCCCTCACTACTTTTCGGTAAATCTAAAACTATTATAGAATTAAAAGCTTATTTAAAAATTCGATTTTTGCAAAGCTGCACTGAAACATAAATTCAATTTCCCATTAAGCCTGCAGTCACTGAGCAGGGCATTTGCTTCGTATCCTACCGTCTTCCCAGGAACCCTGGAGGAGGGAGGTTCCTGGGCAGAGAGCCTGCTTTGTTCTGACACAGGGCGCTGCACCGGCCTTGCGTGGAGGGGCCTCACTTCTCCTTGCTCTGCTGTCGAAGTGCATGTGGCGATGATGGTTCTCTTTGTTTCTGGCTTTTAAAAAATTGGACAAATGAAGAAAAAGAAAATAAAAAACAAAACCAGGGGTGCCTGGGTGGCTCAATCGGTTGAGTGTCTGACTTTGGCTCAGGTCACGATCTCGCGGTCCGTGAGTTCTAGCCCCGCGTCAGGCTCTGTGCTGACAGCTCAGAGCCTGGAGCCTGTTTCAGATTCTGTGTCTCCCTCTCTCTCTGGCCCTTCCCCTCTTGTGCTCTGTCTCTCTGTCTCTCTCTCTCAAAAATAAACATCAAAAAAAATTAAAAAAAAAAACAAAACAAAACCAAGGCCGCCATAATTATCATGATTATTTATGGTACTTTGACCTTCATTGAAAGTCTTGGATGAGGCAGCCAGACATCGTGTGTGTGTGTGTGTGTGTGTGTGTGTGTGTGTTTCCGTTTTCATGATGCAGATGGGATATGGGATAGCTAGGTAGCTATACGATCTTCGACATGACAAAGTGTTTCTTCAAATTGTCATCAACATGCACGTTGAAAGCATCTGAGTTCTCGAGGGTTTATACCACGTGATCTGGCCTTTTGGAATCCCGTGCTTTCCTTTCTTCGTAAAGAGGAAGAGGACCTTTGGAAAGGGTCCTGCGGTGGCCTCCTGTGGGCTCCTGGGATCTTCCGCGTGACTTTGAGCAAACAGCTCAACCTCTCTGTGCCGCTGTTTTCAGGCTGCAGCACCAACAGGAACACTTCCCATCTTCACTCCGTGTCTCCAGAACATGGTGAAAATTAATGACATGATGCCAGCGAAAGGCAGAAGTCCTCAGAGGTTGGAACAATGAAATCGTGACTTATTCTTCCCTGTCACGGAGAGATTCCACGGATGTAATGCATGCAAACCGAATGTGTAAATATTTGTGAACACATACTCTCGTGCCTTTATGAGAGTTCATAAAATTCAAACAGCATTCATTGATTTTTGTCTTATTGTAAAGAAAAAAAAAAGTGCAATAAAATGTACCCAGTACATAAAAACACTTAAAAACTCTCCCCTTGCCAATAAAAGTATGCTTAACTGGTTGTGCTCACTGCTGTTTTATTGAAGATTTGCGTATTGACAGCATCTGCCCCCCCCGCCCACCTCCCTCTCCAAACAAACAAAAATAGGTCCTTTTAGGAAGTCTAGGCCCCTACCAAGCGCCAAGATTTTCTATCACGGCAGTAGAAATGCAGAGAGGACCTCCCCAAAGCATTCAGATTTTGTGATGGCAGAAAGTTGTCGAAAGATTCCATTGCAATTTGTTAGCAAATTGAGATAATAGATTCAGTGTTCTTAAGTCTTAGCGGCAGAGATCATGACCAGCTGACTATCTGTGGGAGTAGCCTTCGCCGTCACCGTCAGCACAACTTTGTTTCCCGCTCTTACTTGACTTCGGAGTGTCTTCTGACCTGTGGTCGCAGCGTGGCGCACGGGACGGAATTAGTTCATACGGCTCGGCCAAGGTCACCTGGCTTCTCTGGGCCTCCCTTTCCTCCCCTGGAGATCAGCGGCTGCCTGATGGACTTGTAAACAATATACGAGATTGTGTTAGCAAAAGCCCCTCGCTTGGCATTTTAATGGGCCTTCAAAAACATCAGCTCTCTTCTCTCTTCGGCGGCGATTTTAAAATTTCAAAATTTGTTGTCTGATGTATTTTACTTAATTCATGAGTGTATAAATTAAACATTGCGTTAATGAAAGATGTATGAGAAAGGCTTAGATGTGACTTTAAGAGTAATTCCTTCACTCGCAGAAGGGAGAGGTGAAGATACAATTATGTAATCTCCCAGATGAATCCTGAGATATGGATTCTTCCGTATGTCTCAGGATTCTTTTCATTCATAGCAGAGCCCTAAACAGCAGGGATGCACACAGGGAAGAAGGCAGCTCAGGTTTTTTTGGTTCAATATCGTCGCGCAAATGACTTCTTTCATGAAAAGGGCAGAGCCAAGGTAGGCTGACGCTCCAGAACCACAAGAATATCTTCCCGGTGGAAAGATGGGATTTTGTGAAAAAGCGACTCTGAAAAAGTTAGCTTATTTTCAAAATATTGTCCTGTCGGTGGAAACAATTCACAAAGACACATAATTAGTGTTTCTTCATTATGTGTCCATGGGTTAAAGTTAATAGGGTTTAGAAGCATGCGAAAGGCTATTCATTTTTTACAGCCCTTCCCAAAGCAATACACAGATTAAGGTAGAAACTTGTCTTCTCAATGAACTTGAAGGTGTTTTACAAGCACGCACACAATTGGGCTAGCTATGATTATGTCACCGTTGATTCCTGTTGATCCTATTTTATAATAATTTATTTAGATTTCCTCCAAGAGGCTCAAGCATCAGATGTCCAACGAATTACCCCGAGCTGAAACTGGATATTTCAAATGTATTTTGCACGGTCGTTAAATTACCGACGTTGGCTTACCTCCTCTGAAATTTGCTGATGCTGCTTCTAAATGCTAATCACGACTTCTGGCTTTTTACTTACATCGTTTAATCTTACATCTGCACATGAATTACTGCCATGCAGCCCAATGTACCTTATTGAAAGCTTCCCTGCATATTTGTACCAATGGAAAAGGGGAGTGGCTTCCCAGGTGGCTGGCAGGCCGCATGGAGGAAAGTGAGTTCTTAGAGCTTCAGATGTAGCAGATACCTAGAACTATGCATGAGGAGCTGTCTCCCTGAATGGAAGACGGCTCTGTTCAAAACGGGTAACTGGGTAAAAATATGTGGGGACGGTCAACAGACACGTTGATTTAGCAAACAAGATAAAATTCTCTATATTACAGTACAGCATCCCTACCTTCTATACTGTTATCCTGAAGCACACTGTAGCTACAGACCCATTTATCACCCATTACAATGAAGAGATTGTTTAGATGGAGTTAAGAATGATAATGAATAAAAAGTAAATCTGCTTTGCAGAAAACACTGTCAGTTTCATTCTCCAAAGTCTGTCGAGAGACTTCAGTGGCTTGTCGTGGCTAGAGAAATTTGTCTCTTCCCACCAGCCAGTCTTGCAGGAGCCTGAAAGGAGGTGGTTCTTCCCCCCTCTCTATGTTATAAACACATATTTTCTGTAAACAGAAGGGTAGAATTAAGCTTACAGGAAACTGAACAGATGGTACCATAATAATTTGTCAGATTCCTCCCCATACGACAATGATTGTTGGAATTTTCGGGGCACAATCTATGACCCTTCTACCTTCTCAAGACACGTGAAAGATCTCAGTGGTGGAATTTCGCAGGGGGTTTTTGCAAGCCTCCTTTTTATTTTCATTTAGACAAAAAGAATCCTTTGTATTGGTCTGACGATATGTTAGTTTTCATCCAGATCAATTTGTTATCTACATTTGAGTGGCAGAGGCTCCGAGATGAAGTCAGGGAACCTAATTTAAATTATATATCTCCTTCAGTCAACAGAGTGTTACAAAATTTTTCTCTTTGTTTCTTTTTATACATTTCCCTCCTCTGTTTAGCATCTCTCCCAGCCATCTGAAACGGATGGCTCAAAATAATGCAACCATAGTCATAACCCTCGTCCCATTCACCCCCCCACAAATACCACCAAGGAATTAGTTGGGGCAGAAATGTAGGCATTTCCTACATCAAACGCTTAATTTACAGAAATGTCCTTTCCTTTCGGATTCGCCAAGGTCATTATTAATTTAAAACACCTCAGAATACCCCGTGATTGAATATGGGAATTTTGGTCGGCAGTTTTGTTTAAATAACTCATCACAATTGTGAAACAGTGGTTCCCAGCATAGGGAAAAAACAAAAACAAAAACAGAAGAAACCCCCAAACCTCTTCATTACTACCTTAACCAAGATAAATGCTTGATGGATAGCTGCTAGGAGTCATTTTGCTGAAGTTCAGCATTTTAGGATCCTGAGAGCTATTTATTGTGGATGATCGTTTTCATCTCTGTGTAAGTCAAATTTTCTTCAGTTTACCTGAAAAAGTATAAGTGAAAATATCTAAGGCAACCTGGGATGCAGAATAATTAACAAAAATAACCTCCAGCGGCTGTCTCAGAGTCCAGATTTTATTAACTAATTTCTTTGTATGTTTAAGCTGTATCGTGACACATTCCAAAACAAGATAGGTTGTTTTTGTTTATGTGTCTTCCTTTCTTTCTTCCTCTCTTTCTTTCTTTCTTTCTTTCTTTCTTTTTTTTTTTAATTTTTTTTAACGTTTATTTATTTTTGAGACAGAGAGAGACAGAGCATGAACAGGGGAGGGGCAGAGAGAGAGGGAGACACAGAATCTGAAACAGGCTCCAGGCTCCGAGCTGTCAGCACAGAGCCCGACGCGGGGCTCGAACTCACTGGACCGTGAGATCGTGACCTGAGCCGAAGTCGGCCACTTAACCGACTGAGCCACCCAGGCGCCCCTCTTTCTTTCTTTCTTTCCTTCCTTCTTTCCTTCTTTCTTTCACCAAAATGACCAGAGCTAGTTTCTTGAAGACAAAGAAGCAAAAACCTTTAATATCACTGGTCATTGGTATCATAGCTAATGGTAATGCCTGACAGAAGAGAAAGTATTTATCGAGGATGCCAGGTAGGTTCCTAGTTTGCTGGGATTTTAAAATACAAGCGCTTTTGCTTCCGAAGTCATTTGCCCCTCAAGTAGTCATTTGAACAGAGGATAATGAGAATATCCTTCACAAATCATACATCAGATGCTTGACTAGTTGCTTCTCATCATTGCTACGATAGCATTAATACCAGTTTATTTGAAACTATCTAGCACAGTAAATTATATGGTTGCTTCTTTATTTCCTCACTTTTGATTTCCTCTTGGCTACATCTAGTAATTTTTAATTCGTATTACTACATTCGTGGTGCATTCTAGTTTTGTGAAAATCTCTCAATACATACATGGGCTGGATGCAAGAATGTCATCTTTAGTGATGCTCTTGTCGGAAGTAGAATGAGGCCAGATGGTGACTTCCCCTCCCCCTTTGTTGCATACAGTGAAACTGATTCATTTTCCCTTTAATATCTAAGATACCCCTTCACGCTTGTCACAAGCACCTACATACACAACCATCGTCATCCACATATGCGCTAAGTAAGGTCCACGAACAATCAGGAAATTAGAAGATTTCCATCTAAGTCAATTAAGTGTCATGGTGTATTTATTTAGAGTATCACAGCCGTCCTGACTTGGGGCTACTGGCTCGTGATGCAGTGTTTGTAGAACCTGGCCAAGTGATACATTGGGATTCTTTCCATTCCCTTGTCCCCAGAGCTATCGGTTTTTCTTTGAAAAGCTCTCTATAATATTCCTTTAATGTGGATGGTAAAATAAATAAACCTTTAGGTTCAAATGTAAGTGTCAGCATAGAATCCACTAATTGGCTGATGGTTGACGAAAATCAAGCAGTCTGTAAACTTTAGCCCCAATGGATGCGTAGACCTACCTCCGCCAGAATTCCAGGCGCACTGTGGGAACTCAACACAGGGGCGGGCCTTTTGGATGAATCGATGCATAAAATGTAAGGTCTTAAATGACGAGATGGATTTTTAGAACAAATCTGCCAAGTCTTCGGATGATGAAATGGACATCATCCTATTCAGGCGTCATTTGGAGAGACAATGGATGGGCTCACTGTTGGGAATTCCTTCAAAGCCTGCATCACATCTTCTTGACTCTTCTCAGCAGCGGGGAAACATTCTTCCTCTCAAAGCATATTTGAATTTTTGTTCCACATCTATGTGATCCGCCAGGTCAGCATGACAGGTCACACCAATTTAATGGGAAGCAGCAGCATGGTGAAGCCACTCAGCCCGATTTCCCCCTTTTGCATAATTCAAAGGACGTGGATGTGCTATTTCCCTTTGGAAGATAAATTGAGCACACCGCCCACAGAAGAGAAACACATGGGCGTTTGCTCTACAAAAAGCTGTAGGCAACTCACAAAGGCGCAAGACTGTGCTGCTGCCAGATCCTCACCACTCCACGCCTCGCATGATGTTTTATCATCGTTCTCGTGCTTGCCTTCCTTTGCTTCATTATATTGTAAACAGCTGGAGGGCAAGAACAATGTCTTCTACGGAGTCGTAACCTCCGCTATGCTCAACGTGATTCTGTATACCTAGCGTGCGCTTAACACATGCACGCTGGTTAAGCAAAAGATGATTTTAATACTATTTTACTTTCTTTGGGGGAGTATTAAGGGTATGGATGCTTCCGTGGAAGAGTCTCATCTCTTGAGTCTAAGTTCTTTTGCTCCCTGGTTCATTCCTGGTTACTCTTTTCTTCATAAAGCATTATTTTATCCAGCTCCGTCCGAAAGATCAGAACAAATGTCAAGGCTTTGCTGTTTGTGTTCATCAATCAAAGGGCTTGGCACGGTCTTCAGAGAAACCTTCCCCAAGTACAGTTTTCTTTCCGGATGTGAGCATCCGTCTCTTGGTCTAAATTTAACTCTTCAGCCATCATTGTCCCGGCTAATCATGTATTGGAATCAGCCAAAGCTCTGACCTTTTCAGCATCGTCTCTGGCCCTCTACACGAGGGGAAGACTGTACATCACCCAGCACATCTTCCTACCTGCTCTAAAATCTCCCGTGGCAGCCAAAATTTCTTGCTCGGGGTCTTGCTTCTCTTACAATGCCCGATTTCTCACTCGTAGATTTAACATCCTAAAAATTATGTGCTGTACCAAATAACGATTATGAGTTTATACAACATGAAACTCCATACGCCGCTGTTCTCAGATGCTAGCACAAAACTGGCTTTTCCTTCTTTACGGTACTTTTGCTTCAAGGTAAAAACTTCACATAACACACACCAAGGCTGTATCCGTACAAGATAAACAATGATAGTGATTTTCATCTTTGGTAGTTTCATGTTGTAAATATATGCACATAAAAATAAGAGTTTGCTCTTCTGAGTGTCTTTGAACAATGACAAGTGAAATGGTCTTCCCAGATGGCCTCAGAAAGCACGTTCTGTTCTCTGGTATCTCTGCTTTGAAAATATTGTGCTTTAGTTTTCCCTTCTTGGGGCGAAGACCCACGGCATCTACAATGTAATCTCACTCGAACATTTCAGGAGATTAATCTGGCAAAAATTGGTCAAAGGTCCTACTTGAAAAGATAGGGACCCAGTGCCCAGTTTGCCCAAAACAAATCACTGCCCCTAAGTATCTCGAGATATTCACTGCATGATGGTGGATCTATTCATCAGTGAGGTAAAATGATTACTGAACTAAATACCGGCCTAGAAGCAGGTTGATATATTTGCAGATTACTCCCAGGAAATGTAAACTACAAAACCATATGACTTTATGGATACACAACAATTTGTGAAATGACTAGAAGGGGGTTTTGATCAGTAAATTACACATCATCCAGTGACTCCTGGAATTATTGAGCTGGAGGAGTACCTGAGGACAAGCAGTCCAAGCCTCTCACGTTCTAGATGATGGGAGTGTTTGGTGGGTAAGTGATCGGCCCAGGATTATCAGCCAGGACAGGCAGGATGAACACTAAGGTGAAGAATGCAGGCATCCCGCGTGCATCTTTCCCACCAGGAGATATTGATCTTTTCGCATCTCAGTTGACTCTTTTAGGAGTTTGCAACTGAATATAATCATGACATGACAACATAATTATAACAAAAAGTTCATACATAGCTATTACTTAATGAAACGAACTCTTAGTAAGCACTTACTATCCATCACACTCTACTAGACATCCAAGACTGAAAGAAAAGTATGGTCCCTACGCACCCCCAAGGAACTTAAAGTCTGGTTGGGGAAACTCACACATAGCAGATCATCAGAACCCGTTTCAGCGGAACTGTGGCAACGCAGGTGTGGGGAGACACTCATCAAATGAAGTGATGTAGGGATTGGTCAAGCAAAAGTATCGCACAGCGTCCGTGGGTCCGTGCGGTCTGTGAACACACAAGCTACGTTCGTTTATATGGTGCAGACACAAAGGCAAGGAGTGGCCCTCTTTGGAGGCTCTCTGAGCAGCTTTATCCTTTTCCTTGGGTATCAGGTATCAGACAGATATTGAAAAGGTCAGCCGCGTGGAACAAATACAGCTTCTTCTATACCACATGAAAGCCCTCATATTTGATTCTATATTACAGTTAAAAGGAGAATAAGAAAAGTAAGTGAAAAGCAGGTGGGAAGAAAGTAGATGTAAATCTGATGAGCAAGATTAGGAAACGCTCTGTGGAAGAAATAATGGATGAGAAACAGGGTGGGGCATTCCTGGGGGAAGGCTGGGGTACAGACAGGAAATCACACGGTTCAGAAGCATGAAGAATGCTGTTGGCCTGGGACCAGAGAGGAGGATGGCCGCTGTCCACATCCAGTCGTCCTGTCCTCCGAGGTGCGAGGCTGCACAGAGAAGCTTTGGTCACCAAGGCAGCAAGATCTTAATTAAAGAACTGACCACTTATCAGGGCACCTGGGTGGCTCAGTAGGTTGAGCGACCAACTTCAGCTCAGGTCACGATCTCACAGTCTGTGAGTTCGAGCCCCGCGTCGGGCTCTGTGCTGACAGCTCAGAGCCTGGAGCCTGCTTTGGATTCTGTGTCTCCCTCTCTCTCTGCCCCTCCCCCTTTCATGCCCTGTCTCTCTCTGTCTCAGAAATAGATAAACATTAAAAAAAAATTCTATGAAAAAGGAAAAAAAGAACTGACCGCTCATAGATTAGCTCCTGCCATCAAATGCCATGGTGTACTCAATTTCCCGGAGTCAAGGGTGACTCACTCTGTCGTAGATAGAGACTCAAATGACACACTACCAAGAAAACACAACTGAATTGTAAAAAAAAAAAAAAAAAAAAAAAGTAAACATTGTAAAACACAGACAACTTCTAGAAATCAGTAGGAGTGATATTGGAGAATTGTTTAAATCTCCCACAAAGACGTTGACAAAGAGGATTTGGCCATGAACAGGCAATTGTAAATGTCACCCTAGAAAAACTCCATAAGGATGACAGGGTCTTCTGAAGAAAATCATGGAGAGACCAAATCATTGCCTGAGAGAGACCCTCGGGAAAAATTAGGAAGACCTAAAATATTTATTTGCAAGTGTGATGATTTTTATGACCATGCCACAAAAGTAAACGCGAAGGAAAAGGACTACAGCATCCTCTCCTAAAAATGTGTCTGAAAATTTCACCAAAAAAAAAAAAAAAACCTTCATTATTTTCACTCTAGGAACCATGTTTTTAGTTGTAATTATAAATGGATTATTGTTACAGGGAGGACGAAATACATTTGTTGTCATATTTCGTTTTATTTTCTAAGTTCCAATTAAATGTCATCTTCACACATTATTTAACACAACGTGTGGGTCCCTGCTTTGTAGCGCCGGGTATCCACCGGCCACGAGATGCCTCACGGTGTCAGGGAGGCTGTTCGCGTGCTAAGTCCTAGTAAGGCGGGCTCGCTCTGGGTTCCAATCCACCGATGGCTGCACATTTGTCACACGCAAATGAAAGTCCGAGTCCTGCCTTCCTGGATGAGACCCCAGTCGGCTGCTAGTGAAATTGACTCTTCTTGCGGCCTTCCGGAGACCATCTGTCGGAGAGCTCACCGTTGTCCCTCTGTGAGCGGTGCCTCTCCTCCCCCTCATCGTGCGCTCAACACAGTCAGTGAACAAATAATTATCAAACATTTCCTGACGGCCCACCTGTTCCAGGCTGTGGGTTAGGCCCCAGGGATAGAGTTCTGAAAGTCAAAGTCATCATCCTTGCTCCCACGGGGAGGCCACACCGGAGGCGGAGACCAAAGAGAAACAAGGAGCAAACAAATTCATGAGCGACCCCACAGACTGTGATAAAGGCAGTGAACGGAGAGGAGCGGTTTCCGCGAGAGAAAGAAAGAGCGTGTTGGGGGCCCATCCGGGCAAGGGCTGGAGAGCTGTTTGGGAGAGGAAGAGGGTTAGCATGCTCACTCCGTGTGCTCGAGGCTCGGAGGGAAGCCCGGTGTAGGAGGTGTCCCCGGGTGACAGTGGAGAGAGGGGACAGGGCTATGCCATGGCGGCCATCTCCGCCTTTCTGAAACCTGCTGCCTCTTTCTGTTTAACGTGGACGCCACCTCCTGAATTTCCTGCAGGACTCCACTTCACGCCAATCCTTTCGGAGTCGGCATTTGGGAGAGATCAGGGGAAAACCCTGATTCTGAGGGATGTGAGCACCGTTGTGCTGGTGAATGCGCAGCCAGAGGATCTCTGGAGATGAAAATGGCTGCTGCGCGATGCGCCGTCACAGGGCGCTGGGCACAAAGTCAAGGACGCCTCTTGCACACCCGCGGTAGCTGCAGACACTTCCTTCCTTACCCCAATTTCTAGATCAGACTTTGCTAGCTCTTCCTCTAAACGTGCTCCTGCTCATACGTTCTCTGACTCTGTTAACCACACCTGCCCCAACCCCCAATCATGACATCTGGCCAGCATCCCGGGCTCCATCTTTTTCCCTTGACTAACAGCTTCTCCCCTCCCCGCAGATCCCCACTGGCACAGAATCACCTTTCTCTGGCCTCCCTAACCTCTCTCAGGTCTGGCCTCTGTGGAAAACCCATTATCACCGCCCACCACCCGCCCCCCCGCCGCCATGTTTTCCCCAAAGAGACTCCTCCTTCTGAAATCCCTCTCCCGCAGGCCATGGAGGGGACAGTGTCGAAATCAAAACAGTATTTGTCCATCTGATCTAAGCTGAGGAACTCCCCTCCTACCCAGATATGGTCAGCCGAGTGGCTTCCCCGGCCGATAATGGCCAGGCCCCAGGCACTCGGGCCAGACCACAAGTCCAGGGCCAAGTCTAGGAAGGCTCTAGGTCATTCTCAACATTACCAGCTATGGAACCATGAGAATAAGACCCCCGACTTGTCTTTCTGGATTTTTTGTTACTAGACGTGTGACCTTGAGCAAGTTATATAAATCTCCTGGCCTCAGTCTCCTCATTTGTAAAATGGGGGTGATAGTTTGAACCTGTGAGAGTTGCCGTGAATTTTAACTAAGATGCAATGAGTAAACGCTTAGCACGGTGTCAGGCCGGTCCGGGCCGGGTAAGTGCTCTGACTATTATGATTTTTCAGGGTCCTGTCAGGCAAAGAGTAACTGAGTAAAAGATTCAGGTTTTGCCAAACGTAAATACATAATTCGAGGCCCCCCTTTTAGTATTTTCATGGGAGGAGGAAGTGATCTTTTTATCCCCATATAAATAATTTATACTGAGGGTTAGAGAGAGTGGCTGCAGCACATAACGAACCGAGCCACGGTGAGCAGACACGTGTGAAGTCCGGCGCGGATCAGGTTCAGCCTCGTCCAGAGAGTGCGGCCAGGTGGGCAGGTGAGTGGACAGAGCACGGGTGGGAACCTGCCTGTGGAATGAGGGAGTCCCCAGTTATTTTCCAGTAACCAGACGTCATTCCGGGGACTGGCACTTTTTTGTTTTTGTTTTTTTTAGCGTTTTCCCCCAAATATTGGACCCTTTCCTCCTCCTACAACAGAGGTGATGGAACCAGCTGTTACCCTTGCAGACGGGCTCCCCCTCCTGGGTGCTGGTTCTCAGGTGGGGCGGAGGCACTCGGGTCGCTTCTCCCTGTGCTTCTGGAATGCAGGCGCCTCCTCTTTCCGTCCCCTACCTGTTCTTGTGGCCCTGTTTTCAAGTGCCCTGCTCACTGATGGCTGCACGCTTGTCAATGAAAACACACCCTTCTCCCTTCTGTCCAACGACAACAATTGTTCCCTTCAACAACGATCTGTTGTTTTTCAGATGCGAAAACCAGATTATAAAGGTGGCTGGAACTGTGTATAAAATCAGAAAAAAGAAGGCCTAAAGGGAGGCCCAGAGGGCTGATGAATCCAGTGCACAGATCATTGGTGTGGCTATTTCAGCTTCTCAGAGAACTTTTGTGTGTTTATTAATTCTGCGAGCATCCACCAGGAGGAAGGAAATATCTGCCTGTGGCTGTTTCTGGAGGAGACGCATCTGGGCTCGCACCTGTCTTCGGCTCAGCACCAGGATTCTTCGTGGACACCCCTCGGGGCCGTGTGGTCTGCTCGACGGTGAATTCGGGCTTACACAGAAGGTCGCTGTCCGTCCTCAATGCAGGAGAGAAGACCAGTGGAATGTCCTTCAAAGTATCTGGAAGCATGGGGAGACGGTTCACCTAGGCCCTTCAGGGTCTGGAAACGTCACCTTTGGGATCCAAGGACACTCCCAGTTCTGGCTTAGAGTAGATGATCGCTCCTGGATTAATATCCATTGAAATCCATTAGAAGAGTATCCAGAACAATTTCCGTGAGCACATTCCTGTGTATTTCTAGGGCTCAGTCAGTGTATTTCTAGTCAGTCAGGCTAGCATGTGGTCCATAAGCAATCCCGCTCGCACCTACAAACACCTCCGGGTAAGAAACGTAGATTACGACTAGTACAGCAGTGTTAAGTTAGGTAGAAACAAATGGAATTCTCTGTTTTCACGGGGAAAGGAAGCTAGGTCTCCAAGCAGAGACCTATTTCGCGGCAGATTTTGAGGTAGCAGAATTGCCTTATTTGTCCTCTTTTGTTACGAGGTGGGTTTGGTACGGGGCGAAGAGTGTGGGATCCTCAGGCAGGCTTGGATTTCACTGCAGGTTTGTCGATTATTAGCTGTGTAACTTAGAGCAAATTCTTGACCTCTCTGAGTATAAGTGCACACGAAATGCAAACACGAGAATCTATCTGGTAATTTTATTGACAGATTAAATCGAGGAGCAAAGGTAAAGTGCCTGACGAGAGTAGGTTTTCAATAAATATTAGTAATTGGCAATATAATATGCCACCTGCTTGACTATAAAGAAAAACAAAATGGTCAGTAAAGATTCAATATCCATGAGAACGAGGAGGGAGCACGATGTATAATCTACTTAATGACACGTTATTTTCATTGCTATCTATCTTCCCAGGACGGCAATTGAAAGAAACGTTCATGGGATGCGATACCTATGTGTTTGCTGAGTTTGTGCAAAGTAATTAACATTTTGATCAGGTTCAAGAAATCTTAATTAGGCCTGTGAGCTCTTAGGGGACAAATCCTTTTTTTCAATGGGTCTGTTTAGAAGACTGAGGATCGCTGTTCTCTGTGCTGGTTTGCTTTCCTTGATACGGGCCCCGGGAGTGCTCCTGCTTCCAGATCCCTGCCAGCAGCCAGCCACGCCCTGTCACTGCTCCCTGGGGGCACACGTGACTTGTTCTGCCCTCACAGAAGGAGTTACCTTCTAGACCTTTGCCGCTTACATGTATGGTGTTCCACAGTTGGGTTCTCTATTTTGCGCACGTGAGTGTGGCTAAAGACGCACAAAGCAAACTTCTGAGTTAGAACTAGAAGCTACCTCTGTGCATAGCCACGGGTCTGCAGGTGAACTCTCTCTCCACTTGTTTTCTCATGCTTTTTCTTCGCCACGGGTTCAAGGAATGTGTTCCCAGTGAGCCACTAACTTTTGTACCTGTCCCTCCGAGCGCAAGGGATAAGCCCTGGGTGACTTTGACAAGTGACTCTTTATCAGTAACATCGAATAATAACAGACAGAGGACAGATGAGAGGATTTGCCATAGGTGACTTGGCGAGCTGTAAACTCGCTTCGATTTGGGGTGATCTGTTTGGATTTAATAAAGTCTATGATCATGTGTCTAATAAATCCTATTTATTACCCTTTGTTTGATTAAAACAATGGGCCACGAAGCACAGTAAGATATTAGAACTTATGTTCTACAAAGAGAACAGTTAGAAAATTCGTGAACTGTCCATTTGTTTACACTGCATTTAATGGAAGTTCATTTCACTAAACCCCATGCATTGATTTGAGGTCTTAACACGTAAAAAGCATTACAAGTGTGAAGAAAGCGGAGGTTTCTGGTGTGAGATGTTAGGTCTGTGAACGTCAAATGGTGGTTCATTTTATCAATGGACTAGGAGACCATCTCAGAGATACCTGTAAAGCAAGCTTCGTGGAAGTCATCTATGCCTCTGCAATTCAATATCCCAGGGTAATAAGGAGCCTTGAATGATTTTCTAAACTCAGTCACGTCAGCTGTTCAGATGACCCCCAAGGAACACCCAAAAGCCTGGTGCTTTCACCCTCCCACACACGTAGCCCCGAAGGTTATCACTAATATACGTAGCAGACGCATGGCACTTTTCATTTCGTGTTTTATATTTATCTTGATGTTGGTATCCAAAACCTTAACAATATTTAGCATTTATGGGTAATGATTTCTTTCTTCAGATCTTTTTATAAACATAAATGATTAATCCTCATTGCACTTCTGTGAAAGGATGTGTGGGAGGTTTCGGAGTTATATATAGAAGCAGGCTAATTCTCATTATTTTGACTTTGCTGAACCAGAGGATTTGGCCCACAAGGCACATTCGAGACTCTTCCTACGTCTTTAAAGGCTACAAAATGGCACAAATTCAACATCACTTCCTTAGCTTCCCACAACGTGTGTTTGGGATCGGCTGTGCCCCTTGGACACCCTTGAGATGAGCCCTGGAGTAAAAACCTTGGGATCCACCCAGGCACTCAGAGCTCCTCTCTCTCCCTGCAGAACTGTTGGGCACTGCACCAAGACCAGCCTGTGTGGCCCTTAGCCTGGAGCTCCTCTGGCGGCCTGTGGGGCGGGGGTGGGTGGGTGGAGGTGGGGGGGGTGTGGTCTCCCCATCTACCATTGCAAGGACCACCAAGGCTCAGTCATCTGGACCCTGGGGAGGCATCCAGACCACGGGGTGTTCTGTGGGCGAATTGGGCAGTTAGGAGAGTCGCGGTGATGGAGTGAAAGTCCCGGATGATCCTCCCATCAGCGTTAAGGAAGGTTCCTCCAGCACGAAAGCGACTCCCGGGGCTGCCCTTCGCTATTGTCCCAATGGGAGGAAGGCTGTAGCTCGGGAAGAAGAGATACTAACCCTGACTGTGACTATACGTTAAGAAAGTCGCCCTGATACCATGAGTGGTGAATGGAAATCTGTAAGTAATGGGATTCGGTGGGCAACCTTCTCTCCCATCTGCTAGAGACACAGGACTTCCCCACACAGGTGACCCGGGAGACAAAGTGTCCAGCACCTGTATCTGATAGAAGACAAGAAGTTCTCCACAGGAGAACCATCCGGTGATCTTATTTCTGGGATATGCAGGTGTGGTCCGTTTCATTTTTCTCATCTGTTTTCGCAACAGGAAGTTAATTGGCAAAGATTGAAGACAGTTAAATGATCCTTCTTGAATCTTCGAGTACTGGCTTCCTGGTTCCTTCAGGAACTGCACTGAGAGGAAACTGAGACTGTGCCTGACGGAAGATACAGAAAGAGGGAGGCAGAGGGGGGAGGGAGGGAGAAACAAAGTGGGGGGAGGGAGGGAGGGAGAGGGAAAGAGAGAGAGGTAGGAAAGAAGGAGGAAGGGGGGCAGAGGAAGAGACGGAGAGATGGGAAAGAAGGAGGGAGAGAGAAAGACGGGGAGAAGAAGAGAGAGAAGGAGGGAGAGACAGGGAGGGGGGAGGGAAGGAGGGAGAGACAGGAAGAAGGGAGAGAGGGAGCAGGAAGGAGCGGGATAGAGAGGGATGCAGGAAAGAGGGGGCGGCGAGAGGCAGGGCAGGACAGAGACAGACAGGGAGAGAGAGAGACCCAGAGACCCAGAGAGAAAGGACGGGGCTCCAGGCAGGAGAGGAAGCAGGAGAGGCAGAGAGCTCTGAAGGTTTGGGCCAGTCCACCTGCTCGGGCAGGTGGCCCTCTGATGCCCCCCCCTCCCCGCGGGAAGGGCGCTCTGGGTGTCCCAAGGCTCGCTTGGAGATCCTCCAGTCACCTTGCGTGTGGCCTGGGTGCTGAGCCCCAGGGGAGCATGTGGTGAAAGCCTCCTCATTGCCCTGCAGGGCAGCCCCACTGGTCGGACTTGACCCCCGCAGCCCCCCACTCCTCGCGGCCCTTCCAGACTCTGCTGGGCCTCGGTTCCCGGGCTCCTCGGTTCCACGCTGCTCCTGCGGGGACTTGGCCCCTCGAGGTAACCAGGGAGACCAGTTGCCATGGTGATGGAGGCAGGCTCACCACCCCTCCCCACCCCCCTCCGCCGCCCTCAGGAGCCCGGCCAGGAGCTCGGCCAGCGCTGCCCGGTGCCAGGCAGGCCCTCGTCTTCCGAGGCGCCCTGCCGTCCTTTCCACCCCTGTCCTGACCCGTCCCCTCCGTCCCCTCCTTCCCCTCCGGCCCGTGGACACGACCCAGGGGACCCCCTCTCTCCCAGGAGCATGTTAGGTGGTTAGCAGGTAATTTAATTCCCCGGCAGGCGGTTGGCTCGGTGTGGGGTGCGGGATCGCTGCCCGCACTTGGGCCTTCGGCTGTTCCAGAGGCTGCCAACTCGCTGGCAGCCGGCGGTGTGCATGGATGCAGGTTGCGGGCCCGGCTCAGCCGGCCGTGTGCACGGATGCAGGTTGCGGGGCGGCTCCCAGGCCGGCTCCGGCTTGCCAGGCACTCCTCGCCAAGCCGGCCAGATTTGTCGAAGGGACCGGCCCACCCTCCCGTCTGTTGGAATCTCCCCGACTCTGCGTGCACGAGACGGCCCGGGTGGAGAGCTCCAGATCTTAAATATAGAATCTAAATGTTTCTAACAACAAATCTGGCCCTGCCGTATGGCCCGGCCTTCCAGGCTTGTGCTGACAGCCCAGGTCTCTTCCAGAATTGCGTGGCATCGCCCCCTGAGGCCACCAGGGGCCCAGCACAGCCTGACCTGTCTCCTGACCCCGGGCTCCAGGGTCAGCCTTCCCCACTCTTATTCCTTAGGCATCCCAGGGGATTTTATGGGATCTAACGCAGGCCTCCCAAAAGGCGCCCTTGGCTCGCGTTTGTGTTCATGTACAGCCCGCGGGCCACCCGTCCTTCATCCTTCCTTACCCGACACAGCGAACGTCCTCGTATTAAATGCAGGATGTGCACCCCTCCAAGCCACCTAATTTTCAGGGGTGCTCCTCTGGAGAGGAGGAACGTGAGTTGCACTTGGTTGCAGTTTTGACTGATTCTTCTCTTCTTAGGAGACACTGTTCCAACAACTTCCAGGACCCTCTAAACAACAGGAAGTCTGTTCCTGACCCAACCTCCAGGTTTGGGCCTCCTGACTGCTTACCCGTCACAATTCGTTAAAGCAGGCGCATCTCTGGCCATGGCAGATATTTACATAGAGTTGTAGTTCTAATATTATATTATAAGTGATAAGTTGGGCAATAAAGTAACAAAGTTCTATCGTTCCCGAACCTAAAAATAATGAAAAGACATCAAGCTGCTTGAAGTGGGTTCTCCTGGACCAAAGGACCAGGAAATCATCCAGTTTTATTGTAATAACTGATGTGAGAAATACGAAGAAAAGCAGACCAATTTCCAATGAGGAGGAGTTCTCTGATTCTTCTAGAAGACAAAAAAAAAAGTCTGATAAATCCAAGAACAAGAAAATATGAAATGACGTATGCATGAAATGACGTATGTCTGTGTTTCAAACAGCTGGGAGGAAGGACCACACGTGGGGTCAGCTAAATGAGGGTTTTGGACTAAGATAATCTCTTCTTTTCCAACTCTGACGTTAGATCACATGTGCGTTTTTTTGACGTTTCGTAAAGCATTTGGACAAAAACATCAACTACGACCATCAGGCTATTTTTCCCCCCTGGAAACGTGGGTCCTAGGAAAGCAATAGTCTTGTCTACAGCAGTAATTTGGGGACGCAGGGAAAGCTGAGTCCTAAGGCCTTGTCCAACTTGGGAGCGCTCTGCTCTGTTTCCAAATTCCGAAATCTGGGGCCGGGTTGACTTGAGGGACATCTGGACAACGATGCAGGACCATAGGGCTGTTCCTGGGGCCGTGGGCTCCGACGTCAGAAACATTTGGATCTGAATCCTAGATTGGCCCCACACTAGGCAACTCACGTAGTCTATTTCCCACCTGTCCTTTTTAGATTTATTTGTTCACTTATTGATGCATCCTGTGGCAGGCACAAGGGCGGGGCAGTGAGCCACCCAGAGAAAGATCCCTGGTCTCCTGGTGTACAGTCTATTGTGGGGAGAAAAACCACGAACAAAACCGAATACAAACATACCCCATGCCAGGCAGTAGAAAGTACTCTCAGGAAAATAAAAAGCAGGCTAAGGAGACACGGTGGTAGGCAAGGGGAGGGGACATTTTATTCTAAAGAGGCAACCTCCACGCAGCGGTGTGTGTCCCGTGAGCATCTCCACGAAGGAACCATCACCACGGCGTCTTCCTTACCAGTGTGTTTGGAGGATGAATCACTTATGCGTACGTGACATTTCTCATAATGCACATGGAGGGTAGCAACATTGCTGTCACGTGCGGGATGGCCGTCGTCTTCTGTCCCTACTCGGGAAGATGAGTCTCCAGAGGCCACGAGGAAGCTGCCCCCTGGAGGGCCCTATTCGTGTCAGAGCGACAGATGCGTGCTGCCCAGAAAACTGATTTAGAAACCAGAAATTGGTGTTCCATAGCTTATAATCCACTATGAGGTTTTAGGGCCAGAGAATGCCATTTATAACATGAACGCCTGCCACCCATGAGAGCCACTGCTGGGCATCCAATTCTCCCCAGTCTACCGAGAAAGTGGAATGATTGTAACGGTTTTGGGTTGGATTGGGGCCCCTGACAATGGTTGAAGTCTTAACTCCTGGGACCTCAGGCTATGATCTTATTTGGATATATAATCCAGTATCATAACATAATATACTTGATAATGATGTTATCAATTGTATCATCATAATATAACATAATTGATATGATTACTTGATTTGGGTCCCTACTGGGTTAAAAGAGGCCCCACCCCAATGTGGCTGGTGTCCTCATAAGAAGAGAGGAGAAATATAAACACAGAGACCCCAGGGGGAAGACAGCCGTGAGACGTCACGAAGGCAGAGACTGTAGTGGTACGTGTGTAAACCAGGGAATGCCAAGGATTGCCAGCCACCGCCAGAGGCTGGGAGAGCGTCCTGGAACAGATTTACCCTCAGTACCTCCGGCAGGAACCAACAATGCCAATACCTGGCTCCTGGACTTCTGGCTTCTAGAAGTGAGGGGTTGGATCTGTTGTTTAAGGCACCCATATTTGTGGAACTTTGTTACAGTTAATTCCAGGGAACCAATACCTTCTCATTTTAGAGATTAATAATCTAATCTCTGGGTTAGGGGCACCTGGGTGGCTCAGTCAGTTAAGCGTCTGACTTCGGCTCGGGTTGTGATCTCACGGTCCGTGGGTTCGAGCACCGCGCCGGGCTCTGTGCCGACAGCTCGGAGCCTGGAGCCTGCTTTGGAATCTGTGTCTCTGCTCACGTTCTGTCTCTCTTCCTCTCAAAAATAAATAAACATTAAAAAAAAATAACCTACGGGTTAGACAACTTGTCTGACTTGCCCGCGTTCTGTGGCCAAACAAGGATAAACAAGGTCTGGAATTTCAGGGTAGCCAATATGCACGTAGACCCTTGGCCCATTTGCAAAGTGAGAACCACTTGTGTTACAGGTGAAGAGACGCCAAAGCTAACCATCGGGGGGGTTTTTACCCTTTTTACCTTTTTAAAAAGCTGTCACTCATGGCTGAGTGATTGAAAATGACAACTGTATTTTAAGAAACCACCGGCACAAGTGTACCCAATATTTTAATCTCCAAAATTAAAGTGTCCAGGTGAGCTCGAGGGCACGTGCCTGCCAGAGGCAGACAGCGTTCCGGGCGTGGGCGCTCTGTTCTGCCGCGGCTCCGCTCAGCCCCATGGGAGTCGAACGTGTCAAAGGCAAGCGTTGAAATGTCAACTAGGCAGGTTTCCAAACCAGTGTAGAGGCAAAGGAAATTTAAAGTTGGCTAAGCCTTGGGGGTGTCATATGGATGATAGCCAAATACCACCACTGGTTAAACCACCAGAATTCTGGCCAATCGCCGTCTTGCTGCTCTGATCCCGGGTCTCCCCAGAACATGATGTCTCACACCAAAGTGAGCGGGATGGTTCTTCTCCACTTAGACATGAGATTGGTCTGTCTAAGCTTTCTCCCCAAACCCTGCTGTACTCGTCAGGGCTCTCCAGAGAAACAGAACCAATGGGGTGAGTGTGTGTGTGTGTGTGTGTGTCCGTGTGTGCACATGGGTGTGTATATTCAAATGTTAACCTCCTCCAGAAATGCCCTCCCAGACACATACAGTCATGTTCGACCAAATATCTGGTACCACGTGGGCCCGTCAAGTCAACACATAAAAATAACATCACATGTGCCCATTGGCAGAAGATGTCTTTATTCCTGAATGGCCAACTCTCGTAGCTCCATGTGGGCCGTAACTCTTACATTTGGAGGCATTCCCTTGCACGCTTATATTTAAAGAAAGATATTTGCCCCTCAACCAGCCATATGATTTCTAATACGGTAGCACTCTACCCGTGGTTTTCTTCCCCTCTGGTATTTAAGCATGGGCTTGGTCTACTAGGCTGCTTGTCCTTCAGGCTTATAGATCATTCAGTTGTTGAGATTTAAATTTTATTTAAATTTTGACTCTCGCCATTATTTTTCAACCAACCTGAGGGTTATAGGCTCTACATTTGACCCTAATATTCCAACCTATGAACCGGCTTCCTTGGTGTGAAATTACATTATGTAAGAGGCTCCCCTTTGTCCATTATCTGGGCATTTCAGTGACAGAGCTCTCCAAGAGGCACGATATTGTAAATCAGGAGGGCCAGGAGGTGCAAGGGGAGAGAATAATAGTTTTAAGGCCACCATGGTAATTTCTTCTATTCTTAATGCCATAGAAAGAGCACTGTGAAGAATGGGCATGAGGTGTTTCTTCCTGGCAACTTGTCAAAGGAAGAATATTTTATGCAAATGGAGATATTCTGTTCCGAGAAATAATAGATCTATAGTGATTTCATTCTTGTATTAAACTGGACAAGGTTTACCTTTAAAAGATAGGTTGGCCCTTACCAGTACCACTTGTTGAATAAGGAAATGCCGAGAAGATATTAATTGTACGACATTACATTAATAGCACGCAGCCCACATACCCTACTTGAGAGAGGTCGTCGATAAAAATTTGTTAAAGAATAATTGAGCGGGTTGAATTACTTAAATAGGTATTGAAAATGATAAAATAAAGTCAGTGCAGGAGGATTAAGAATAAAAGGCACTGATAAAATGCTGGGCCACTGACCTTTGGCTATCAGATTTGCGTTCTGCGAGGACAAATTTAATCACAAATGGGAATGTTTTAATTGGTTTCTCCCACTTCCATTATGAAAGAGCTACCAACAACCAAGAAATGCTAGAAAGAAGATGCAGGAAAGGAAATCTGATCTTCTGGTTTTTTGGTCTTTATTTACCCCCGGGTTCCACGTGATACGATACAGAGCCCGTGGCATTCGAGCAAGATTCCTTACCATCTCCCTTGGCGGTGGGCCCCCAGCCTCTAAGGCTAAGGTAAGTGCTGAGAGCTGTAGGTGGGAGGGCATCCCGGTGTTGGACAAGGCACAGGGGGTCCCAGGAGCCACGCAGAGTGCCCCTCTCCTTGGGTCCAGCCTTCGCACAAAGCATTTCGGGACTTTAGTATCACATAGCAAATGCTTATTATGTGTGAGGCACTGTGATAAAGTCACAACACATAAGATGCAATCCTTGTTGTTTGGTTGAAGTGAGCAAGGAGGACGGAAAGTGAATAACTTCGTTGCAGCGAGTGTATGCGTATTGAGGTTGGGGAGGGGGGACTACAGACACAGGGGGCTCTGGAAGCAGCCACCAACAGCGCGAGCACACAATACTTTACCTCCTGAAAGGTTTTCACACTGCATTTCTTCTCTCCTTTCCAGCTCAGTATTACTGTCCATTCATGTTTAGCTCCATTGTATGTATGATGGCCACAGAAAGCATCCTAAGTACCTTCTGGTCCAAATCCTCAAGAAACTGGGCAGCGAGAAGTGCTGTGTGGACTGTTCCTCACTACACGGCAAATTTCCAGATGCAGCTGGCTGGTAGGTGTGGATGCAACTCACTCTACTTTGAAAATAACGCATTAATTCTAGGTATCAATCCATTTCCGTTTTCTCAAATGAAAGGTGAAGGATTAATTTGTTTGTTAAAAACAAATCCTTTCATGGTTAACAGTATGATTTTTTTTTTTCTGATGGAGCTGTAGCCATTCTATGCCAGTTTCTATAATTTATATTCATTTCTTGAGGTTTTGAAAGGTGACGTGCATTTCTTTTTTTCAAACACTGTCTATAAGATGGTATATTTTATATAATTTTAACAGTACTTTTAAAAGAAAGATATGAATAAAAATATCTATCAACAATTCCATATAAATGGCATGAGTCACCTTAGAAATACATACTTACTAATCAAGGAAAATCTTCCATATGTATACATAATGGTAGGTGCTGAATCAGAATGAAACAAGATTATTTCGAATTTGAAAAAAATGAAAACTTTGCTTTTTTGAGGAAAAAAGAGCCTCAACGGAACTACAAAATTGTTTAAAAACCAACCAGAATGCATAAAATATTCTAAATTGTATTCTCTCTTCTTAAATCAAGCTCAAAACCATATGAGGGAGACCTCCAAACATTTTTTTAAATTTTTAAAATGTTTATTTATTTTTTGAGAGAGAGAGAGAGAAAGGGCAGAGAGAGAGAGAGAGAGGGAGACACAGAATCGGAAGCAGGCTGCAGGCTCTGAGCTGTCAGCACAGAGCCCGATGTGGGGCTCGAACCCACGGACTGTGAGATCACGACCTGAGCCGAGGTCA
Organism: Panthera tigris; assembly: GCF_018350195.1. Lineage (NCBI taxonomy): Eukaryota > Metazoa > Chordata > Mammalia > Carnivora > Felidae > Panthera > Panthera tigris. The sequence continues at coordinate 90,682,489 of NC_056671.1, read as the reverse complement.
GGCGCTTAACTGACTGAACCACCCAGGGGCCCCAAGACCTCCAAATTTTTAAAAGTCATTTTGATATTTTGAATAAATATATCTCAATAAAAATAAAACAGAATGTCTAAAATTCAATTGCTAATAATTACGCACGTTTCAGGGAAACTTACCAGCGGTACATTTCAAAGCAGACCTCTTCAAGTCAATGTCTCAACATGGTTATGCAGTGCCAACGGCCACCCTAATTCTTCCCAAAGTCCTCCAACAATATTCGTCTAAAGGGTATGAACCCAAGAAAGATACCCGGTAACGCTTATGACCAAAGTCATTTTCTCTAATGTCATTAATAATTATTCTTCCCCCTGCCCCAAATTGACTTGAATCTTTTTTTATTTTAGACCAAGGAAGTATAGATTCAGAAAAAGAAGAAAGCTAAAAAAATCTGTTGGAACAATGGCAGTGGTTATGTGCCAGTTAGTCTTGTAAGTGATGTCACTTTGCTCACTTACACCTGGAAACTCTTGGAGGCGGTACCGTTAATGATGTTCCATGTCACAAGTGAAGAAATTGAGGCAAAGGGGAGGATTCACCTGCTGGAGGTCACACGACCACAGGGAGGTAGTGAAACTGGGATTCAGTCGGCGCGTTCTCATTTTTGGCATTTACTTTGTGCCGCCGGATGGAGAAAACCATTACATTCGTACGTGGATGTCCACCAAAGGGAAAGATGTACGTACCATTCCGCTATCTGCTTCTTCTGCTGTACAATATCTGAGGCACATCTTTACGGCACTCCTATCGCTGTATCGTTTTTAGCAGTTGCGGTAAACATCGTTTTGCAAAAATCTCCTCGTATGAGTTTCACTAACCCCGCCGCTCGAACATTGTCACCAACAATAGTCTTCTATCTGCTGGGGCCTGCGTCGTGACACTTCTCCACAATTGGGCCCTGGGATAAATTCTGAGAATGGAATTATTGGCTGAGGCATTTATAGACCTTAAGTTTTGATCACACGCCAGGTTGTGCTCCAGGGAGGAGGCAGGGTGCTCAGACCCTGGGTGCCACCGGTCACCTTCTCATCGCTGCGTCGGTCGGCTTCCTCTGAGGCTCGTCCAACAACCTCCCAAGTGTCCCCATGCCACCTTTTCCCTGGAAAATGTTTCCTTCCTTATGTCCTGTAGTGCTGCTTTCTGGGTCCCCTTCAAGTCTCACTGTCTGCTCTTACTCAAGGGACCCCACGGACGCCCCGCAGAGATTAACAGAGCTGTCTCCCGGCGTTTCGCCCTTCACCTGCTCTACCAGGTGAATCCACCTGCCCTCACTCCCTCCCGCCCCTTCCGCACACGAGGTTTCCAGGGGCATCACAGCAGCGTCCCGACTGGCAATCGCGTATCTGAAACCAAATTCCATACCTTGACTTCAAAACCGACTTCTCCTCCTCTTTCGCCCCATCAGACTCCCCTGGGAGAAATAGGAAACTTTTCCTCGTTTCTTCCACCGGCTTCAGTGACAGGGAAGAGGAGGAAGGGGCCTTGGCCAGGGGTAACCCTGGGGATGACGGAGAAGGCGAACGGGATGCCAGAGTCTCGGCGGACTCCCCCACAACCACCCTCTACCTTGTTTTGTTCACTTTTCCTACTTTTTCTCTCAAGTGTTAGGTTATAGCACACAAGTAGATATTCAAAATCACTTGATGAATTGCAAAATAAACTATCATAACTGACAAAGCTGAGAGAATATCATTTTCAGATACATAGCAGCCCAATTTATACATCAAAGAATGCTATTATTAAGTCAAAGAATAGAAGGAGAAAACTATTTCGACTGTGTTAGATCAGTCAAAAATAGTAACATTAGACTCTACCCAGGAGGAGCTTAAAACGTTGCTGGGGAGGCGCACCGTATTCACGCTTAGTGAATAAGATAGTAACACCGTGCGTGTGCACGTGCGTGCATGTGTAAGCATGAGAGGCGCCCCTAATTCCCCACAGGAGGTCACTCTTTCACGGGGAGCATGACACAAACAGTAGGGATTATGTATGGAGCACGAGCACGGGGCCCCTTATCTCCTCTGTTTCCTTCAGTCGGTGCTTATGGTTCTATGGCCACATTCATGCAGATGGAAGGTCATAGAGCCAGACGTTTGGCTTCCAAGGTCATGATCAGCCAGGAAGCAGCCTGAACGTGGAAAGGATGTCCAGGGCAGTCACTCAGGTGTGGGATCGTCCCCCCAAATCACAGGTCACGGTGGAGCAGTCAACGACGCCCACAAACATGCTCCCCGTATACCCCATTCTTTTATTTCCATACCTTTACATAACGGATCCACTTACCCCCCTGGGAGTTCTCCAGCTCTTGTTCATTCCCACTGTTGATTTTCTTCTCAAACTTTTGCCTTCCGAATTTATCCTCCAGGCTTACGTGAGTAAATTGCACTTTTGACTCTAAAGTGTGCTTTCACTCTTCGGGTGTGCGGCCCGCTCCGTTGTTTTCCACCTGGTGTGACCCCGTCAAGTTGAATCGTGTGTCACGTCTGTTTCTTACTGATAGACATACCTCAGCGGCTCGTTGTTGGCGGTTCCTGGGCTTTAAAGAGAACACACAAGCCGGGGCGCCTGGGTGGCTCAGTCGGGGAAGCGACCGACTTCCGCTCGGGTCATGATCTCACGGTTGGTGAGTTCGAGCCCCACACGGGGCTGTGTCAGCCGTGCTGACGGCTCAGAGCCTGCGGCCTGCTTTGGACTCCGTGTCTCCTTCTCTGTCTGACCCTCCCTCCCTCACGGTCTGTCTCTTTGTGTCGCTCAAAAATAAATACACATTTAAAAAAATTTAAGAAATAGTAACGCACACACAAGCCAAAAAAAAAATTAATAAATAAAATAATAACGAACACACAAGCCAAAAAAAAAAAAATAAAAAAATAATGGACGCACAAGCCCAAATGCCAAATACCCTACAGAAATGGTATCGACGAGTAGTATCTCTGACTTTGAGTGCCCAGCGGAGATGGGGTGGGGACGTGCCTCCTCGCCCTTGAGCACCATTGCCGGCTGCGAGTGCGCAAGGACGCATAAAAATACAAGGCTCCTGAAGAGTTTATAACCTGAGCCAGACATAAAGGAGGTGGCAGCCGGCACTAAAATCTCCATTTGTGCAGGTATGACTGATACAGAGAAAGCTACAAGAAAGCGCTGCCGGAAGATTTACAGGACGGGAGAGCGTGTCCAGTGCGTAAACACCTGGGATGCAGCTCAGAGAGGCTTAGGGAATAAAGCAGGAGCAGGTGTAAGTCAGGGAGGTGGGAAGCTAAGAGAAGCTAGCAGAAAATGAAAACGGAAGTGATGTCGGGGCGTAACTTAACACGACAACCGAGTAGATGATCCATCGGTGCATACATCGTGGATAGTCACCTTTTAAGTTGTTACTCACTCACGATGACTTTTCCCAGAGGACTGACCCTCGGGGGCTACAGCCCTAGTCTCATTGGCTCTGCTGAACACTCGGGGTCGTGAGAAGAGAAAGCGGCGCCCCCTCACTTTGCTGCCCCCCGCGCAGTCTCCGGGTCAGCAGTGCTTGAACCACGCCCTCTACGGCCTGATGGAATGAAATGCCCACCCTTGCTTGGGCCCTGGAAGAGTTTCCGGCTGAAGAACACACACGTGTAAAATAACGAACACGTCTCGTGATAAATTCGTAACGCCTCCTTCCAAGGGGCCCTGGTGCAGTGACGGTTTTGCCGTCGGAGTTGCTGGTCAAGGGCAATGTTGAGTGGTCAGGAGGGGGTCCTGAAGGCGGAGATGTGACTTTCATACGCTCCCACGGAAGCATGCAGGGGGACTGCACGTGTGACTTGCAGCAGGTACACATGACAGGGGGACCCGGGGGGGGGGTGTCGCGGGGCTGTCAGCACACCCCGGGGGCACGCCCCTCCCAAATGCAGAGGAAACCAGTCCTTGAGCTCATGGGTTGGCACGCCCCGCCCCTGCTCTTCAAGAGCACTGGCCCCACGGAATCGGGGGGAGGGGTGGGGTAAGCGTTGGTAACATCGACTACATTTTTCCCAGGAATGGGAACAGCATACATTCGTTTAGAAAATGAGCCAATTATGGGGGGAAAAAAAAGCAACCAGTTTCCAGCACTCCGGAAAAAGAACAGTTGACATAAGAGAAAGTACTTTTATGCACTCATCTGCAGGTTCTTTGTTTGTTTGTTTTTTAGATTTTATTTTTAAGTAATCTCTACACCCAACGTGGGGCTCAAATTTACCCTCCTGAGATCAGGAGTCGTGCGCTCTTATCGACTGAGCCAGCCAGGCGCCGGTTTTTGAACTAATGTATCGCCAGCGTGGAAGCTTTTGCAGCCGTTGGATTTTTAAGCCTTGTGGTTTTTTTTTTTTTGAAAAGCCAAGAAAATCAGCAAGCAGTTTGCAAGTAAGCAAAAAACCAAACCCAGCTGGTAGTTTCCAATACCTTTCACTCCGCCGGTGCTTCTGCAGCGGCGTGCCCTGGAGGGTGACCTTGCGTCCGGAAGGGTATGTACCTCGGGTCCTGCCCACGTGGGGATTCTTGGTCCTGGTGAGCAGGGCCAGCCACGCGGTTCTTTGCTGGTCTAATGACAGTCAGGGACGGCTGCAGCGCTATGAACGGAAATACCACGAAGCAGAGCGAGGCCAGCCTGGCCCTTCTCCTCCTAGGCCTCCCCATCCCCTCCAGACCCGGGACACCCTCTCTGTACATGTCTGGTTCTAAACTGAAACGCAGGCCGTGAGGGCAGTGGGGGCTGCAGAGCCCATGACCTTGAGAGAAGGCAGGTGGCTTCTGGAGACTGGGACACCTAGCTGCAGGCCAGCGGGCAGGGTAGGAAAGGTCCATGCCGTCCCTGGAAAAAAATCCATAAAATTCCTTCATCTTCTCTTCACTGTCTATCATTCCTAGACTGCTGAGGGTAATATGTTTTTACTTCTTTTGTATTCTGCGCAAAGGGTTTTTTTCTTTATGAATTAAAATAACTTCTTGTTTTACTTCTGTGAAGTTTGCTCTGTCTTTGGACAGCTTGAGGCCTGGCTGAACTCTACGTTGGGCAAAATCCCTGTGGGCGATTCGGGGCTCGATTGTCTTCAAAATTCCATTATTTGGGGGAACACATGACTCGGTATTTGCTCCCGGTGCTTCAGTTAGGTTTGTTTTTCTCTCTCTAGAAGAATCATGGTAAGCAACCCAAACTTTAACCTCGCATCTCTGAGATTTCATTCCAGTTAAATGCTTCTCAGCCACTTTTAAAACCTGTTGAAAGCCATTCCCCCAAACGTTTTCTTTTCTTTACTGATTTCTCTCTTTTGAACTATGAATCTAATCTTTTCGCGATCACGTCTAACATGATTTACTACTGGCAACTAACCCTTCCTTGAAAAACAAAGAGAGAAGATCAGGTCCAAACAGTCATCTGTCTTGTCTTCTAAAATAAGAAACTGCCCCCCCCACCCCGAACTGCTTCAAGGAATTATTTGAAAAGCTCTGGTTTTACTATTTTGTTTTATGCTTCTGTTGATTGATTTTACTTTGAATCTAGCCCATGGGCCAGCAAACATTTTTTTTAATATTTATTTATTCTTGAGAGAGAGAGACAGAGCGTGCATGGGGAGAGGAGCGGAGAGAGAGGGAGACACAGAATCGGAAGCAGGCTCCAGGCTCTGAGCTGTGGGCACAGAGCCCGACGCGGGCCTTGAACCCACAAACCGTGAGCTCATGACGTGAGTTGAAGTCGAACGCTTAACCGCCTGAGCCACCCAGGTGCCCACATTTTTTAAAAAAATACATGTCCAGACAGTAAATACTTTAGGTTTTGTGGGCTATATGGTTTCTGTCACAACTCCTCAATTCTGCGGTCGTAACATGAAACTGCCATAGACAATACGTAAGTGATTGAATGTGGCTATGTTCCAATAAAACTTTATTTACAAAAATAGGCAGTGGGCTGCATCTGGCCCACAGGCCTAGTTTGCTGACTCCTATTCAAACCAATAAATGAAACTTCTCTTCCATCAGGACTTGGCTCATATCCATAACCAGAGAAGATATTTGACAGCTCCTGGTCTCATTAAGGGATAAAGAAAGAGAAAACATTGGAAATAATCAGATATCAGCATTTTATAAGCGGGCTACCTGAGCGCCAGAAAAATTCAAAGAATTACCCACATTACCATGAATTATAAATGGCGCAGCTCACATGTAGGTCCTTTCTTCTTTGCTGACTGCTCAGTGACCCTGGTCGACCATGTAACCCTTTTGGTAATAATTTTTAGAAGGGGCTAAGAGCCACCTAATTCGTTATATCTTCCACTCTAACCCCTGTTCTTCCTCTTCTCCATTTCGTTCTAGGCCAGTAAGTTCTTTCCATTTCTCAGCTTTTGAAGGAAGTGATGATTTCCTTGGCTTCATAATATTAATAGTGATTATTTAATAATAGCAATATATACTATGTTTGCTCTGAGCTCCCATTTGTGTCAGGTGTTGGGTCACACAATCTGGACATTCTGGTTCCCATCCTTATAATGATCCTACAAAATAGGTTGAAATAGCTCTTTTTTTTTTTTTTTCTTTTCTCAGGTAGGAATATTGACGTTCAGAGAACCTCATGGACTCCCTTCAAATCACACAGATTTTTACACAGCAACTTCCACATATGTTTTCACATGCCCCTTGTTTAAAAATTCTTGATCTAATATCCTATTTTCTCTGCCCCATCGGTGATACCACCATATCTCACTTTTCAGATTAAGTTGGAGCAGTGATTCTGAGCTAAGACCCTCAGTTCCCGTTCCTTATTTTTCACGTCCGTGAGACCGAGCCACGGAACACAGCCCATCTACAAACACCGAGGTGATGTTGCTGCCGTGGATATTTATGGAAAATAGATATTAGATGACAAAAGCACACCTAAGCAGCTGCTGTGTGACGAGCTTTAATGGGGCCGCTGCAAACAGGGTGGAGAGAAGGGAGTCCTCCAGGGACTGGTGAAGAACAACTTCCAGCAGAAGGCAGTATGATTGGGCACTGCTGGGACCCGCCTGGCACAGAGCAATCAGAACTGGGTGGTTCTTTTAGTGTGAGAGAAGCCAGCGAACATGAATCTAAGAGATAGAAATGTCAAGAGTTACAGGCAGTGCAAATAGTGGCTATACTTGTGGGCCAAAGGAAAAGTCTTTACTCGAGTACATGTGGAAGGAATTTCTGGCAACGAATATGCAGGCATGGGTTAAGCCAAATAAATTATGACAAACTGGAACAAGCTCAGCAGCAGAAAAACACCTTCGGAGGCATCATCGTTGAACGTGAAGGACAACACACTTGGTGTAATTCCAAGTCGGTGTAATTAGACTCAGTCTTTTCCTACCCCCCCCTCCCCCACTCCAATTTACCATTGAGTTGAGGAGGCAGGACATCCATTCATACCCCCTTGGAATTCTGTATAAATATTTCCAAGAGATGACCCTTTGCGTATTCACCCATTTTTAGTTTCCAAGAAGGTGGGGTTTTCGTTTGTTTGCTTTCTACCATGGAATGGGGAAGTTTGGGGATTTTTCTGGATTGTTGTACTGCCTTGTTAGCTTGACATTTTGTTTCATGGAAAATGAGCAGTGTCCTTGGCTTCATCCAGTCTGTCTTTGAAGAGAAAGTGTTATCTCTTCATGATAGATCTCATGGTATATAAGGACACCGCATGGATAAACGGGAGTTGGAATCTTGAACCCTGCCAATGCTGCGTTGCCCCACATCGTAGAGCATGGCGCGTGGGTTAATGGTTGCAATGTACAAGAACAAAGGCAAGTGCAGTAGACAAGAAATATGGATGCCTGGCCCAAACTCCCAGGGCAGCCTCCTGCGAGAGAGGCATTGACATGGCGCCTCTACCCAGATGGCTTTCCCTGGCATTGGTTTGAGTGTCTCAGGAAAGAGACTTTCAACTACCCAAATCAGTTATCGCTTCCATACATGTGTTTTTAAAATCCCTTTTATGTTTGGTAAAAAAAACCCTCTGCTTGAGTAAACAGTTACATCACTAATTGCTAAATATGACATTATCAGATTGTTTTGACTTCCTGGGGGTGAGGGTAAGGAAAAAAGGTTAATTACAATTACTTTTGCCTCTAACTAATGGAAAGCAGTGTTAACATCTGTGTGTTGCCTGCGAGAAGGTTGGCAATAATCTCTATGTATTAACCAGAGTAGAATAGAATGACCCAAAGTGTGGATGACACTGCGTTACCTGAATTTACCCAGCAGCTAACAAAATAGGTCTCTTTCGCTAAAGACTAATTTTCACATAAAAAAAATCTTTATTATGGGCCTAGTGCAGTTCAATTGCCTGACGCAGTAGGGAATCTATACTTAGACTGGTAATATTAAGCGCCGAGAAAATGCCTCAGGTGACGATCAAGTTGAGCAGGAATTCAGACCCCTGACAATTCTCTTCCAAGAAAATTCCACCAGGTGGCACAAAATGTCTCAAAGAGCACTGAGCATGCTCTCTTTTTGGACCACAGTGAATTGCGAAGAAAAGATTAAGAATTGCTAAAGATTGTAATATGCCTCCCTGCCTCCTTCCAAACGCACGCGTTTATTCCCGGGCAGATTTTTGGAAGACAAAAAGTATACATGTGACAGTATATACTTTCTATGTCTTCACTGAAACTTATCCTTTGAACAATGTGCAGGGCTACCCCGTACAGAAAAATGAAGCAGTGTGGCAAGAGAAATGAAGATTTGCAAAGTTACCAAGTCACCAAATCTAAAGTCATCGAGTTTGTAGAGAAATCTTTTTTAAATTATGTTTTTATTTTATTTTCGAGAGAGGGAGACACACACACAGTGAGAGCGGGGGAGGGGCAGAGAGAGAGGGAGACACAGAACCTGAAGCAGGCTCCAGGCTCCGAGCTGTCAGCGGAGAGCCCGACTTGGGGCTCGAACTCACGGACCGCGAGATCATGACCTGAGCCGAAGTCGGACGCCCAACCGACGGAGCCACCCAGGAGCCCCTGTAGAGAAATCTTAATACAGAATCTTTCACGGGTTTAACTGTGGGGTCTTTCATACATGTTGTAAATGTTCTGGCATGTTGAGAAACTATAGTGATATGAAGATCTGTGGCGTTTAACTGATGCCAAAATTGTTGCCTTTCAAAGACTGGGGGAAGACTTCACAGTGGAACGAAATAAGGTGAGATCTTTGTTCAAGATGCCTGCCACTCCTCCTGAAACAGTGGTCCAAGATTTGCCCAGCATTGGGAGTAAATATACACTGGAATGGGGTGTCAGCTAAGCAATCAGGTAGAAATTGCAAAACTACGTGATCTCACGTGATTCCAGCCTGGTGAATAATGCGAGAGTGGTTTGGCTCCGGGAATAAGGGCGCCTTGTAACCTGTGGAGGGATTTTCTCCACTTGTTCACGACGGTGTCCAAATCCCAGAAATACTGACCTGATTTGTCTGTACAAAGGCCAGACATACGGGTTTTGAAAGAAAATTTCCCAGATAATTTTCAGGTGTCTTCTAAGAGATTTAAATGGAAGGATTTAATTTTCTTTGGAGGTAGTCATGGGTGGGTCCCCAGGAGTTCCTTCTAACGGACCCCTCTGGGGAAGCAAGGAACATTAATGCCCACGAATAGACCTGGAAAGAAATCTAGTGTCTCTTCCTTAAGGAGAAATTCTTCATTCTTCTTCCGTCTGGAGATGGAAGATGGTTGAGTCATGTGAAATTTCAAGCATCCTTCTTGCTCACCTGTCTCAGAAGAAATAGCTGGTCCCTTAAGGAGAAATAAAATATGAATACATAGGAATATAAGAATTGTTCTTAAACTGGCTCTGAAAAATGCAAATTTGAATATTTTGAACAGCAGGGAAATGAGAACAAAACTACAGAAGATTAAATTATGTGGAGGAATTAATACTTAGCTCATTTTAGCTGGAATGCAGGATATATGATATATGGAAACAAGTCCTTAAATTTTAGAGTGAGGTCTTTGAAGTTTATTCATGGTGAAGCCAACAGTGGTTCTGATTCAAGCTATAACACGATTAGTTTTATGCATTGGGAGGTTTAAACATGACAGCTATGTGTAAAATGAATTAGAAGAGGAAGAGACTGAATTAATACTTATACTGAGTTCTTTCTAGCACCAGGCTTTATGATAGGTATTGATGTATGTTCAGCCTTTCACTGAAACCTTACAACAACCTTGTAAATTAGGTGCTCGTATTACCAATTTACCAACAATAACAATCAAGGTTTAGAGAACGTAAGTGCTCTGCCCCAGTTTACAACATGAATTGGTAGAACAGGACTTCAAGATCTGTAAAACTTCAAGATCTGTAGGCATGACAAAGATCTGTAAGCATGAGTTCATCTAGGAATACATGTAAGGAGAGAATTAACAGTCATTCAGGGCAGAGGTGATGAATTAGAAAGCAATTCCAAGAGGAAAATTTTTTCCTAGCAAAGCATAACATAGACCTTTTTCTACTAGAAATTAAATGATAGAAATTATATCTGGAGCAAAAGTCAAAGGACTTTTTGTTTATAATTTTTTAAAGTTTATGTATGTATGTATGTATTTATTTGGAGAGAGAGTGAGTGAGTGAGCAAAGGAGGGGCAGAGAGAGAGAGAGGAAGAGAGAGGAGAATCCCAAGCAGGCACCATCAATGCAGAGCCCAACGTGGGACGCGATCCCACAAACCGTGAGATCATGACCTGAGCAGAGATCAAGAGCTACACACTCAACCGACTGAGCCACCCAGGCACCATTAAAGTCAAAAGAATTTTTAAAAACCACATTTGCATGGAAACCAACATTGCAAGTAACACACAACCTCACACATTTCTGGGTGCCAGGGCTGAGCTACCGTACGAGAAAGCTCAAGGCTCTTCTCTGGTCTTCGTGAAGCATCAGTGTGTCTAGTCCTCCAGTGCCTGTGTTTCTCGAGCTCCTGAGCTACATGATTTGTGTTTGGCAAAAGTCCAAATGTATTAGACTATCAATTAGATGGCGTGACTAATCTAAACTCTAAGAATGCTTGACAAAAGTACTGAGGTAGAAAACTATCATCTTTGCATTTACCTAATACCTCATTTTGAAATGAATGGGTGTTCAAGCCATTAATCAGACTCTGCAGTGAAGTGGAAAGCGACTCTAACCTGTGTAGACCTTCCTGGGTTTGTGATCCTCATCCGTAAGGAAGGGCTGACCATGCCAAACACGCCAGGCATTTCACAGGGACAAATGAGAAGATGTCCGGTAGAGATGTGCCTGGCGTTTGTCGGGATTCAGTCAATGGGAGCTGTCTTCCACCTTCAGGTTTTCTAGTGTTGAGCATGTATCTCACCTCTGGGTTCCAAGTGTCCCCTCGGTGTCTAGAGGTAAGAGCGTGGCAGATGTGCAACCCCCTTGTCCATCACCTTCACTCACCATTCATTCACTCACTCATCCACTTATTCAGTGAACGTGTTTTGGGAACCTCCTCTGTGGGCAGCAGTGGGGACTCAGAGATGACAGTAGGTCAGGGAAAGACAAGCACGTGTGCAGAGAGCTGTGATAGAGGTGAGCTATGGAGAGTGGAGAGGCCTTGCCGAATGCAGTCTACAGGGCTCTGAGGAGAGTCTTGGGAAGGCTGTGTCTGATTTGGATTTTGAAGAATGCATGTGAACCACCCAGGAGAAGATGAGAGGGAGGAGACAGAAAATGATGTTCTAAATAGAGAAATGCTAGTTCCTTAATCAGAAAAGGCTTTTCACCTTCCTGTTGGAAGGGTGACCATCTGATATGTATTTGGGCAATGACATCCCTGTGATTCCTCTCTTCTCTGGATTCCTTCTCAGATTAGTCTTGGGAAAATTTTAGAAATCTCGACATGGAATTAAGGGCCTGCAAGCGAACATCAACATTTTCTACTTTACTTCTTTCAAACATAACATTAAAATATTGTTGGGTAGATGAGACCTACAGATTTCCTCACTTCAACTTCTCTGTTTTCCTTTGGTTGCTCCCCACCCCTCCCCGCACCCCACTTCATGTGGCGTATTGTCACAAAATTATATGACCACTGTCAGTTTCAATGTGCTAATTACACTTAGTTATGTATTATTGATCACATAACTGGAAGACCCTTAACTTAAAGTAGGAACTAAGGGCACCTGGGTAGCTCAGTCGGTTAAGCGTCCGACTCTTGATTTCGGCTCAGGTCACATTCTCACAATTTGTGAATTTGAGCCTCACATCGGGCTCTGCACTGACAGAGCCTGGGCTCTGCTTGGGACTCTCTCTCTCTCTCTCTGCCCCTCCCCCCATCTCTTTCAAAATAAATAAACATTTAAAATAGGAACAAGAGTTCTTGTGTTCTCTTTAACATCCCTTGTGATGGAGTGATGAACGGAATCTTCTCAAACTCTGAAAATGTGTGATGATTTCACTTGTTACCATTCAGTTGTGACCGACCATTTCACATTAAAGGAAGTAACTGTTGGATACCTGATGGGGTCAGAGAGTCATATAGAAGACTCTAGAGTTGAACAAATGCTTTTTTTGTTGGCTTTCCACTTATTTGGTTATGTTGTACTTTTTCATGCATTATAGCTAGTCTGTTTCTTTATTTCAATATGTCTAATTAAGTATTTTTGTATTTTTAAAATCCACAAATACATTCCAGGGGCATTTGGAAGGGGGGTGGATAACTTGTAAAATTTTGTCACCTTGCTTCTGGTATTACTGAAATAGTATTTAAAATAATGTCATGAACAGTGCAATCCCCCATGCCCTATTTCTATTTACTACTAGGCAGCGGGCTTTTCTAAAGTCAAGCTCATGTCTCAGTCGTTTTCATAGGCTCTAAAACATTTCTGAGCACATACAACACGTTTATAAAATTCTTAATTTTTTTGAAATGGAATTCTCTCAAATTGTAGCTTTCGTGGGTAGAGAAAATGCATTGTATGTATTATCAGTTAAGCTCTGGCAAGAAAGGCTTCTGTCAGCATTTTCATAGGATTGGTCTATGCAGTCAAAGCTGAACAGATGATTGTATAAATTATCAGATAAGCTGGGTCCAGCTAAAGAACATTCAAGTAAACAGAGGCTCTGTGCACTTGTCTTGGTCTAGTAGGGTTCTTAGTAACTCCAGGTCAGAAGCATGACATTTTCCTTTCTTCTATATACTCACAGACAAAGAGACACACACAAACACATGGTGTTGGAAGGGATACAGTGGATTAGCCTTCCCTTCCTTGCGTCTGTCTTCTCTAATCCCCAGGACAGTTATTTAAAATTTTTTAATGTTTCTTTATTTTTGAGAGACACAGAGACGGACAGAGTGCGAGCGGGGGAGGGGCAGAGAGAGAGGGAGACGCAGCATCCAAAGCAGGCTCCAGGCTCTGAGCTGTCAGCACAGAGGCCAACGTGGGGCTCGAACTCATGGACCCTGAGATCATGACCTGAGCCGAAGTCGGACGCTTAGTTGACTGAGCCACGCAGGTGCCCCATTACTCTAGCATGCTCTTTGAAGAGCCCTGAACGTTGTTAACAGTACAACATGTAGCCGACCTAGAAGAACATAAACTCTAGCAACCGATGGCTCACGCAGGATGAGAGTTTTAAATCTGTCTGCCAGGAAACAGAAAGTTCGAGGTTCTTTTTCTGACAGATCAGGCGTGGTAGCCCTACTGTGAGTCTCAGAGACTGGAAGGTCTATCGTTTCTGGAACTCTTCACATGGTTGATTAGGAGGACGATCTCATCCAGAGAGATAACGTGAATGAACTGAAGCCTTTAAAAAGACCAGCCTAAACGTTGGCACATTCATTCTTAATTACTCTCTCATCAGTGTATTCGATTTGTACAGAGAAAGAGCGGTATAAGACATACTATGGGTAATGGACATTGGTGAATCCCTTCGTCTGTCTGGCATTTGAACCCTGTTTCATAAGGTTGATACGGTACAAAGAGGATCTCCTCTTGAGGAGCACGAGATGCTAGACGTTGAGTTTCTCTGCCTTCTTTGCACTTGGGGCTCAGTATGTAACTAGTCTCCCCTAATCGGATTCACTTCCACTAGACGCTGACTCAAAGCCAGAGGCACAAGAGGGTGTGCAATGGTCTGCCTGCACGAAGACCCGCCACGGTCGACGGAGACAACACCCTCGCACGGGACGTGGCCTCCAGGGCTCAGTGTTAAGTAGATGTGGCTTCTCACTAATCCAGCAAGCAGCTTATTTGGGGGGAAATGTTATTTAAACTCGAGCCTCTACCTACATCCTTTGCCAGTATTTCCCTGAACTGTCTCACACCCTTTCAATGCATTTTCTTTTGCTTCTGTCCATCTTTTTTTTGTAATGAAGACTCTCATTTAATTTCCTGTGCTGGACACTGGGGGACCCCAGAGATATAATAAGACCCTCTCTGAGACCTTAAGGACTTCACACCCTGGTAGGTGAGATGAGGCGAGTTCACTGTCAGTGTGATGTGTATATGATTATTCTCTCCATGAGGCCACTCAAGCCTGCAGAGACGATCGCTTGTGTGGGCTCTCAGCGAGCTAGGGGATCCCCTAATTCATCCTTCTGGGTTATGCGAGGTTGGCTCCTTGCCCGGAAAAGAGACATCCCACACAAGCTGCCCCTTACGCGTGTGAGGGGCCGAGAAGACAGTGAGAAGAGAGTCTTGCCTTTTGTCTGACCGTATTGGCGTTAGAATAAAATCTGTGGCTGTGTTAGCAGTGAAGAGCTTGCCTCGGCTCGGGCCTGTTTGGTGTCTACACAGATGGCACTCCCAGTAGGATTACACATCCCAGGGAGCTTCTGAACCATATGGAGGAGAAAGTTCCCCGGCTGAGAGTTCCGCTCCATTATTTCCCATTGGAAGCAGCGCATTGTGATCAAGCTTGAATTATCAGATGTGAGGCAACGGGTATCAAAATGTTATATTTGCCAGAGTTTGGAACCACTTCTTCTCAGCCTAATGATTATAGAGAACATGTGGTTATAGCATATTCTGAGTTATGCTACCAGGGATCATTGACAACATTTCCAAGGGCACAGCCGTGTAACTGTGCAGAGTGTCCCTGCCTTATAGCAGAATTCTGGAAGCAGGGATTGTCCCACACTGCCACGGGACATGCCTTGCCTTTTGAGTGCTGCTGCCTCCTGAATCTTTGTGATGGAACATTCAACTTCGGGGCCAGGGAACATGGTGTCCTTGCTTTGCCAGCACTGGGTCCTGGTGGGCGCTTCCACCGTGAAAGACCCCTAAGAGCATCAGTGCAAAGCCCTGTGTGCCTTTGGGTGTCTTCATCAACCAAGATTGGAGGGCACCAAAGACAGAGTGGTGGAGGGGTGGAGGGACAGGTAGGGATCCTGCTGCGCTCACTTGGGCTGACTGACCCTGGGCACCTGCGGTGTCAGCATCGCGGCCCAAGAAATGCAGGCCGTGGACCCATCACCATGGAGACCTGCATCCTCTATACATCACCCCAACATGCCTGTCTGTGTCTGAGAAAAGGGAACCGCTGGAAATGAGAGGTCACCTCCTGGGGGCGGGGGGAGAGCGTTTCATTTGTGTAAACAAGTGAGTTGGGGGTCACAAGCGAGGAGGTCAGAACAAGCCCGGTAGCTGTGAACCAGCTGGTATGAGCTGAACAACACAAGTGGCCAAACACAAGCTTGCCTGCCATGCGCCTGTTACGCCTTCCATAACGAAGAGAGGCAGTGCGCCCTTGTTCATTCGCTTCTACCTTGCAAGGCCTACAAGAGAGAACTCTGAGCTACGCAGGTCAAGAGAAAGGGCCCGGCCAGACTGTGTTCACAGACTGCCTCTGGGATGAAGAGCACATGATTCTTCTCCCAAGCTGGGCCCACTAAACTCTGGTGGTCCTTCCTTCTATTTCCACACGCGAGGGCTTCTTCCTGGTGGATCTCGCCATTATCGTAACACTCAAATATGTTAGCGGATAGAACCCACTGAGATCAGGCCACTCCCCATCGGAAGGACATGGAGTAGAGGGTCACCCGAATGGAGAGGGTGTGCCTGGTTTCCGGGACTGGCATTAGAAGCATGTTCCTCGGGTTGCAAATGCAAACAAACACTTTAAAGAGCATTTGGTTCGAGAGAGAAACGAGGAGTAGAGATTTCCTGGGTGGAACTACTTTTCGCTTGAGGAAGCCACGTGAATGAAACAACACTTGTTGGCCCTGGAGGTAAGCTGGGCTTGGAAGAATTTTAAATCGCCCCCACTGACTCACGTTCATCCTCCTCTGCCCTCATTTACTGTTCAGTAAGGATCTTGAGAAAGTCCCAGCCTGTCTTTTCTGTACAGGGCAACTGAGCGTTTTTAAACTTGGGGTTCTGCCTGCTAGGGGGAAGTGTTCCAGAATAATTGGAATTCACCAGAGGCCAGCGGAGTGCCAGAGGCATGAGGAGGGGTGGAGGCACAATGCGGGAAGGTAGGATCAAGAGGGTTTGGTTAAGTTAGGGAGCGTGGTCATAGTCTATGCAGCAAGGCAGGCATTCCCTTACACAGCATCCGACATTTAGGATTTCTTGGACACCAGCAACAGTAGATATGTTGGTTGTTTCCTAGACTTCTCCTCAAAACCACATGACCAGATTATAGAGCTAGAAAACGGAAGTACTGCCCAATGAGTAAGGCTATTTTAAACACTTCGTGAAGGTATTAGACAAAATAAGCAATATTAGTAGGAATTCTTCAGGCAGATTGAATCCCATCCAGAAATGCTGCTTTAAATACCGGTTACAAATACTCTTGCTGAGTCTAGACCAGACATAGATGATATATTCTCACCCAGTTATAAAGCAATTACCCCCACGGCTTTGGGCCAAAAGATTGGATATTTGAGACTCGGAAATGATCACCCTGTAAATGACCATAATGTGGGTAATTAAAAATAGATTATTGGATTAAGATTTGAATTACTTTTGCAGACCTTGCTGTTCCTTGGTGTATGTGGTTTTTGTGTTTGGGGTTTTTTTCCCCCCCCTTTATTTTTTCTCTCTGAGTGATCATAATTGAATGCATCTTTGGACTACAAATTGTAATTTTGCTGTCAGCAATGGTACTTTCATCTCAGATGTTTATTAGAAAATTTCTCTGCACTAACTGTGAATTTAGCTAACAAGAAGCACTTGAATCAGTGAATGAACCTGTAACAAAATTAAGAACTTGGTAAAGCTCTGTGTCAGGGGCTCCTCCAGTGAGCTTTAGTGGCTCTAAATTTCATATTTTTATATGTAGGATTGTAATAATAATGAGGATAAAAACTAATGTATTAATACTTAAAGCAGCTCTTGTCATAGAAAAGAGAGTTTGACGAAGATGCGATAGTTAGCATATGTATGTAATCGGGTCAAAGGAAATGGGGAGTTGAGTCAATTCTCAATGAATTTGATTAATGTAAATAATTTATCTGGATCCTTCCACGCCTACACCCTACTTATTCCTTAAAATATAGGGCATGTTCTCCTTAAATAGATTTCCCTCCCCTCCCTGTAATCCACAGAAGACTCCACACGGAGCATGCGGTAGGGAGCCGGCAAAGCAAGGCAGAGCTCGGGGGTCCAGTGTCTGTCCAGCTCTCTCCCTTCTTCCTTGCGCACGCATGGGTGTGGTTTGCCACTCTGGTCTTCAGCGTCGTCGTGGTGAAAGATGCAGAGACTGGACCGAATGAAATTTACACTTCTTCTGACTGTACTTTCCCATGAAGTGTTTCTGGTCACTGTTTCTGTGGAGAGTGAATTCCCAATAGAAAGGATGTCTCGTCTTTGCTCTTAAAGGAAGGACAGTATATGCTTAGTCTGTGTTGACTGGAAAATAAACATACGTTTACTATATGATCCAGCAACCCCCTCCTAGGTATTTACCCAAGAGAGAAAGAAATTTGTATTCTCACAAAAAGCTGTACTCAAATATTTATGGCTGCTCTATTCGTCTCCCCAAACTGGAAACAACCCAAGTGTCTTTCAGTTGGTGAATGAATTAAACAAAATGTGCTATCGCCGTACGGAAGGATGCCACTCGGTGGTGAAAAGGAAGAAACTATAACACAGACACAACATCACGGATAAGTGGAAGTAAATATTTCCAAATCGCATACCGGATAAGAGATTAATATCCAAAATATATAAGGATCTTCTACAACTCAATAGCCAAAAAAAATACAAATAAATACGAGAAAATTAGGCTTATTTTAAAACAGGTAAAGGACTTGAATAGGTGTTTCTCTCAAGGACACACTCAAATGGCCAACACGTACATGAAAAGATGCTCAGAATCACTGAATCAAAAGCACAATGGTATGCCATGTCACACAGGTTAGGGTGGCTTTCATGTACATATTATATGTAAACAAAATAAGTGTTGGCAAGGATGTAGAGAAGTTAGAACCCTTGTGCACCGTTGGCAGGAACGTAGGATGGGGTTAGTGCCGCAGAGAACAGTATGGAGGCTCCTCAAGATATTAAAAGTAAAACCACTATAGGATCCAGCAATTTCACTCTTGGGTGTTTATTCAAAAGAACGAAAATGAGGATCTTGAAAAGATAACCCGCACTCCCGTGTTCACCGAAGCCTTCTTCACAATAGGCAAGACGTACAAACAACTTAAGAGCCTACTGACAGATGAACGGACAAAGGACACATGGTACACGTATTTGATGGAATAGTCTCCAACCTTAAAAAAGAAGGAAATCCTGCCCTATGCAACAACCTGGATGGACCAGGACATTATTCTAAGTGACATAAACAGTCACAGAAGGACAAATACAGTATGGTTGCACCTACAGGAGGTACTTAAAGTGGCCAAAATCATAGACACAGAAAGCAGAATGGAGGTTGCCAGGGGCTGGGAGAGGGGAAGGGGGTGCTGTATTTCCAGGGGTATAAAGTTCCAGTTACACAAGACAAGGTAAGGTCCAGAGCTCTCCTGGACCGCATTGTGCCTGCAGTTCACAACGCTGTACTGCGTGCTTCAAAATCTGTTAGAAAAGTAGATCTCACGTTGTCTGTTCTTCTCACCGTAAAAAAAAAATACATTCATAAATACGTTATTTCCCTTACACAAGGGAAGGAACCACACAACCGCGTGGATGTGGCTCGAGTGAATTACACGCTAAGTGAAGGAGGCCAGACTCGAAAGTCTACGTGCTGTATGATTTTATACATACAACGTTCTGGAAAAGGCGAGCCTGTCAGGACGGAAAACAGCTCAGGGTCTGCCAGGGGCTGGTGGTAGGAGGAGAGGACTTACTGAGGTGGGGGGCACAGAAATGTTCTCTAATATCTTGGTTGTGGTAGTGGGTGTATGACCACTGTTGGTGAAGACTGGCAGACTTACCCACTTTGCTATGTAAATTTCCCTTCAATTAAAAAAATCAACAGCACAGATCTAAGGTTTGTTACTGAACCACCCTTTCCCTTAAACTTAAATTCTAAAATTTAATGTTAACGTTTTCGTTAAGCTAACACAAGTGTGCAGGCAGCTGTTTCCGTCTCCCTCTCATCATGGTGCACGGGCTAAAGATGGGGGGCGAAGTTGCCAGCCAGGGGATTGAAATGTCGCAGAGCGCTATTGGTCTGACCAGGCACAAGTGCTGTCCTCAAATACACATCTGCCTTCCAGGTTCCCCAAGGTTGCTTTCTGCTCCTGGAGGAAGCAGTTCTCATTTGCATTGACTTCCAACAACTTCCCTCAGGCAAGGCCCCGGAGGCAGGCGCCTGCATGGTCCGCCTGCTCGTGGGCGCGCAGGGATGGCTCAGGGCAGCTCCCTCACTCCCTCAAGGGTTCTGTTGTGCTTCGAGACACCAGGACCCAACAGAATCTGTCTTTCGGTGTATCTGGCTTTCAAGGCAGACATTGTGTAGCTGGAGGGCTTGTGGGGTTACCAACCCAGGGATGCTAGGCACCTGTGCTAAGAGAATATCTTACACAAATAAGAAGTTCCTGCTGGATGTGCTAAATTCTATCTCAGGCTAAGAGCTCTGTTGAAAACCTTGGTAAATTCCCATGCCTCTACAAATTAGGTCTTAGATTTCATCCTGCCATTAGATCACAGTGTGGCAGGATTTAACACCTAAATGGATGGAAAATATTTTATAGCTGGTAACCGCGTGGTATGAACAAGGTGCATACACGTTACTAAATGCATGTACTACGCACACACGTGCACGTCATATTTGGGTAATCGATAAGAGTTACATGCATGGAAGAAAATATGAATTCATGTACTATATTATAGATATGTTCCGTGGTGTTTTCTGGTGGTAGTACTCTCTTGTCCCCTCTATAAATATGTATTCTTAACTAGCTGGCTCAAGGGTGATAGCATTTGTGATCGCATGATACTCAAACTCGTCATTTGGACCCCAGATTCATTGAATCACAGGGCTGAAAAGTTTGAAGATCAGAGAGTCGAAATCCTCATTCCAAGCAAAAGGCACACCGATAGCTCGTCTGGGTTGGCTAGACCATGCATGGGTATACTGGGTGAGGTGGAGTCATAACCTCCAGGGACAAATCATTCCAGCTTGTTGCAGGTTGACCTAACGTCAATTTTGCCCTATGATCAAGTGTGTGCCTTGTTCAAAATGTACAGAAACCTGTTGCACTTCTACGTGCCGATCATGAAGCAGCAGAAATAGAAATTAAACAACAACAACAACAGCAACAACAATCCCACTTATGGTTGCACCAAAAACCATAAGATACCTAGGAATATGCCTAACCAAGTAAAAGATCTGTACTCTGAAAACTATAGAACGTTTATGAAAGAGATTGAAGAAGACACAAAGAAATGGAAAAACATTCCATGCTCATGAGTTGGAAGAACAAATATTGTTAAAATGTCTATACTACCCAAAGCAATCGACACATTCAATGCAATTCCTATTAAAATACCACCAGCATTTTTTCACAGAGCTAGACCGAACCTAAAATTTGTTGGGAACCACAAAAGACCCGGAATAGCCAAAGCAATCGTGAAAAAGCAAAGCAAAGCTGGAGGCCTCACAATTCCAGACTTCAAGCTGTATTACAAAGCTGTGGTCACCAAGACAGGATGGTTCTGGCACAAAAACTGACACGTAGATCGATGAAACAGAACAGAGAACCCAGAAATGGACCCATGACTATATGGTCAACCAATCTTTGGCAAAGCAGGAAAGAATATTCAATGGAAAAAAGACACTCTCTTCCATAAATGGTGTTAGGAAAATTGGACAGCAACATGCAAAATTAAACTGGACCACTTTCTTACACCAGACACAAAAATAAATTCAAGATAGGGGCACCTGGGTGGCTCAGTCAGTTAAATGTCCAGCTCCTGATTTCAGCTCAGGTCATGATCTCACTATTCACGGGATTGAGCCCCACATCAGGCTCCACCCTGTTAGCGTAGACCCTGCTTGTGATTCTCTCTCCCTCTCTCTCTGCCCCTCCCCTGCTTTCATTGTGCATGCACACTCTCTTTCTTTAAAATAAATAAATAAACATAAAAAAATTCAAAATGAATGAAAGATGTATGTGTGAGACAGGAAACCATCAACATCCTAGAGGAGGACACTGGCAGTAATCTCTTTAACTTCAGCTGTAGCAACTTCTTAGTAGATATGTCTCCGGAGGCAAAGGAAACAAAAGCAAAAGCAAACTATTGGGATTACATCAAGATAAAACGCTTCACTGTGCACAGTGAAGGAAACAATCAACAAAACTAAAAGACAACCTTCAGAGCAGGAGAAGATATTTGCAAACAACCTATGTGATAAAGGGTTAGTACCCAAAACCAATAAAGAACTTGTCGAACTCAACATCCCCAAAATAAATAACCCAGTTAAGAAATGGGCAGAAGACATGAACAGACATTTGTCCAAAGAAGACATAAAATACAAAGAGCTAACAGCCGCACGAAAAGATGCGCATCTTTTCGTTGCGCATCCTCAGGGAAACGCAAACCAAAACTAGAATGAGACACCACCTCGTGTGTGTCGGAATGGCTAAAATCAACAACATAAGAAACAACAGGTGTTGGTGAGGATGTGGAGAGAGAGGAACCCTTTTGCACCGTTGGTGGGAACGCAAACTGGTGCAGCCACTGTGGAGAACAGTATGGAGGTTCCTCAAAAAGTCAAAACTAGAACCGTCCCGTGACCCCGCAATTGTACTCCTCGGCATTTACTCAAAGGCCACAAAAGTACTGATTTGAAGGGGCACACGCACCCCGATGTTTCTAACAGCATTATCTACAATAGCCAAACTATGGAAAGAGCCCGAGTGTCTACTGACTGATGAATAAAGAAGGTGTGGCATATATATACAATGGAGTATTACGCGGCAATCAAAAAGAATGAAATGTTGCCATTTGCCACAACGTGGATGGAACTAGAGTGTATTATGCTAAGTGAAATAAGTCAGTAAGAGATAGATAAATACCATATGATTTCACTCATGTGGAATTTAAGAAACAAAACATAAACTAGGGGAAGGGGAAAAAAAGAGAGAGGGAAGCAAACCATAAAAGACTCTTAAGTATAGAGGACAAACTGAGGGTGGCTGGAGGGGAGGTGGGTGGGGGGGATGGGCTAGATGGGTGACGGGTATTAAGGAGGACACTTGTTGGGATGAGTACCGGCTGTTGCATATAAGTGATGAATCACTAAATTCTAAGCCTGAAGCCTGTTTTAGCATACGTGCTAACTAACTATAATTTAAATTAAAAAAAAAACATGAAATAAAACCAAAACAAAACAAACAAACAAACAAACACCAATTAAGTTACCCCGGTGCGGTGGCTTCAATGAATTGTAATATAAAGAGTCTACGTATATTCAACTGTAAAATAATCTAAACGAGACCGAAATAGCACGCCATAATATTCCTATGTTTCAATGAATAGTGACCTTTGAAAATGGTTGGTTTCTAAAACAATTTTCCCAAGGCATTTCACCAGTAAATCGTTAAAAATGAAAAAATAAGTGCTCGGAATAAATCTTGCAAGCGTTCCGAAAAACAAGACAAGAGGACAATGAGGGCCTAACTGCAGGGTGCCGGGTCCGGTCACTGCAGTCCCGGCCTCGCTGGACAGCTGGGCGACACCGGGCAAGTCAGCTGCCTCCAGCAGTGTGGGGAGTGACATTGCTCATCTCTGGGGGAGTAAAATCGTCCTTTTGAGAAACATCCTCTCCCTTCCACAGTGCCATATAGTGGCAGAACTCTTGTAAAAGCGTGTTGCACAGAACCCAAAAGAGCCATGAATAGACTGGATCTGCAGAGCAATGGCCCCAGCAGCTCGTGGAACCACAGGCGCTTCTCTCCTCCCAATTCTGCCTCCCAATCCTGGGGGACAGCACCCTCGCTGTGTCCGTGACTCACCGATCCAGTCTGGTCCGTGAGGAAGCCCGTCTCCAGCCTGAGCATACACAGAGTCAGTGCCTAAGCCAGCCTCGGGACACTATCACCTAGTGGTTCAATCCACCTGCCTGACCATTTTTTGGGTGACCTGTAAGCTAAGAACTGTTTCACCGGTAAACCTGTGCAACTGGTTGGATTACAGAGAACGTTAACTTTGAACTTTGAACATATTACATTATGTCAAATGTAATACCACAGAAGAGTGCCATGCTTTTCATTAGCTGTAGACCTAAAGCTTGACGCTTGATTATTACCATTACATGTTGAATTTTACCAAAGGATTTGGGGACATTTGTCTTCTCTTTCATTATATGAATATTTAGAAAATATCTTTAATTTTGCCTCTTGGCCTCCAAAGCCTAAAAGATTTATGTCCGGCCCCTTTTCCAGAACCGAGTCTGAGGACCCTTAGTCCAAGCAGTATCGGGTCACTGAGCAAAGCAAGAATCAGTTGGCTGGACAGGGGACGTTAGTTCGAAGAGAAGGAAACGGAACAAAAGCGTAGATGCCTTAATGCTGGTAACAAAAGCAGAAGTGGATGCCATCGCTATGATTGAAATTTATCCAGGATGTCAGGATCAACTCAAAATACCACGGGCTCTTTCATGCCGCTGAGTGCTTAGTTCTTTACTTTTATATCCTTTCCAAAAGACAGAGCTCCTCCTTGCCAGGTTATTGGCTCGATATGACAACAGTAAATCTCTGGTGACACTTCCAGCAGCACATAAGAAGAGAGTTCTCAGAAATGACCAATAATTGACCCGGCGCGACCTGCCTAAGCATGTGAGGTCTAACAGGCTCTAACATTAAGGATAGAATTCTTTCCCGATTGATACTTTGCATGTAATGCTATTCGACCACTCAGAAAATGAACAGAATAGAGTCAAGTAAGGGAATAGACTCCCTTTTATCTTCCAATGATAAATGAAATTGAGTTGTGACCAACTGATGGAGAAATTACCTCTTATTATTTCTGAAATCAATGACGGAATAATTAGATTTAGCAAATGGGATTTACCATACTGAGTCTAGGAGAATTCCCTAAACTGAATTTTCTAGCGTTTTGCCGGGTGTCATCAAAGACTTCAGCTTCACGGTATCAGTACTGCTGAATAACAAATCACGCCAAACGAAAGCTTAGTGAAGGGGCGACAGTCCTTCTCATGCTTCCTGGGTTAGCTGGGTGGGTTTTGAGCCCAGGCAGCGGGTGACTCGGCCGGGGCTAGATGGCTGGCTACCGCCCCACTGGTGTGCCCGGGGCCACCGCTGGAAGGACAGCCTCTCTCCTTTCACGTGGTCTGTTGCCACAGCTGTGACACAGCACGGTGGAGGCTTGTCAAGGGCAGAAGCCGCACCCTTGTATGGGAGGGGCTCCAAATAATTTTTGGCCTTCGACAGCCCAACACGGTTTTCTTCCCCTTTGTTTATCGTCGTGGACCCCGAGAGGCTAGTGAAGAGCCTAGGAAAGGAGCGAAGGTATTCCACGATGCTAATGCCAGCAGTGAAGTGGCTTTAGCAGAGAAAGTATCAGAAAGAGGACAAAAAACGCCAGCTTCTCTTTAACAAAATGACGGGATATATTTACACGCACTTCGCTACATGCACTTTCTCTGTTTACTCAACTTACAGGAGAGAGTTTCCTACAGGGAGCCAGACTGCCCTTCCCGGGGCTGTTGTCTGCTTTGGCCTAGGTAATTAAATCCTCTTGCTTGTTTCCCTCCTTCCACACAATAAGGAACACAATTGAAGTTGGCAATACTTGTTACTATAATTCATGATCCGGGGGCGCCTGGGTGGCTCAGTCGGCGAAGCGTCCGACTTCGGCTCAAGTCATGACCTCGCGGTTCATGAGTTGGAGCCCCGCGTCGGGCTCTGTGCTGACTTCTCAGAGCCTGGAGCCTGCTTCGGATTCTGCGTGTCTCTTTCTCTGCCCCTCCCCTTTTCACAGTCTCTCTCTCTCTCTCTCTCTCTCTTAAAAAAAATAAATAAACATTAAGAAAAGTTATAATTCATGATCCTATTACTGCCCTTGACTAGTTGATGCAACTTGGTAAGTCAGGAAATCCAGGGTCTTTGATGAAATGATCTGAACACTTACATGTTTCAGTCCATTTGGTTCTTAAACCCATGCTTAACAATGGTTTGGCTGAGTAACTGGATAGGCTAGGTTATAGCAAGGTAACAAATAGCCACAAAACGTGGGAAACTTAATTTCTCCCTCATGAAACAGCCAGTGGAATACAGCGGCTTCCCAGGAGAGCTGTTCTCCATGCAAGGACGTGGAGATCCGGGCTGCTGTCCTCGCTCTGCCAATTGATCACCAAGCCTCCTTGGTCACTGACACAGGTGCAGAAGGGGTGGAGAATTGCCAGGGTTTTCACTGCCTGGGCCTGGAAGTAACAGTCGCTATTTCTGCCCATATTGCCTGGGACTCGCCTTATGGCCACCCGACTGCTGGGTGCTGGCCTTCCAAGTGCCCAGGGAGGAGAAGGTGGCCCTGGATTTAGCAGACACTTGTCACGGCCATGTTACAATAATGCTTCAGTGTATGTTTTGTTCCACAGTTGTCTGAATTGACCCATTTGGCCGCTGATAGTTCCGAACGGCAGTGAGGCTTGCTTCATATGACACATCAGTCCATGGGATTTTCTTTTTGGGTTATACAGGACAACCCGAATCCCTCTGCCCTTTGAGAGCCATTCCAGCATGTTGAGAAGATGGATGAACCAGCAGCCATGGTGACCAAAAATGCAGGATGCAGCTCGGACAGAGGGCTTTCTGGCCGGGGGTAGCCATGAGACCCCCCGTAAGGATTCCTGTCTATAATTTAACCCTCCTCCATGACTTCAACCATTGTAAGAGTTCGTGTAAAATATTATAAAGGGTGTATAGTTCTCCTTACCTTACCCTGCGGGAGTGCCAGGTTATATGTTCTATTAGTTTTCTGTTGCCACTAACACATGACCTCAACTTAGCCTGAAACCACACCGATTTTTAGCTCACTGATCTGTAGGTCAGAAGTCCAGATGGGCTCAACTGACGTCTCTCCTCAGGGTCTCACAAACCCCAAACTAATGTTTCAGCTGCTTGGATTCATCTGGATGCTTGAAGGAGACACCTCTTCGAAACTCAGGCAGGTTGTTGGTGGAATCCAGTTTCTTGGGGCTGTAGGACTGAGGGCCCGTTGTCTTGTTGGTCAGGCCATCCTCTGCTCCTAGAGACCACCCACATTTCTTCCCTCATGGATGCCTCCATCTTCAAAGCCAGCAATGGCATGCTGGGTCCTTCTCATGGTTTAAGTGTCTCTGACTTCTCTTGACACCAGCTGGAGGACACTTTGCTCTTAAAGGGCTCACTTGACTGGACCAGGCACCTTCTAAGCCACACTCACAACTGTGCCTGTATTAGTATTGGGTTGGATGGCCAGAGTTGAGGAAACTTTGGGGCATCTTTACAAGTCTGACTGCTACATAGGCTAACTCTCCTATATTTCAATTTCATCCAATACTAATGAGAGGTAGTACTAAGAGTGCTTACCATGTGCCAGGCACTGTTCAGAGTAACTCTATGAAGTGAGTACTGTTTTCGCATCTGACAGATGAGGAAGTTGAGGCATAGTGAGGACTGTACTCCCTCCAATCTCTGTTCCTATCTGGATGAGCTCACGAAATGAGCAAAACGTGCAGAGATTTTTAGGAGCTAATTGGATTGTTTTATTCTAATAGCAGGAAGTGGCAAAAAGCAAAACAGACTCGATGGATGCAGGATGAGCTTCTCTTCTTGCCTATTTTCAATATGTCAACATTTAGCATGGTACAATTGAGAGAGAGAGAGAGGGGGAGAGAGAGAGAGAGAGAGAGAGAGAGAAATGGATGGATGGATGGATGGATGGTAGATGGATGATGACTGACTGGCTGGAGGATGGATGGATGGTGGATGGATGGTGGATGGATGGATGGATGGAAGGTGGATGGATGGATGGAGATAAAGAATGGATAGAGTGTAAATGATAGATTTAATAAGTAGCTTTTCTCTTGCATTCCACTTGGTCACTCTAAACAGTGAACAAAAGTCCATGCCACATTTAAAAACTTGAGCAGAACTCACGTTTGGACTGAGTGCTAGCTGGAGTCCCTCAACTCACACCAAATCCCAGTGGGAACTACCTCACGTTTACCACCATGATGCTTTCCAGAAAGTAATGCTTAAATCCACAAAGCTGATTACACAAGAGTGGGTCACTTTTTCTCCTAGGCTCCTCTGCTCGTTAGAAATAGAGGAGACTTCCAGAGGCCAGGAAAGAACGCTGATCAGAGAGCCCAGCATCTTCTCTAAGAGAAAGATGTGACGCCAGGCGTAGCAAACCCAATAATGAAAACCAATGCGCATATGAAACTTCGTGAAATAAAATATACGCTCTCCAGGTACTACTCTGGTTGGATGTTGCTGTTTCGTTGACTGTACGACTTTCAACATTAAGCTGATATCGCAATAATTGCCTTTCCATAGCATCCTGGAGGCATTCGGATCCACAGGAATTCTGAAGGTGTAGTGTGGTCACACGTCTATTTGTGCATTTAGGATGTCCGTGTGATGCATTATTTATAGCAGGCTAGTGGATTTGCGAACAGAGAAAGTTCTAATTAAATCTCCACTTTTTGCCACGTTGTAGCTGATGGTCAACCAACACTCCTCTTTTTAATCACATCTATTTATATATTGGCATTTAGCTGGACCCAGGAACTTGGCAGCCTGTGACTTAATAAAATAGATTTGGAAACAAGACTTCCATCCATTTCTCTCTCCCCCTTTTGAAAGTTCTAGGACATTCGAAAATGTGCTTATAAAAATGATCATTTGGCTTGGAATTTTGGTCTGTTCCTACTAAAAAAGTGAATTAATCTTAATAATTGCAAAGAAATCATATATGGAGTAGTCCTCGGAAGGGTAATTACTCAAGTACAGTGGTTTTCATTAAAAAGTTAACATTTATCTTATTACAGTAATTACCTTATTGCAGTAAATTGGTGATATTTTCCTATTCCTCCAGTGAGATAGCACAGTAAGATAAGTTCACTGCAATAAGATGTGTTTGAACTTATTAATGAGAATCATATGAATGATTTTTAAGCTTGGTTTTAAAAAAGGCAAACACACACTTTATTTTTTGTATGAAGCCACGTTAAGTAGGCCAACCGTCATTAGATATTATCCATCCACCTCATAAATAACTCCTTTGAGAAATGACCATACTAGTATTTGTTATCAGGTAAGATATTTCCTGTTCTCCCTGACTTCCGATTTTAGAAATGAAAACATCACCTTACATGAAAGAGTTTGTGCTCATCTCCAAAGGTTTACCGAGTTTTAAGGATTCGTAGAAAATATCTAATCCAAGAGGACTTATTTTCATAAGAAGGTGTCTGAAGCACAGAGATGTTTCCGCTTTTATCCAAAATCACCTGGCGGGAAAGGGATAGAGTTAAGGATGGAATCCGTGTTCTTTCAAATACGTTCCGTGGCTTGCACGTGCATGTGTGGGTGCGTGTGCCTGTGTGTGCATGTGATGTGTGCGCGCTTTTGCACGTATGCCGTGATGCTTTTCTGTCTGTAGCTGAAATGACCACGTGGGATCTGCAAGGCCTTTGTGTCTGGGCTCACATAGCTCCTAAAAAACCACAGCGCGTTTTAACTTGATCTCCTCGTCTCCTACACCAAGTGGTGCGTTTGTTGAAAGCGGGGAGATTATTCCAGCTCCTCCGTACCCCACCATCCTGTGACTGTGGCGACCTGCTCTAGGTTGTCTGTTAATGTTTGTGGCCCGGAAAGACCTTTGTGTGTGTGCGTTCACTTCTCTTAGTGGTTGAGCGGCAGTGTTTTCTCCCTCCTTACTGCTGACCCAGCTTTGTCAGTAACACTCAGTAACACGTGTATTTCCTGGCTGCTGCAGATAAAGACCGGCTGCTGTCGCTGAATTCTGAAGCCCGGAGGTGGAAAGCTGCGAAAATCCGGTAGCCCCATCCCGGGCCCAGGGCTGAGACTCCTCCGAGAGGTTCGCCTTCAGAGCGGGGATGTACCGAAGCTCCTTTGCGAAGGACACATCCCCTGCCCGAGTAACGCGAGCGTGTACTCTCTCTGTGAGGTCGAGGTGGTCCATCCAGTGTCGGCCCGCCAGGCCTGTGTTCTCATCAGGCTCCTTCACTGTTGGGAGAAGATCCTGACTCCCCCTGCCCCCAGCTCGGCTGCCTGGCCCAGCACACAGCCCTGCCCTCGTTCAGCCACCCAGAGTGAGCACACCGCCGGTGTTGCCAGGAGCCACAACTCGAACTCACGGCTGCCCCGCACTTACCAAACGCCTGGCTGATGGAGGGGAGCCTGAACAACATGCCATCCAGCCTTTTTCTGCACTTTGAAATCGACTCCTGGGTTGACCAAACCAGCAGGGACCCGCATACACGGGCTCTTTTGTGTTCTGCCCTCAAGGAATTGCCCGACCTGAGTTATACATCAATGGGCGGTCTCCAGGTGGCACGAAGGGTGCCAAGCCATGGTCCCTCCCGAGGGGACGTGACGGGGGCAGCTCTTCCCTGCATTATTTGATGTCCTCTTTATGTGAACTCGTGAAAAGGAATTCTCACTAGCTGTAGTCATAGGGATGATTACACTTCTCCTAAGCAAATATTTTTGAACTTTATAGACCTAATGAATCATGTAAATTGTGTCCTTTCTTTCTTTGTATCGGCTGACACGACACTCATGGCCATGTTCATACCCAGCGCTGACAGGTACAGACTTCAAGAGTAGGTGGCTGGGCATTAACTCACTCTGCTGCCAACTTGACTTCTTATGTTTCCTTCTCTGGAATGTCCCCACTTACTTCTTTTCTGTCATTTTGTTATGCTGTTCGTATTCCTCTAAGTTGGCTTAAATTACTTTTAGAACTAGACAAAGAACATAATAAGTGAATGTACGGATAATCCCCCACCCATGTGTTAAATATGTAGGACATTCCAGCTGAGGAGAAAACCACTCAATAAACCGCCCGGACATCTGTAACAACAGAAGTAGGACTATGGCCAACGCCTCTCCGAGTGACAGGTTACATCTGGATGCGGCTGTTCTAATAGATCGTGCTTAATATTACCGGAAATCTGCCGGTCCAGAAAAGCGTTAAGGTGCACTTATCCATCGCATCTCTAGTTCATGTTTTCAGTGAAACAACAGACCTCAGCTGATTCATTAGGCTCTGAAAAATTGTAACATCCGCTTGTCTGAAAGTAGCGGACAAACCCGTGCCTTCATCCTCGGAGGGCGGGGTGGGGGGAGAAATCGGCCTCCCCACCGTTCGTCCAAAGCAGCACCTGAACTTCCTGTCTACAGGAGTAGCTGGGCAAGTGCAGACGCCGGGTGGCCTGGACTCCTTTACCCTCAGCCGAGCCAAGAAGTCAGGTCACCCTGGGGAGCGCTCCGTGGACACACAGGCCACCGCACACGGCTGGGACCTGCAGCACAGCGCCCCGTCTCCTAAGACGCGGGAAAGAGGAAACCTTCCTTTGAGAATTTACTGTCAGCATTAGCCTCGGCAGTGTATCTTCATGATCGCTTTATACATTTGCTATTATTATTTTCATACATTAGATATGATCTATGTTCTAAGCACTGAACGAAAATAAGAGCTAGGCACAGGCTTTGCTGAGCTTATCCGCAGACTAAATTTGATAGACAGATAAGAGCCAGAGACGGGTAAATGATGGAAACACAGCTTACTGTATGTGCAAACTGATGAAGTTATTCTGGGGAGTAATGTTCTTTTAAATTTTCAATAAGGCAGGGAGAGAGGCAAACTATTTCCACACACAAGGACTCATTTTAATGAGGAACAGCATCAAAATAGAAATTCGAAACTCAGCGAGAGTGGGGAGGAGGGACGGGGCAGCACGCCTTCTGGGGAACCAGACTTCAGTCACTTAGGAGCAGATTATTTAAATGGGGGTTACCCAGGCTTCTCACGTCTCATATCTGGGTCTTTCTCCTGTTTGTTTCCAAGCTGGCAGGCATTTCAGGGAGCATCTGTACCCCAGACAGGATAGTATCTGTGAAGGCGAAGGCAACACAGACCAAACTCAACAAGGCTGACTTACCTTTGAGGGGCCGAGAGCCTCTTTGAGGGATTGTTAACCCAGGGGCTAGGGAACGTGCTCTCTGTCCCCCTCCCAACTAGAGAAAATATTATTAATGTCCTTCCATGATGGGGAAGTTGGGAGCCTCAGAAAGGCCACGGTCAGGGTGAAGGGTTTAAGCCACTGAAACTTGGGAGTGATGGCCAGAAGAAAGGTCATTAAAGACGTCTCTGGGAGTGCCCTCCCCTTTTGCTGCTGTCTCCTGCCCCTGCCACGGGCAGGCTGAATAGTGTAGGGACCAAGGGAGTTCTTAACGCGTCGCCTCATTCTTCGTTTTGAGATGCAATTGACAAATAACAGTGTAAGTTTAAAGTCAAGCGACAGCAAGAATTCACGAGGATGTGGAGAAAAGGGAACCCGAGTTCGCTGTTGGTGGGAATGCAAACTGGTGCAGCCACTGCGGAAAATAGTATGGAGGTTCCTCCAAAAACTAAAAATAGAACTACGCTGTGATCCAGCAATCCTACTTCTGGGTCCATCTCCTAAAGAAATGAAAATGGGTTATAGAATGCACCGTGCCTCCTTCTTTTAAAAACATTTTTTTAATGTTTCTTATTTATTTTTAAGAGAGAGAGAGAGGCACAGAGCATGAATGGGGGAGGGGCAGAGAGAGAGGGAGACACAGAATCCGGAGCAGGCTCCAGGCTCCGAGCTGTCGCAGCACAGAGCCCGACGCGGGGCTCGAACCCACGAACCGTGAGATCGTGACCTGAGCCGAAGTTGGATGCTTGACCTACGGAGCCACCCAGGCGTCCCAACCTCATGCCTCCTTCTTAAAGAAAAGCTCAAGCTATTTTAACTCCAACTCTCATCATTAACTTAGGTTTTTCTTTGGCATTCTGACCCTTGGCGTGCTGAAGAAACTGAGCTAACGGTGGAATGAAGTATCCAGACTTGCTGGGACTTCACCGACTCACGCTCTCTGGCCCGCCAGGGCAGCGGATCCCGTGGAGGGCAAGCTGGCACCTATTTTCCAAAGAACTTCTATCATCCTTGAGCCGACGATGTGCTGGAAACTTGGAGGAAGTAACACACGATTCCATGGCGTTTCTCACACTGTAAATAAGTGAGAAAAAGATGGGTGTCAGTTGTAGTAAAATTGCACGTACTCCAGACACGCAAATTGATCGCGGCTTCAGAATGAGCGACGTGAGAAAGCGGGTCCTGTGTTAGAGCCCGGAGACAAGGCAAGTAGCGCTTTGAAAAGCATTTCCCAATAATGCTCGTGGCTCTGAAGCCCAGTACCGTCAGACATGTCATTGTCTGACTTCTGGTGAGGACGGGGGAAATTTTCCAGGCTGGTGGAAGTTTAAAACCACTCTAAAAGATTGATGGATTGCTCTCTAGCTTACATTCCTTTTCCAGCAAGGAAAGAACTATTTTGGGGAAAAAAAAAAAAAAGCCACCTGACCTCGAATCTGTTTCTATTAAATGCCGATGCTTCCATATTACCGTTGAGGACTTCATAGAAACGATGGGACGTTACGTCTCGTCGCGAAGGCCGCTGAAAACTCTTTTTCTTTTTCTTTTGTGTAAGGAAAGAAACGTTTCTGAAGGCAAGGAGCGTTCGTCTTCCGGCATCCATTACAAACAGCCCCACAGACCTGCCTTTCCGCATCTTTCTATCTCTCTTTCTTTAACCACTTTGTTCTGATACAATCTACTCGACTCTCAACATTTCAGTTTACAAAGAAACATGAATCATGGGGGGGGGGGCAGAAGATTCAAAATAACTTTTTTTTTCATTCCTTATATGCCTATCAAGATTGCTTTGGAGACAGTGCGGCCGTGGGATATGGCTGGAGCATGGAAAAGAAGTTAAGAGCAGGGATTTGTTTTTCATGAGCAGGGTGATGTATGTGAGCGTCTTATCTTTTCATATGTACTTCTTCATCTGCTAAATAATACTTTCCTCACAAATACAGTGTAAGTGAAAAATATAGCACATTATGATCCTAATATACCTCATCAATAAAGTAAAAATATATTCCACAAATTAGCGATGTTTGGAAATAAATATAATTAATGCAGACTCCGCGAACATTCATAGTCTTTGGAGACGGTCGATGCGGCTTTGGGAAGGGATGCTCGCGTATGAAGTTGACCTCCTTCCTTCTCTTTCTATGGCGTTTCTGCCGATGTCCCTCTGTCTGTCCCTCCTCTCTTCTCACATGGGCACAGGTCATATTGGATCGGGGCTCGCCCTCGTTTTACCCTGACTGCATCTGCAAAGACCCCATTTCCAAACCAATCACACGCACAGGCCTCAGGTGGACACAGACTCTGGGGGACACTACCCAGTCCCGCACAGCCTGTCCCATGTTGTCCTTCCAATGCCACCGGTGGCCCCAGCTACCAACCCGGCACGCTTTCCTGTCACCTGTCCGGACCTGTGCCTTTGGAGACCAGGTGCAATGTTGCTCCTTCCCTGCCCTTCCTGAGGGTATTGGAAAGCTCAGGGACCTTGGAACAATGGATCCACAGGAAGGTCTAGAACCTTCCCTGAGACACCCCTGGCGGTGGACACACTGCCTCTCGGGCTCACCTGATGGCTTAAGAGCTTCCTGAGACCCTTTATCTTATGGTGGGTCTTTCAAAACAAAAAGAGGCATTTTGTTGTTGTTGTGCTGAAATGCTACTCAGAACCTAGGATACGTTTCAAGAAAGGAATGAACTAAACTAGGGAAATGTGGGGGGAAAGGAGGAAAAATGGCTTCATCTAAGGAAGAGCAATACAATTTACTATAAATTTCTGCCTGAGTTTTGCCGGTTATCTTGGAAAATTCAATGAACTAAGTATTGGGTGATAAAAAATGGAAAAGAATACTTGGAGGTTATAATCGAAGCCAGTTCCTTCGGTGAATGAGCCTCTGGCTGGCGGCCAGACCTCTCGGGAGACCCATGAACCTCCAGACTCTCGTCTCAGCCCCCACAGTGCCCCGCACCCAGTCTGCTTAGAAGCCAATGCTGCTGACACGAATCTTCCTGAGACCGGAGGAAGTCGTAACCCTAGCTAACACGTATATGCCTGCTTGTCCAGGCCACAGCAACCCTGTGAAGAAGGCACAGCCATCGCGCCCACTTCCCGGTGGAAAGGTGAAGTCCAAGGGGAAAGAGTGCCTGCCCAAGGGTGCTCTAGAAAGGGGAAGAGCTGGAACTTTCTGTGGGATCCATGCTCCTGGGCTCTTCTCCACCCGGCAGCTTGCACAGGAGACTGGATACGCTTTCTCTTTCCCTGACCTTCTCACACCCATTTGGAATCAATTCAGCTCCAAAATCCAGATAGGAAAAGGATATCAGAGAAAACCCAATGCACACTCTCTGAAGGACAAGAGACCTGCCCCGTGTCCCCTTCTGGCTGGGCTAGAAGCCAGCTCTCCTGATGGCCAGTGCAATACCTCACTCACCACATCATAGCAAAGGAAAAGATACTCACATGAAATTACAGTATTTGGTGCTGGCCCTCCCAACACGTCTAAATGCACGACATTCCACTATACAAAATTATTTAGCAGAGAAAAAAACCCCGCAGCTTTCAAAATATCCAAAGATTTAACATGCTAAAAAAAATATATATAGACCATGGCTTATTTCACATAATAGGTTGCAACGATACTTTTTAGTAATTGATGCTTCTGAAATTTAATTTTTTGGTTTCTGGCAACCCCGGTGGCTTGTCATCCTCTGACAGACCTAGGGAACCAGGATTCATTAAATATGATGTTTCATAGAGGGTCAGCGTATAGATCATCAATAGATAACGAATGTGGACAAATTAAAATACAATACGTTAAAATCGATTTCGTTGATACTACAGAAGTCATTCTGGGACCCTGCGGGATCGCAGACACGACAGGGCTAAGGGGTAATATTTTGAAATGGCAGCCAGATCCCCACTACTTCCAATGCTGTCTCTCTCACTTCGATTCCTCATTTCTTCAGTCGGGGTGTGAGAGCAGACAGCCTCCGACGCTTCGACTTTCAGGGGGAGAGAGGAACAAAGAATGCGGCCGACACCAAAGGTTTGGAGCGAGACGCCTGTTAAAACAGAGACAGGCGGCATTCGTGCGAGCCTGTTTGCAAAGACGCTCCGTGGGCCCCGGGCCCCTCGACGCTCACAGTGACCTTCAGGGGTAAATAGGATGGTTTTCCGCATTTTTATCAGTGAGGGGGCAGAGGCAGAAGGAACCTATGTACCTCGCCCAAGGCCACGTGGCCGAGACGTGCACCTGCTGGCCGCGTGGGTCCTTGCCCCTGTTCTCATCACACACCTGCACTGCGCCCGGGGCACCACTGTCTTCGGCCCCAGAGCCTGGCACAACCCCGGAGCCTCTCTGCTTTGCCCTTGCGTGCCACCCCGCAGTCCCTCCCTTGCTCCTGCCCTCGTTCCTTCCTCCACTGCCACACCTGCGTTTTCCGGAACACCCAGAAAGCCACCACGCCAGCTAATGTCTTAGACTCTTCTAAGGGCCTCAAGACAGCTCCTGAATAAAGTTCCGGGTCCTCCGCCAAGAGCACATGCCCTCCCTGATCCACCCTGACCCAAAGCTCCCCGTGATGGGTGCAGCCCTGGTCCATTCACATCGCAGCCGCCTTCTGTCTACCCACCGCGGAGGCTTTGAAATGAGTCCACAGATCAGGCTCAACTCAGTGCCCCAAATTCCCTTTCTTGAACGGTTTCCCTTTGGGGGCTGGGAGTGCGGGAGCCCCACACACTGCTGCTGTTCTGCGCCCTTCTGCTGCCCTTCTGGTGAGCAGGAGACAGCAGCTGGGCAGAGGTGCGCCACCTTCCCTGTCCCTCTGACCCCTGGGCCAGAAGTATGTGTGTTCTTATATGTGTGTCTGTGTGTGTTTATGTTTGCTGTGTGCTTTTGTGTGTGTGTGTGTGTGTTTGTGGGTGTGCTTTTGTGTTACTGCGTGTGTTTCTGTCGTATGTATGCGTGTTTGTGCGTGCGTGTATGTGTATGCTTTCAGGTGCATGCGTGTGTGTGTGTGTGTGTGTGTGTCTCCTAGTGGTCCTAACCTCTGGTTGGACGCTGCGGGGTAGACCCCATTCTCCTTCTTGCCGCCATATTGTGCCAGAGATGGTGCCTCCATTTGTAAGGCCCGACTCCCACATTCCATCCCTGGGAAAATCCAATCCACATCCCTGACATGTTTTTTTAAATATTTTTTTCAATGTTTATTTTTGAGAGAGAGAGAGAGACAGAGCACGAGCAGGGGAGAGGCAGAGAGAGAGAGAGGGAGACACAGAATCCGAAGCAGGCTCCAGGTTCTGAGCTGTCACAGCACAGAGCCCGACGCGGGGCTCGGACGGACGAACTGTGAGATTATGACCTGAGCTGAAGTTGGATGCTTAACCGACAGAGCCACCCAGGCGCCCCACATCTCTGACATTTTATAAAGGCTTAATAGCTCTTTCATTTATGACGCCTCAGACCCTTTAAAGTACCTCCATAATGTAACTGCTCTCGGGTTTTTTAAAAATAATTTACACTTTAGTTTCCACTGGATCTGAGCGCCTCAGAGAGTGTGGCTTATTTACCTTGCAGCCACATCACTGATGCAGTGTTTAACAAACAGGAGGCAAAGTGTTTGTTGAATCAGAGCAAACACACGGCTGAGGGATGAATCAGTCGACAAATGGATGAATAGCTACCGAGATGCAAAAAATAATGATGAAGAGTGTTGGATGGATAGATCATATGTTTTCTAGCATGAAGTTTATTTTTGATATCGTAGCGATAAAGGAATTCCACAACTTGAAAGAATGTACTCAGAGGAGAGAAAAGTCAGACACCAGTTTCTAGTCTTAAATTAACATACTTAAATTATTTTCAAATAATTTCTGAAAAGTTGATGCCAACCTGGAGGATATTTAAGATGATTTCCGTATCCCCCCTCCCAGTCACCCCTACTTCTTCGGGTCTTTGATGCATTAACTACACCTAGAAAAAGCTTTGTGTCTACCTATTCACCTACCTTTTATAAAACGATTTCCTTTTCCCACCATTTAAAACAGATACTCCTGTCTCCATTTTTATATAATAACCAATGATCCACAGTCGTTCACTCACAAGAGTCATTAGTTTTCTTCCTTTTGGTACTACCACCATCCTTTAGTAACAGCCGTGGTCGTCCACGAGCTACTTATGAAGTCGTGGTCGAACCACGACTTACATTTGTGCCCCAAACGATGTTGACCGGAGGCTGTGAGGATTTCAAGAGACAGCTGATGTGGTGTGCCATCAACAGGCTTGCGGTCTAGTTGGCGAGACAACAAGCTCGAGATCCGAGGCATTGATAGACAAATGTGTCCTGTTTGTGGTTCTATCTTCCTGGAATAAACAATGTTTAAGTGAAAGCTTAAAAGCGATTTAGTGTCATTTTCCATTTCAGTATTCACGAAGTGCTAGATGGTAAATAAATATTAAATAATGATGATGACAAAGTGATGATGGCAGTGATGGTGACGATGGTAACGGTGATGATGACGACGACGACAACGGTGATGGTCATGGTGGTGGTAATGGAGATGAAGGTGGTTGATGATGGTGATGATGGTGATGATGATGGTGATGATGATGGTGATGATGATGATGATGGTGATGATGATGGTGGTGATGATGATGGTGGCGATGGTGATGCTAATGACATGGACTGGCTTGCACTGAATCCAATAGAGCTGGATAGCTGGCTGTTTCGCCTTTACAAGCTCTCTCTGAACGGCCACCTTTGGCAAACAGCCTGAAGATACAACTTTTGTCGTAGGGAAGGGACACATCTGACCAACTTGGAAAAGAGCTTCTTCATTTATACTTCTCTTCTTTTGGTGGTCTGACTTCTTACCTAACCTTTCCCTTCATGTTAGATGGACTCCTTGTCCACTTTTCATGTCCCATGAACCCACCATCGAGACTTTTGTTCTTCCAGTCACCGAATCACTTTGGATGAACATTCTCGGAAATCTAAAATTTCACAAGTGATACTTACTCACTCTAATCAATTTTTTCCTGAATCCCCTTCTACTAAATTACTTTATTAGCCTATATGTAGATTGTCTAAGAGCCAAAATGCTCTAATTATATATTTTGTTCAGTAATATTTTTACTATTTGTCATGACATTAAAATACACGTACTTCAAAAACTTGAGTGAATGTTTTTACTTCAGGTGTCTTTCTGTTTCTTTTTTTTTTTTTTTTTTAATTTTTTTTTTTCAACATTTATTTATTTTTGGGACAGAGAGAGACAGAGCATGAACGGGGGAGGGGCAGAGAGAGAGGGAGACACAGAATCGGAAACAGGCTCCAGGCTCTGAGCCATCAGCCCAGAGCCTGACGCGGGGCTCGAACTCACGGACTGCGAGATCGTGACCTGGCTGAAGTC
Source organism: Panthera tigris (assembly GCF_018350195.1). Classification (NCBI taxonomy): domain Eukaryota; kingdom Metazoa; phylum Chordata; class Mammalia; order Carnivora; family Felidae; genus Panthera; species Panthera tigris. Next base: position 90,643,480 of record NC_056671.1, on the reverse strand, counting down.
GGACGCCCAACCGACTGCGCCACCCAGGCGCCCCAGGTGTCTTTCTGTTTCTACTTAGCTTTCTAGATGACGGGATTGTCTTTTATTCTTCTTTGTTTGTTCTCCTTGTACCTCATCGAACACTTTAAACATAATTTGTGGCTAATGGATGCTTATTGAGTGAGAGGGTGAAAGAACAAATGAGTGAAAGAACAAATGAGCTCCGCCTCTATTTCATTTGTTTGGTATAGATCAGTTGTTTGTAAACTGTGGGTATGTGAGAACTGAAAATTGTATCAAATTTTTCAATAGGTAGAACTACTATTTTTTAACGTTTTAAGAAGAATTATGAAACATGTGTATTCTTGGTAAGTTTTTCCAACTGAAAAGGATGGTGATTCCCCTCTGAAGCATTGAATTCTAAGATTTCCAAGTATATTGAGGTGCTGAGCACTTGGCGATTCCCCCATTCTTATTCCCCATTGTCCACATGCGTGCATCGTTTCTGAAAAGAAACAAGAAAACGGAAGCCATAGCTGTGCTGTCCATGACCAACATACAGAGGACTTGTCGGGTCGTCATTAAAAGGAACATTGGTTTAGGAGGCAGACGTGTGCTAGCCTGGCTTAAACCACTATTTGCCATGGCCTTGGCAGGACCAAGGACATCAGTGGCAGAACCTAGTGCAAAATGGAAATGCAAGGCCCTTGTTCAAAAATGGTAAGTAACTTCAGGATGGTAATACAGTTAGTAAACCAACCTCAGGGCGCTCTGAGTGCAGACGCCTGTATGACTGCACAAGCTGCCGGTTGGATTAGTGTTCTGGGGCTGTCCCAATACACTGCCACAAATCGTGGCTTAAAACAACAGGAATTGATCCGTGTACAGTTCTGGAGGCCAGAAGATGGCAATAAAGGTGTTGGCAGAGCCATGCTCCCTCTGATGGCCCCAGGGGAGAATCCTTCTTGTCTCTCCCATCTTCCGGTGGCTCCACACGTTCTTGGCTTGTGGCTCGTCATTCCAATCTCCACCTCTGTCTTCACCTGGCCTTCTTCTCTGTGTTTTCCCTTTTTCTGTTTCTTTTTAAAAAAAAATTTTTTAAAACGTTTATTTATTTTTGGGACAGAGAGAGACAGAGCATGAACGGGGGAGGGGCAAAGAGAGAGGGAGACACAGAATCGGAAGCAGGCTCCAGGCTCTGAGCCATCAGCCCATAGCCCGACGTGGGGCTCGAACTCACGGACCGCGAGATCGTGACCTGAGCTGAAGTCGGACGCTTAACCGACTGAGCTACCCAGGTGCCCCCCTTTTTCTGTTTCTTATAAAAACATTTATCATCAGATTTAGGGCCCATCTGGATAATCCATGATGGTCTCAGCTCAAGATCCTCAACTTTATTACATCTGTAAAAACCACTTTTCAAAGTAAGAGCACATTCATTTTCTGGAGGCCGGGACACGAGCATATCTTTTGGGCAGATGCCATTCAATGCGCTACACGTAGCCACGAAGCCAACGCTGACCTCAGACAGGTGTCTTCAACCCTTCCAGGCTTCAGCTTTTCATGAGTAAAATGTAAGTAGTGAATGCCCTACCTACCTCTCATGGAAGGTGTTTACAGAATCAGATGGGCTGATGTACGTGGGAGCACAACCACGTTAAATGCCATTCAAATGTAACAAAAATGGAAATCATTCAATCCAACACAATTTTCTAGCCTCCCTGTTCCTCTGGCCCATGACAGCCCCATTTCCTCACTCCTCCCCTCGGCAAAGTCCTAGAGCATTTTCTGACTCCACGTCTCTTCTCCCTTCACTCCCTCAACCTAGTCCAGTGTGAGCTGTCCCTCCCAGATGTCCCCATTGAGTGCTGGGACCATTCTTGCCAAGGACACCAGTGAATTCCCGCTTCCTAGCCTGAAAAACTTCACCTCTGACCTGTTGACTCGATCATTCTTTAGTATTCTGTACTCTGTGCGGTGACCTGTCTCCCTGGAAGACTTCTCCAGATTTCTAGATTCTCTTCTTTCTGGCTGCTCTGTTTTTGGGCTTTTCCCCTTCAACCTGATATCCAAATTTTGGAGTTCCTAAGATTTTGGTCCTGTAGCCTCTTGTTATCTCATCCTGTGCCCTCTCTCTGGGTGAGCCTTTTTCACAAGAGCTTTGCCAGTGTCCTGATGACTCTAAAATGTTTACCTCTGATGCCAACCTCTCCTCTAAGCTTCACAATTCTCTATCCAGCTGCCTATCTGACATCCGTACTGGAGTTCTGCAGAAACACCTCGAGAGTAGCCTGTTGAAAATGGAGTGCATGATACCTATCCACCTCCAACACGTGTAAACATGAACAAACACGTGTGCACACAAGTGTCATGCCACCTTAATGTATGTTTGTCTCTGGCTCTCTTATCTCAGTGAATGGTCTGCTGTCTATATAGTTACTCAGATAATAACCTTGGCATTGGTTATATATTGGTCATATATTGGTTGTATATCCAGTCCGTCCTTCTCCCTGCTTCCCATACCACAAGGTCTTAGGGTTTCCTTCTCTAGAGCATGTTCCAGTCCATCTACTTCCATCCATGGCACTGACATCACTCTAGTCAAAGAGCCAACTTGTCTTCCTGGATTGCTGCAATGCTGTCTTCCCTCTTGTCCACATTCTGTTCTTGGTGACCTTCAGTCCACCCTGCAGATGGCAGCCAGACAGCCTTTCATGTGTGTTATTTTTTTGACCCTTCTACCCTTATGTAATGCCCATCTCTCTCTTTCTCTTTCTCTTTCTCTTTCTCTTTCTCTTTCTCTTTCTCTTTCTCTTTCTCTTTCTCTTTCTTTCTCTTTCTTTCTCTCTCTCTCCCTTTTAAGCAGGCCACGCTAAGTATGGAGCCCAATGTGGGGCTTCAACTCCGGCCCTAAAATCAAGACCTGACCTGAGATCAAGTGTTGGAAGTCCAACCAACTGAGCTACTCAGTTGCCTTCTCTCTCTTTTTTGTTGTTTTTATTTCAATTCCACTTAGTTAACATGCAGTGTAATATTAGTTTCAGGTGTGCAATACAGTGGTTCAACACTTCCATACAGCACCTGGTGCTCATCACAAGCGCCCTCCTTAATCCCCATCACCTACTTCACCTGTCACTCCACGCACCTCCCTCTGGTGACCATCAGTGTGTTCTCTGTGGCCAGCTTCTTCCTTTCTCTTTCTCCTTTATTATTTTTTCCCTTTGCTTGTTCGTTCTGTTTCTTAAATTCCACATAGGAGTGAAATCGTGTGGTATTTATCTTTCTCAGCCAGTTTTTTTTAAATGCAAATTAGAATGTGGAAACTCGCTCCCTAAGTCTTTTGATGACTTTCAAATGTTGACATGACTGACAGCTTTGTATCAGTCTATCACCCAAACCCATCCTTTCGCTGGCACCGTAGCCGAACTGGGCACTTCCCGGGTCCACACACCTTCCACTGTGGACTCGTCTTTATACTGTCTTGTGGCTCCTGTTCTTTCTTTCGGTCTTTACTTGAGAGAAACCTTTCCTGATGATATGAAGAAAATACCCTCTCCCTGGGTTAGCCCCGTGCCTTCGTCCCAGCCTCTTCATAACATCATCACTCTTTGAGATCATATGTTCATTGGCCGGTTACTTGTTCGTGGTCTGACTTCCTCAGACAGCATGCCTTTCTTGTTCCCCGATGGACAGTGCCTATGGCAGGTTAGACATGGAGCCGGTGCCTGGTGAATATCCAGTGAATGGATGTTGGATACATGAGTGGAAGAAAAACCTACCTTCCCTTCAAGGATCTCACCTTTTAACGTGAAAACGTTCCTGAGCTTAAACGATCCTGCTCACGTCATTTGTGAGGACGTGGCTGGGAAAGCCTGGTGACCTATGTTGTGGTAGGAAAATGGGAAAGGGATCGGGCGTCTAGAATGAGATGCACCTTCTGGAAAGGGATAGACTTAGGAAGTCAGACTCATATTCTGGTGTTGGGGGAAGTCTGATCCTGCAGCTGACTGGGCTGCAGGGAAGCCAGTGTGTAGCTAGTGGGGGCCCAGCCAGGGTGCAGAGGCAGGGACAATGCAGGCAGAAGAATGCAGGGTCCTGGCTAGGAGGGCCCAGTGGAGTGACACAGGGGTACAAGGCAGCATTCTAAGACGGGTGTTCTGGCTCCAAAGCCCGTTTTTGAGCTTGAAGCCTGGTGTCTACCCCAGGATAGCTAAAGCGCAAAGGCTGAGTTTCAGAATTTCAACATGGACATGTGTTTCTCTAACTTAATTTGGCTCGTAATTGTCATCATTGGATTGAGCTCCAATAGCCCCCTTTAAAACCATTAACTATTTTGCCTCCTTTGGGGTCATACTTTTCACCTGTGCTTGATTTCACCACGTGGCACCTACTGACCCGAAAAATTGCCGCTTCAAAAGAAGAACCATCATTCTCTCTTGCCTTAAAGATCTATGCAAAAATATTGTCCCCCGCAAAATCCATTTTTAAATTCCTTATTTTACAGAGCAGTTTTTGGGCAGTTGGGAATTTGGTGATGCATTCTTCCCAGAGAGTCGAACGGTGTATTTTTGAGGCTTCAAAATAAGAAACTCTCGAAAACGACCACCATATTTCAACCGGGGAAAGTATCTAATGATCATGGACTCAAGATGTTTTCCGTAATATTTTTATCTTTATCTTGAATGACAGTGATAGCGTGTCCAAAGAATGTGCGAAAGTGGCGGCATGTCAGGGGAAGTCTTTTTTTGTCGGGGGAGCTGTCTCATGTGCTTGCATTAGAAATTGTTATGATGTCAATGCAAATGCAGGTGCCATTACAGTGTCAACGTGAGCCGTCTCCCCTTGCTTTTGTCAGTTTCAATTAGATGCTTGATGTTATCATAATGCAGTCTCTTCCCCTCCCCCACGCTTAATGTACTTAAATTCTGAAAGTTACCACTTCTAAGAACCGTGCTCTATTTCCTAATGGCACTCCACAATGAACCCGTATTAAAAAGTAATACATTTTCCATACAGAAAGGAATATAAAGTAAGTTCCATAAAAGTACAACACACTTACATTTTAAAGTATATAACATTAAATATATTAAAAGCACATTGTGTCATACCATATATATTAAATACCATGAAAAAAAGCCGGCTTTGCAATTTATTTTAAGTACATGAGAACTGCATTTAATAAAATGTTTAAAATATAATTTATTACCGTAACAATTTATTAATAATGATAACTAAATGCTCTTGAAGAGGTTATTCATGAAAGAATGGTTTGTCAAAAGAAAAGACTTTTCCATTCTAAAGATAAGGGCAATAGTCAGAGAGGCATAAATTTTGCCCTTCTTGGTAATTTAACAATTCTAAGAGAAGCATGCACATTAAAAACCTTTCCCATAACTGTTATTCTTTAAAACACTGACAGTGGTGAGATCTTACTCTGTACATAAACTGAGCATTTATTCTGTGGGGTTCCCCTTTTGCTTACAAAGAGCGGCACAGATAACTTCACTTGTCCTTACTGTAAACACTGCCTCCTGATTTAAATGATAGTCAGTTTGTGTTGGAGCTGGGGTATAAATATTTTACATATTGCATAACATAAACATCATTACATTTCCTCCTCTGGGAGAGTTGGTACGCGTGGAATATTTGTCAGTGCCTGAAGCTCAAAGCCATGGTAAGAATGTCAGATCTGGAATATGTCACTTTGAGCTTTGCATCTTGTGTACTTATTTCAGTCGGGCTGGTCTGTATAAAGTGCCATAAAATGTACATGCCATCCCCGGAAGACGATCTGTGCCAGACAAATGACAGAGCCTGGCTCCAAAGGCAGACACATCCTACTCACTTGGGAAGGGACAAGAAAACAAAAACCAAACAAACCGTAAAAAACCCCAACAGCGACAACGAAAAGCCCGAAGAGGGGGGTCAAGTATGTACTGATAAGTAGCTAATATTCCTGGATTCTTTCAGGAAACTCTTTCAGAGTGAGAGAAAGCTCATGGTGGGTGTTTTCCTTCAATGGACCGGAACGTGCTAGAACATCCTAGAAGGGAAAAGCGGTAATCGTGTTAACGGGAGATTAAGTTTTTCTCAGCTGAGCGCCCAGATCTGCTGAATAGAGCTCTGTGCAGATGCTTATCAACCTCGGCCCTCACCGTCTTCCAGCATCCGGGGGTCAAGTCTCAGTGACTGTTCACCTCTTAGCAGAGGTGCAAAGAAGACGTGATTGTGGAAATTGCTTTATGCCAACAGAATGTGGTCTGCGCGATTATTCTCCCATATGACTCAGTGAGTCCAGATGTCAAGGGGAGTGTGGGAGCACTTAGAGAAAAATACAACAACTGATAAAGGCGTTAGAAATATTTAGAGCTGCCCGGTTAGCAAGCAGTTTCGTTAGGTTTGGGCGTCGCTGTCTTCCACACAGGCGCACAGCTCTCTACTGGCAAGTTGAGGGGAGTCCGTTTTCCACGAGCACAAGCCACCGCAATGTCCTCACGACCGATCGCCAATGTTCTAGAACTGCCAGCTCTGGGCTCTGAAATTTCAAAAGGTGCAGGTTTCCTTCAGTCGCTCTACTTCCCTCCCTGCTGGAAAGAGCTTCTCAGGTGTTTCGACTCTCTTGTTCTTGTTGGTCACACAAGATGTCCAGCCAAGAACCCTGATCGTACCCATGGATGTTCACTCGGGACCTGGTCGGGTTTAGGGTCCGAGGGATTGCTCGGTAGAAAAAAAGAGAATAAAAGGGAAAAACACTGCCAAAAGATTTCCTCCATGGGTCTTCTTCTATTCTTCTAAGGTCCGTCAACCTTAGAGGAACAGGTAAATAAAATGGCGGTATATCTGTGCAATGGGATGTCACTGGCAGTGACAAAGAATGAGGACTGACACTTGCCACAACGTGGATGAATTTTGAAAACGTCATGCCGTGGGAAGAAGTCAGACACAAAAGACCACACACTGTGTGATTCGATTGGTTGTTTTCTAGTGCTGGGGGAGCTGGGGCTGGGGCGTTCATGGATTAGGCGGGTAGGGGGCAAAAATCCTGCTGATGGAGGCAAACATATGTGCGTCTACTAAAATCCACTCCATTCTGCTCTTTCCGATGAAGTGCGTGTCTATGAATCATACTTCACCAAAGCTGTTTAAAAATAAAGTTCAGAAAATAAGCCTATAGCAGTTAGGACCAGTGTAAGTCAAACCGACTCAGTAAAACAGGGAGATTTGAGTCAATGCAATTAGGATAGGGGATGTGGCTGATTCCAGGCTTGCCCGGACTGAGAGTTGAAATAGTCTCAAGAGAGCCTTTCCCCCGCTGTCTTGAAGCTTCCGTCTCCTTCAGAAGGGCCGTGCATCATGGCTTCTGGAAGCACTGTGCCTCCAGGAGCAGCTCTGTAACCAGCCAGCTTGCAGCTATGGGTCCAGGGAAGAGCCAGTGTTCCTCTCCTAAGGGACCCAGAAAAATATCACGGGAATGAGGGTTCAGGAAAGAATGGATCCCAGAAGGAAAACAAAATGGCAGTATTAGATGGTGGGTGAAAAAAAAGAGAGAAACAGACAGACAGGTAGAGCACGCAGGAGTAAGGGGCAGGAGAGAAAGACAGTAGATGGATGGATTGGTGTCCACAACATACCTTCTTAAGAAAAGATTTCCCACTAAGTATTCTTGAGCCAGAACAACATACTTTTGATTATTGTACATTTCGATATGTTTTTATAGCAGATAAATTTCCTCCAAGAACACATATTTTCCAGACTGTTTTTAGATTTTCTTCTAGACTGTGTAAGAGATGCATCTGATTTGTTAGTTCTTGAAGCAAGAACGTGGCCTAGAAAAAAAAAAAAAGTATAACTCGAAAAAGAGAAGAAATGCCCACAAAGTGTAGAAATTTCTCATGTCTCTAGGTAATTTCATGAGAAGATCAACTCGATCAAGCAAGAAAGAGATCACGTCTTCAAGACAAAATGGCAGAATCGCCTGAAAAAGGAATATTGTAAAACTAAGAGCATAAAGCAAGAGAAGGAAATCGTCTCCCTGTAGAAGTAGGAAGTAGAAACTAATGGCTACTGTTTCCAGGCTCTGAAGTTTTACATTTTCACAAGAATTATCAGTTATTTGAAAGTGAAAAGAAAAAAAAAGATGTAAAACTCTCCAGTTTGGGTGGCTTTGTTGGAAGTCGTTCTGACAATATTTTCAGTACTCTACGTTTTGCTGATTCGGGATTTCCATTTCTTCTTGGGTCAAAGTTAATCTTCAGAAACCAGTTATTTCTTTAAGATTTTCTAATTTATTTGTGCATCGATTTGCATAATACTTTCTTAGATTAACTTGTTCTTTACTTCTGTAATTATATTACCCTTTTTGGTTTGTAATGTTTGCATTTTGTGTTTCCTGCTTTGTTTTCTCTTCATTTTCTTTCTTCAGCCTCCTTCCTCATCCTATCTTTCCTCCGGCCATGTTTGCTAGATATCTGTCGATTTTAATGTCTTGGGTTTATCAATCCCGTCCCTCTGCTATGGTTTTGATTACATTATTCATTTATTTACGTGTGTCCTTCTTTACCTCATTTGATCCTCGTAGATCATTCATTGCATTCTACGGAGAAGAAAACCAAGATAATTTTCTACAGTCACAGAAATAGCATGTTGTCAATGTAGGCGTCTTGTTCCAAGCCGCCATGCCATCTTGCCATTAGTACGTTGCTTACATAGTTACATTTTTTAATGTAAATTAAAATTGACATTATTTTTGCCTGATAACATTGTGGAATACTGAGTGAATCATGTTCCAGTTTCTTACATTTGCATTTCTGTAATTTAAAAATTTTAGGGGCGCCTGGGTGGCTCAGTCGGTGGAGCGTCCGACTTCGGCTCAGGTTATGGTCTTGCTGTTCGTGAGTTCGAGCCCTGCGTCGGGCTCTGTGCTAACAAACAGCTCAGAGACTGGAGCCTACTTCAGATTCTGCTTCTCTCTCTCTCTCCCCCTCCCCTGCTCACGCTCTGCCTCTCTCTGTCAAAATAAATAAATGTTAAAATTTTTTTTTTAATTTAAAAATTTCTGACCCCAAACCCCCAAACTTGCAATTTAGCTCAACATCATATCTCACTTGTCTGGATCTCCGGGCTCCTGGGGCAGCCTTTGGCTCTTCATGAATACCTGGGTTCGTCCAGGAGGCAGGTGAGTGGGGAGGTCTGTGCAACATGGGGGACCCAGCGGGGCTGGCTAGGCTCAGCTGGGCACTGTCACTGTCCTGTTGGGCCTCTCCGTAGTCAGCGGTCCAGCCTGAACGCTTTGTGTGGTGGCTGGCTTCTATAAGTGTGCATTCCAAGACAGCAAAAATGGAAGTTTCCAGGCCTTTCAAGGAGTAGGCTTAAAATTGGCACAGCATTGCTGAATTCTTTGGTCAAAGCAAGTCACAGGGTGGTCTGGATTCAAGGGAAGGAGAGGCAGACACACACTGTTAATATAAGAACAACATATATGAGGTCTTTTAAAGAGTTTGGCCGAAAAGCCTTACACTGATGTCTACAGGAGACATCTGTGACATCTCTGCTCACATCTACTCTTGAATGACACGTGTTCCAAACTTTGTTTCATGATGCAAAGCCTAGGTAGAGTGTTTCTTTTCTTTAATTCCAAATAAAATTACTGTGCGATGTCTACGGATGTTATCCGGAATTTGCCACAACGTAACAAAAGAGGAAGAGAAGTTGATGACGACATAATTGAAACCATATTGGCAATGACTTGATAATTTTTAAAACCAAGAAGTGTACATTGGGCTCATTCTGTTATTTTCTTCTACTCTTGCTGGGAACTTTTCCATTATAAAAAATTAAAGTAAAAAGTAATTTTTGTTCTAAACGATTTGGAGCAAGTGAAGATTCCTCCCAGATTCCTCAAGACCACTTAGTGTTTAAGCAGATTGTTCTTGAAGTTTGTGGGGGAGGTGCTTAATGTTACTCGTTTTTTAGTGGGAAGGTAGTAAAACATTTATCAGGGCCTGCCTACTATCAGGATTTCATTTATTTTTATTTGGTTTTGGGTCTGATTAGTTTTTGTTTAATACGTAAAAAGCAATTTAAAAGTAAATTTCATTATCACACAAGTAATATGATTCCACTAAGAAGAGAGGAAGAAAAGGAGGAGAAGGAGGGAAAGTGGACTCCAAAGAACCAAAAGACACAACTTAGATGTCTTGAGATGGGTTGCTTTTGACCTGTTTTGCGTATTCCACATTCTCGGGGCACAGCCCATGCCATGCCTGTAAGGGGTCACTTCTGAAATCCCTGCAGTGGCTTAGCTCTCTGTGCAAGATATTTGGAAGAAAGGTCTCAGCAGAAGACATGTGACAGATATCTGTGGAAGTACAGTCTGCCAGACCTCTTGTGCTGTTCAGTGACAATCTTAACTGTCAACTGCCCATGCCTGCCTCAGATGACAATCAATAGATTGGCAATTGCCAGGGTGGGTTCTAGCTGCCAGAGTCCATCCAGGAGCTGACCTCACCGTCTTTCTGATGGCCACTGAAGTAGTGAATGTGTCAAATGCTTGGATCCCCGATGAAGAATTGGCTGGGGTCCATTTTATTAGGCATTCTTGGTGTGGTTGAGGTCGGGGAAACCCTTCTCCAAGCTGCCTTAGTTCTCAGGCTCCTGTGGCAGCTGTGGGGGTCTTCTGTTGCCCCTCCCCTTCCCCTCCCCCGCCATCCTTCTCCCCCACTGTCTCCCTCTGTGCCCTCTACCCCCCCATCATCCTCCCCTTTGGGGGTTGAGGCCCCTAGTACTTTCTAGTGGCTGGGGGGCTTGCTCAGTGGAGAGGAATAAGTGAGGGCAAGGTTCAGAGAGCTCCAGAGGGACTAGGGTCACACAGTTGAGCAAGCCCAGAGTTCACCATCTTTCCTCTCCTGTGTTCCCAGGGGAGGTGCTGATAGACCCTGTGTCCTTGGTGGCACATCTTATAACTAGCTTGGTGTCACTCTCCATTCTCCCACCTGTGGCCAGAGTGTTTGGCAATTTTGATTGGTAGGCTCATCAACCTCAGGAATGAAAGGGAATATCCCCCCACCAAAGGGTACTCCATGAGAAGATGGGTCTAGTAGTCTGCATGGGCTGCCATGACAGACCCCACAGACCGGGGGGCCGAAACAATGGACATTTATTCTCATACATCTGGAGACTGGGAGCCCAAGACAAATGCGCCAGCTGATTTGGCTCCTGGTGCGAGCTCTCTTCCTGGCTCCAGTATGGTTGCCTTCTTGCTGTGTGCCCACCTGCTGGAGGAAGAGAGCTCTGGTGTCTCTTCCTCTTCTATCAGGGTGACAGCCTGTGTCCCTAAGGCCTCACCCTATGACCTCATTTAAACTTATCACCTCCTCACAGGCTCTTTCTCGCTATACAGTCATATTGGGCATTATGTTTTCAACGTATGAAGCCTGGGGGGCACAAGCTTCCAGTCCAAAACGACAAAGGAAAGGCCCTCTGGGCACAGACGCAACCAATGACCACATCAGCCACCCAAGAAACTCTTCTAATTGGAATTTTGCTGATAACAAAAGATCTACAGGGGCGTCTGGGTGGCTCAGTCGGTTAAGCGCCCAACTCTTGATTTAAGCTCTGGTCATGATCTTCCGGCCGGTGAGTTTGAGCCCTGCATTGGACTCTGTGCTCACGGCGTGGAGCCTGCTTGGGATTCTCTGTCTCTCTGCCCCTCCCCCGCTTGCTCTCTCTCTCAAAATAAATACATAAACGTTAAAAAAAAATCTCCAAAAAACCCAAGTTGCAATTGGCTATACCATTCATCTAAGCATAGATTTCCCAGACTCAGGTGTAGTCCAGTCAGTGGACCTCTCCTCCTCCTCCAGCCGGGGCTACTCAAAGGGTCCTCAGTGGTCTGGACCTCTCCCTCTCACAGCTCCTGCATCTCACCTGCTGATCCTTGGTATCCCACCTCCTGCCCCTGGCGATGTGCTGATCCCAGAAATTCCCATCTCTGTTTGACGCTGTTCTACATTCGTAATTGTGAAGTGTAACATCTTCTGCGATGTTAATGGTAATCATTTCTCTTTTTTTCAATGTTTATTTATTTTTGAAGGAGAGAGAGAGAGAGAGAGACAGAGCATGAGCAGGGGAAGGGCAGAGAGAGAGGGAGACACCGAATCCGAAGCAGACTCTAGGCTCTGAGCCATCAGCACAGAGCCCGACATGGGGCTCGAACTCACAGACCGCGACATCGTGACCTGAGCCGAAGTCAGATGCTTAACCGACTGAGCCACCCAGACGCCCCAGTGGTAATCATTTCTGTTTCTATTTGCTTCCGTGCAGGTCTTCATCAAATCTGGGAATGAATATTCCTCTAATGCCAAAAATATGTCAGATATGACTCAAACTAGCGGTGCCTTTCTCTCTGCATGGTTTGAAAACTCTCCAAAATGTCCTGGATTTTAACTATTTTTCACACGTTTCTCATTATTCAGAATTTTTTTTATTACATCCTGGTTGTTTTGTAATTATCCACGGGGCTTTAAGAAAAAGATGCAGGGGCTGCTTAGATATGCTTTGCTCATGCTATAAGTACTTGTTTCTTTGGATGATTGGACAGAAAAATGTACCGACCTGATTATGGAGATTCAATTTAATACAATACTGTGTAGAAGGGTCTGGTGCAGCGAATCAAACCCTAGCCTGGGAGTCAGGAAGTGAAAGGTCTCATCCCAGATTTTATGGCGGGAGCAACTTCAGTAAAGTATTAAGTTGCAAACAAAGACAATTTATAAGATGTTTTCCTTGTACCCACAGTTTGACCTGAATGGACGAGATTCAAGTTAAACTCTGCAAAATAATTTCATCAACCCCATTGATAGAAAGAGGAAAAAAAAAATTAAATGTGCCTTATCCTGACTACTTCTGACTGTATCTGCACAGAAAGCCATTCAGATGAAAACGAGACTCACAATTTTATAGGAAATGCGTTTTGAAATTACCTGTTTGCATGAGTTAGCAAAATTCATTCAAATGGTTTGTCTGGTTCCTTTATTTTTAAATTAGGGTTTCATTTTTATAAATTGTCTTTATTTTCAAGTAAGGTTTGATTCATGAAGTTACATGACACTCTAAGTTAATCAAGCAAACTAAGTGAGGTGCACGAACCATGAGGCCCCTGGGTACCCCAGGGCGGGTGAATCCAGCCAGGCTAATCCTTGGGAAGGTGGGTCCATGGGGAGAATTCACAGGAACACGTAGCCGTGGATGGGGAAAAATTACATCTTAATTTTGCGCTTGCCTCTAAGAAGCATCATCTTTTCACGGTCAATGTGGGCCCCAAAATACAGAAACCTAGCAGTGTTGTGACTTTGTCAACAGAAGTCACAGATAATTTCACCTCATATTAGTAGGGCTACAGGTAACTTGAAATATCACTGACTCCCATCACTACTTTAAAATTTTGGTATGGTTATTCAAACTAGTTCAACTTATTTAAAACTATGAAAGAAACACATGATGGTATCACACATATTTTTAAATATTGTGATAGCTGAATTTCAGTGCAATTAGTTTCCTTGATAATCCTATGCAGTCTTTTCGTATTCACTTATAAACAGTATTTGGAAAAGGGGTCCACAGGCACAAGACTGGAAATGGGTCAGGCCCTGGCCCAGCGGAGGGCCCACCCTCAGTAAAATTTCCCAATTTGTGCAAGCTGGCTCTGCCAACCTCTTTCTTATTCTGTGCCTTTCTTCAGCCTCCTGGTTTTCTGTATCTTCCAAGCAGAGACCCAGGGCCTTGCCCGTCAGGGCCTTTGGAGTTCACAGAGGGTCTGTGACACCCTGTCTCTCTTAAAAGGCCTCCTGTTTCAACTTAACTTTTCCACTAAGCCTTTTTCCAGACCCAGAGAATCCCCATTACTGTTTTGAAACTGATTACTGTAGATGTTTGAAAGAGATCAATTCGATGCCTGCTAACACGTAGATGAGAACCCCCACTTTCCTACCAGGAAATTTGCATCAAGCAAAAAAAAAAAAAAATTCTGATCCATGGAATCATCCTGTATATCAATAGAGTGGGCAATGGAGAAGTGATTTGCAAGGAGATGCTAAGCCTTTCCAACACACCTTAAATGCTGCACGGAGGTGGCCCTTACGGGCAGAGTCTCCATTGCTTGTCTTGTGTCTTGCACCATACCCGGCACCCGGCCCCGCGGGCATAAACACATCAGGGGCTCTGCACACGCCGTGTCCCAAAGAACCGGGCTCTGGGTCATTTGCAGAGTCCGACAAGCTTGCCTTCCCCGGCAGTGGGCCCAAATCCTTATTCACGTAAGGAAGGCGTATTTAATTCCTAAGAACATTTCAAAAGACTGTCAAAAGTGCTTCTAGTTGTCATTTTGCTTTGTTAGCTTTCTGTTTTTGCTGCCATCAGAATTTACCACAAACTTAGCTACGTAACGTAACTCCAGTTTGTCACCTCTCGGCTCTGGAGGTCGGAGGTGCAGGTGGGCTTGGCTGGCTCCCGCACCGGGGACCTTCCTGGCCGCGCCAGCCGAGGCTCTGGTCCTGAGATCTGAGAGAGAGTCTGCCTCCAGCTCATGCCTGTTGCTGTTGAGTTCGTTGCCAGGGGCCACGGGCCTGGGACCCTGGGTGCTGGCTGACCGACCACGAGGCCGCTCTCTGCTCCAAAGGCCGCCCACATCCATCCTGCAGCTGTTCCTTCAAAGCAGGGAGGTGCCCAAGCCCTTCTTACCCTTCGAACCCCTCCACCTGCCTTATCTCCTCTGCTTCCAGCTTTTAAGGGCTCATGTGATTAGCGTGGGCCCCCCTGGGTTATCCCTGATAATCTCCCTATTTTAAGGTCTATAACCTACGTCACATCTGCAAAGAGCCTTGAGCCGGGTGAGGTGACGTGGGATTAGGATGCGGGCATCTTTGGGGAGCCACTGCCTGCTACGGGGTGCTTGAAACAACACTCTATCCCAGCTGACATCCAGGCTTCTGGTTTTAGAAACTCTGATGCTACTACGTCAGCTTATTCATGGAAATCTCTCAGAATAGATGAATCAAGGAAGCCCCCGTGTTGATAGCCAAGATAGATAGACTGGGGGAGGATTAGATACACTTTTGTTGATCTCCAAGAACATTACATTTATACATTTTCTTAGTAAATTCAAGCTGTTTACTTTGAGCTTTCTTCCTCTCGCATCTAACAGATCACGAGACGGGATAGGGGAATTTGCTCCTGAGGGTGCCCGCCCTCTCTGGTTCTTGGATGGTTCCACTGGTCCCTCCAGAATGGTTATGGTCCCTCCTTCACGCTGGTTACCAGTTCTTCTGAATTCCTCCAGTCACCCTCTTCCTTCAAATACTGCCACTCATCTGGCAGTTGCTGTGGGCAGACGTGGCTGGACATCTACATCTTGTTGCCAGCAATTAAACCTCTAGACAGACATTCCAGCTGTCTTGTCTCCTAGTAGCATTTAGTTGGTGTATTACCTAGGAAATGGATAACGGGCCATTTCAGATCCGTTGCCCGGGATCAGGGTTTGCACGATTGTGCCCACTGTTTATGTGCGCTACCCCTCTGCATGGCAGGGGGTTTCCCTCAATCTTCCTTCTTGCTCAGAGTCATGAACTCGGTTGCTCCTTCACGGAGTTTGGGAAGATCGTCTCCAGAACCAGGCCTCCAGGTGCGCCATTACATTCTTCCAAGATGTGTATTCGAGAATGGGTAATTAAGGTTCCTGAGGATGGCATAAATGGCAGGTGTTAGTCTGCATCTACAGAGAATATTTGGTATGTTATTAAATGTACGTATCTACATCAATGCCAACTAAGGAGGACTATGGAGAATGTTAATCTTTTTAAATGTATAAATGTTATACTTAATCTGCATATGAAAGAAGCTCTTTGTGTAATACTCTACTAAAATGTATATATTTTGCTAGGAGAAATTTTTCTTCTTGCAAAGGGAAATAAAGAGTGTAGTTAGGCAGTATTTATTTATTTATTTATTTATTTATTTTTTTTGAGGTGGAGAGGGGCAGAGGGAGAGGGAGAGAGAGGGAATCTTAAGCAGGTTCCATGCCCAGTGCAGAGCCCAACATGGGGCTCGATCTCATGACCGTGAGATCATGACCTGAGCTGAAATCAAGAGTAGGATGCTTAACTGACCGAACCACCCAGGCATCCTTGCCCCCTTTTCTTTGAGAGAAAAAGAGAGAGAGAGAGGAAGTGAGAGAGAGAGAGAGAGAGAGGGGCCATATTTAAATGTCAGAGAATATGGATAAAATATACCAATTCAACCTAACATGTGTGTCCATGATCCTTTTGGTTGTTTGATGGGTCTCATTGGCTATTAGCCAAAGCCATGGGAGGCGGGGAAACAAGAAAGTTCGATTGAAATTGTTTCAAATTAATTTGTTTTATCAATTAAGTAAAAATAGTGGAACCAGCCAGCATATATGCATAGCACATATTTTCTTGCAGAACATTTGAGAGTTTGAAGTACATCAATGTTACATTAATGGTGGATTGGCTTTGGCGAAGGCAAGTTTCTGACAAATATTTATTGGTTTCTCAACTTGGAAAGTTAGAAAGAGACCAGAAAACATTACTTAATGGTAGAAGCAGGCCACTGAATGTGTTCACAGGTATTCCTATTGCGATTAAGAATTACAAGAGAGCTGTTCAGATCATAGGAAGGGTGAGGAAATAGAGACCCTGATGCCACAGGAAAAAGAGAGGGCGAGTTGACCTGACTCTCCAGCGATTCTTTAACATTGACCTTCAGACCACACTCCTCTCAAAGGAATGATTCAGTAGTCTAACAGGAGGAAAACTCTCCTAACCATGCAGAAAAGTAGCCAATGTGAAAGGAAACCGCGCATGCAAATGAAACTAAATGTAAGGTAAACCCCACACTATGGAAAGAAAAGATATATTCTCATATGAGTCGGATCTGTCATGATAACACTTAAAGCATAAGGATCTCATGAATTTACAGTATCACTCTGTTTCTGGGGTTTGTATCTTAGCCATAAACCAGCTGTTCATTAAAATGCGGCAAATACGTCTCACGCTAGCTGTGAATGTGGGTGTGTATACCTTGATGAGAGTCAAAGAGGGGAACGTGTCTGCAATTTTGGTTAAAAGTTAAATAACCAAATCAAACACTCCTGTCCCTGCTGCCATTCCCCAGTGCCTTCCGAGTGAGGGACGTGCTTTGAGTGGTGGCTCCTGTGGGCAGGTGCGGGGGCTATGCCTGCAGCCATGCAGAGCTCGACGGCCTCATCCACATGGTACTCAGAGGACATTTCTGGCGTCTGACTTCTGTGAGTAGACCGCCTTGGCTCCTTCCCTTTCAACCTTTTAGCCCCTCTACCCGTCCCTCCCAATTCTACCATCACCGAATTAGCTACCCCTTCAGGTGTATCTTCAGGAGTATCAGGTACCGTGGTCAGCAGAATGGCGTCCCAAAGATGCCCACGTTCTCATCCTCGCTACCCGTGACTGTGTTTCTTCCACGGCAGAAGGGACTTCGCAGGTGTAACTGATATTTAGGACCTAAAATAGTGAGGTCGTCCTGGATTATCCAGGCAGGCCCAATCCAATCAGAGTGGCCCTTAGAAGCAGGACACTTTGTCTGATTGGGAGAAGTTGGAGAGGCTCCAAGTAGAGAGAAGCTGGTCATACCACTGCTGCTTCAGAGGAAAGGCCACATGTCCGCACCCCTGGAGATAGACCCTGGGGCCCACAGAGACAAGGAGCCCAGGAAAGCTCCAGAGCAAAGATCAGAGACAGTCAGCAAGGGAATGGTACCTCAGCCCCAAGGAGCTGAGTGTGATTGATAGCCCGGATGGGTTGGGTTCAAAGCACGATTTGCCCTGGAGCCTCTTCAAGGAATGTAGTCTGCTGAAGACCACTGATTTCACCCCAGAGAGACCTGGGTCCAGCCTCTGACCTCCAGCCTTGTGAGGTAATGGAGGGGTATTGTTCAGGCTGTATTTGCAGTAATTTGTAAGTGAGTACAGTGACGGTACAAGATTCTTCTCAACATTTGTGGGGTTGTTCCTGGCTTCGGATTCTCATTTATGCTTAATTAGTCCATGTTATGGATCATTTTTTTTTTCTCTTCTGGGTTCTCATACTTTAACGTTTATTTATTTTTGAGACAGAGGGAGACAGAGCGTGAACAGGGGAGGGGCAGAGAGAGAGGGAGACACAGAATCCGAAACAGTCTCCAGGCTCTGAGCCGTCAGCACAGAGCCCGACGCGGGCTCGAACTCACAGACCGTGAGATCATGACCTGAGCCGAAGTCGGACGCTTAACCGACTGAGCCACCCAGGCGCCCCTCTCATACTTTAACCTAGGTGTGGAATGCAGTCCTTCTTTAAAAATTTCCTCCACATTCTCACAAACAAGGCCTTTGTAGAAAACAGGGTGGGATAGGGAGAGCTGATGTGGAGACCAGTTCAAGATGGTCTCCATCGATCCCTGTGCTCTGGTGTTTTGGTCCTTGTGTGGTGTCTTCCAACAGTGAGTTAGGGTTTGTCTGTGTGACCAGGGGAACACAGAAAAATATTGGTAGGTGACCCAAAGTCTAGGTTACACAGATATGTGGTTCCTGCCCTGTTCTCTCTCAGGTCACTCACTCTGTGCCATGCCAGCTGGCATGTTCAGAGGACACTCAAGCTTGCTAAGGAGAGGCACGTGTGGTGGAGACCTGGGGCCTCCTGCCCACAGCCAGTTGGGTGTGCCATCTTGGAAGCCATTCCTCCAGCCCCCATCAGACTTGGGGTCAGTGCTGCTGCTTCTGACAACTTGACCACAACCCCAGGAAGGAGCTCATGCCACACCATCCACCTCAGCCACTCCTGGACTCCGGACCTGCAGAAACAATGTGAGACCATGTGCATTTGTTGTTAGAAGCTGCCACATTTGGGGTAACTTGTTATACAATGATATATGAAAAATGAGGCTTAATATCATGGAGATTCGAAAAAAAAAAAACTTAGTATCTCTTGTTAGAGATTCCAGTTTCTAGAAGTGCATCAGCTTCCTGAGACAGACACCACTCTCCTCAGAAGGCAGCAATATTCCATGACTGTCATCCCATGACTCTGTTCAAACATAATGCTGTTATTTTGCGTTCAGTGGGAGTGGAGAATTACCTTCCTTCCCTCCCCTCATCCCATGATGCCTGCATGTTGTGGGGTTACCCGTGGACACACTTTCAGCCTTGTTCTCGCTTAAACTAGACCCATTTCCTCTCTTACCTTTTCTCATGACCTTGGGTAAGTTTACTTTTTCTCAAAACCCTCTCTAATTTTTCTGTAGAAATCAAACTGTAGAAAATGAAATTGCACATCGTCCTACCGAAAAGCATGTGCTCAAATGGACGATAGAGGGAAGACTCTTTCAGATATATCTCTACTGAAGAGAAACCGAGATTAATTGGAATTAAAATCAATGATGAGCTTCTATTAATTACAAGTTTCCTTTAGGACCATTTTACAAGCCCTGAACGAAAATTTAGTCTTTTGTATTACAAAAAAAAAAAAAAAAAAAACAAAAAAAACAAAAAAACCAAAAAAACCAAAACCAAAACCAAAACCAAAAAATAAAACAAAAAAAACAAAAAAAAATCCCCCAAAACTCGCAAAAAATCCGAATAACCCTCCCTCTCCCCAGAAAGAAACTTACAGTGTTACTAAACTTCATTGTACATATTATTATACATATTATTCACAAATACTGGTTGAGAAAGACTCTTAGCTGTGGAATTGAATCACACCTCAAAGAAGCATTGATTCGTACTAATCACCAGAAGAATGTGGCAAGGGTTTTATCTGAAACAAAAGTACCAGAAACATCTAAGCACTGACATGTGACTTCCTAAGTGACTATCTGAGGGGAGGGCCATCTATTTGGATAACTATTTGCTTCAGGGGCATTTGGTTTTGATTCTTGAGCCCCTCCCCAAGGTCAGATTTTCCCTTAATACATACATATATATATACATATATATATATATTTTTTTTTTTATCAAGTCCCACAATTTAGTTGTCTCATTTCTCTCACACTTTTTACACACTCCCGCTGGATTTTTAATCTATCACAAAAAGGAAGTTCCGTTCCATTTGCCACTTTAAGGTTTTCCTTAAACCTTGCAGGAAAAGTAAAAATTGTTTCCCTGTAGGACCTGCCTGTCCATGTACATATAAGTGATAAAACCTTTCGATGTTAGAATTTCCAAATGTTTTCCGGTTGCTTCCTAGGTCTATAGAAGTTGGATTTCCTTTTGCCCTGACTCTACATTCGTAATTTCACAAATGTATGCGATTTCCCAGCCTGCTCCTTAGTGACCTGGTCTGATTTCCACTTCTCATGGCCTTCTATTTGCATTTCAGATCTCTGGCTAGTTCCTATTTAATTAAGCCTCATCTGATGGCGCTCAGCTCATAGGGGAGTGGGTCATCACCGGGGAACCCAGCTGGCGACAGCCACTCCATGAGGAGGAAGCCTGAGCAGGCTTTGGGAGTCGCCTTGGAGGAAGTGTAAGTTCATGTACCCTGTAGGCTGTGAGGAACACCACAAGTGCTGGGAACATCCTTCACCTTGTAGCTTTGTGTCCACTGGTCCAGTCAACAAAGCTGGGTCCCCTTCCAACCACAAGTAGAGGAAGAGGGCGGCCACCTGTTGCCTTGGTCTGGTAACCGCCTGGCAAGTTCATGCCGAGTCCTGCGTCACGAATAATGAGTCCCCCGGTGCCCAGGAACACGGTGACAGCAGTTAATGAGGCAGAACAGTATATGTGATGGAACAATGACATTTTTTTGAAGTCAGCAATCTGAGGTAGAGATCAATAAGTGTTTTCCAGGGTTAATTTACTGGTCACCACCACTGACACACTATTAGAGCCGGGGATGAGCCCGGGGATTCAGGAGTGGGGCTTAATCTAGATAAGTGTTGGACACATGGGAGGTGCATTGCAGTAACCCCAAACACTGAGTGCCAGTCCTAACCCGTCTTCTTTGGGGACCTTGATGCCCTTCAGTCCGTCAGCCCCGCCCCAGCCTGGGCCACCTGATTCCACCCGCACCTGGACTGACATTCCATCCCACTTGACCGTGCCCGCAGAGGAAAAGCTTTTATCTACCTGCACTTATGTGGGTTTCAAGGTTGAATGACTTCTATTTCTATTTGTTTGGGGAAATGGTAACCAGGAGACTCATTTCTGTCTGTAATAGATATTGTATTATATTGTCGCCTTGTACTGTGTATCAATCAGAGAAAATTTAGAATATCTGGGCTTTTGTCTGGCTTTTTTTCAGGCTCACAGTCGGAGCTGAATGGAGTTTTTTCACCCGTCTGTGCCTCAGCGTATCTATCTGTGAAATAGGAGTGATAACGGCCACCTCTCAGTCCCTGTTGAGAACTCGTGTAATAATAATCACACTGAGGGGCGCCTGTGGGGCTCAGTCGGTTAAGCGTCCGACTTCGGCTCAGGTCATGATCCCACAGTTTGTGGGTTCGAGCCCCACGTCTGGCTCTGTGCTGACAGCTCGGAGCCCGGAGCCTGCTTGGGATTCTGTGTCTCCCTCTCTCTCTGCCCCTCCCCCACTTGCTCTCTCTCTCTCTCTCTCTCTCTCTCTCTCAAAACTAACCATTAAAATAATAATAATAATAATAATAGTCACACTTAGTGAGCCCTTCTTACTCTCCAGGCACAGAGATAAATGGTCTACCTGCACCATCACTGAAAGCACGTGGCAGCTCCAGGAGGCAGATTCACGATCATTGCCACCTCCAGACGAAGAGGTAGTGTGTTTAGAGTAGTTTGAATCGTCCTCTATGTAATTTGAAATTCTCTGATTACAAACTTACACAACCCAATTGTAGCATCTAGGCGACAGGGCAGAGTTGCCGGGAACACCAGCTTCACAAAGCCCAAGTTCAGGTGTAAGACTTACCTGATGACCCTGGAGCCTGTGAGATACCAGGACTGGAGCCAGATTACTTTCGTAAGAAAGAAAAATGGGGCACCGGCTGAACTTGAGGATGAAGGAACGTTTCTGAAATTATAAACAGAATTTCTAAGCTGTCTGAGAGTGAGGGTGTGGAGAGAGGATTAAGGACGGAGGTTAATAACTGATCCATATCCTTGCTTTCCATGGAGTAATTATTTACTCATTGTGTCTGGTGACAATTCAATAGTCTGACCTTTCAGGCCCAAAGTAAGCAGGAGGGAAGAAAGACTTAATCTAAATTATAGGGGACACACACTTTGCAAACGTTCAAGGATTGCTTATAAATTGACAACCGCAAAGGAAGTTTACGGTGAGATCTACCAACAGTGATCGCACACTGACCTAAAGAGAGAGAGAGAAAGAGAGAAAAGAAAAGAAAAGAAAAGAAAAGAAAAACAGAGAGAGACAGAGGGAGAGAGGATTGAAAGATGCTGCCAGGTCAGACGTGGTGTTCTAGGAACTCACCACCAGCGTGCAGGAGATACTTGAACATGCAAAGGGTTGGCATCAGAGCCATTGCTTCACTGGTATGGGCGTCACCTCCTGAAAGAACATCCTGTGGCGATTCTTGTGGGACTGATGGCTGTTAGCTCCAAGCTAGTAGCTTGTTTCTCATTCAGCAGCTCTGCCTGGGAAGCAAAAAGTTCCACCTTTTCATTGTATTAGAACCCGGCCTCATCAGAGAGATACAAAGGCCTCTCTGCTTGGGTGGGAGACATTTGAGGCAGCAAACGAATGATGAAAGAGGGACCAGGAGACGGACCAGGATCCTTGGCCGAAGAAGCAGATCGCCCAGAAACAACCCAGATTGCAAGTGATAATTACCGACCAATGGGTAGTGACCCACGATATCAACAGTATGCAAAACATTAGAAAAGTATATTCGAATTGTTAGCCGATGTATTTCTTCAAAAACAAAAAAAAAACCCACAAGGATAGTGCAGCATTTAAAAAAAAAAGGAACCCAGGTAAAAGTCGTTTACAGTTTAGTTTTCTCGGAGATGTTTGGGATGTAGAAGTAATGGCCACCATGCAGACGTTGAAGGCATTGTTGGCTACAGCATTTTGGTAGAAATGGAGTAATGAGTCACACAGAGAATCAAATATAACCAGCTACTGGCGGACACAAAGCTCCGATGATGGTTTGGCCTTTCCTGGGCATAAAAGGGCAGGACAGAATAGACCATATGGTACCCTCCTGACCTTTAATGTTTCCATGTAACTCTGTATTAACAAGGCAACAGCCAGTCGAAGGAGATAATGCCATCTGGTGCCACGGAGATATGGAGCAGGATAATCTATTAGACAGATAATAGAGGCAAGGCTGTTGGAATTGTACCCAACTGCCCGGGAACTGCAAAGCTGTGTGCACGAGCCTGGTCTGAAGCTGGACTCACCGTGACTGGGAAAACACACGGATCTCATTTGCTAAAACTCCCTTCCTATAAAAAGGCAAAGCGATCCAAATTTTCTACTGGATTATTCTCCTAACGATGAAAAATAAAAATAATCTCTTGGCCTTCAGGTAGAATAGTCATTATATTTTGGCCACGTCTTGAAGTATATTAAGGAACCCAAATGTAATTAAAGAATCAGCTTAGTCGCTGCGAAACTAAACTGAGAATACGCAAAATTTACCCAGAGGAATACCGGCAAGGCTTTGCCACTTAGGCGAAGACTTGAGATCATTATGTAGAGGCCTTTACATCCTCAAGAAATATTTTGAGGCAAGGGAAGAAGATGGGGAATTCGCTGAGAGACAGGCGTTGTTTCTGTCCGCCACAAGCTGTCACAGCCTTTGAAGGCGTTCTATAAACAAGAATGAAGTATTTAGGAAAACAGATTTATTGGAGCATTCCCAAGGATTCGAGAGTTTATCTAAGCGAGTAAACAAACAAAAGGTCCCTGGTAGTGAGACTGATAAGGGGGCCACGCTCAGCACTTGGTACCCACCCTTCACACGCCTGGGCCTCCTGCCATTTGCGCCTGAGAACCAACTGACTGGACAGGTTTTCCAGATCCCTTTAAACATTCCTAAATTACTGCACTCCCCAAATTACAGTCCTCAGGGGCCTCGTTTCATTTTCTGGAAATTGGTAACAGGCCACCACGGCTGATGAAATGAAGAGGGTATCCAGGCAACTATTGTGCTGTTTGATTAACAGAAACTCCAAGCCGGACGACCTCATGGGCACCCAAGGGCTCCCAACGACCTGTCTGAAACCAGAACCCAGGCAAGTTTTGCCGCCGAAGTTAGCCAGATTCCCAGGCTTTTGCAGCCTGCCTTTTCCATCCGATAATAATCTCATCATCTCCATTACCTCCAGCCCATTTAATCAGTGATTTATCCAAATCCCGTGTGTTGAGCTGGGGGCCCCCGAGATGTGGGTCCAGACTTTCCGATTAAGTATCTGCGGGTCTTTGGGCAAGGCGCAGAACTTGCCTGCAAAATGGTGATAAAGTCCATTTGTTCCTTCACTTGAAAAGTAGTTAGTGACATCTCTTAGGTTCCGGTCCGTATTCTCAGTGCTTAGCTGACTTTCTATCAGGAAAACAGGAACAACCCCAAAACACCCACACAGAGACCTGCCTCACAGAGTTCACTTTCTAGCACGGGAAAACAGACTGTTAAAGCAAATTCAATGAACACGTTATGCATGTTTGGCTTTGAATTGTGACCCCTAAGGAAAGACAGGTTGGGGTCCTAACACCGGAAACCTCAGATTGGGAACTTATTTGGAGGCAGGGTCTTCACAGAGGTGGCCACGCTTGAATGAGGTCTTCAGTGCGGGCCTTAATATGACTGGCGTCCTTGGAAAAGGGGAGATGTGGCCACGGAGGTAGGCACAGGGTGCAGTGATCCAGGCACAGTGGTGGTGGCTGGTTGGCATGAGGAGGTGAGGAGACAACGCGTCCGGGCAAAACGTAACACGGTGCCCAAAAGGCTCCTGGAGATTGGACGGCACTTACGAGAAGAAGGGAAATGCCCGGGGTGACTCCAGTATCTTTGGCCGGAGCCACCGGGAAGATAGAGCTGCTGTGACCCAAGACAAGGAAGACTGTTCGTGTGAGGGAAGGTCAGGACTTCGGTGTTGGACACGTTCAGCTGGAGAAGCCCATTCACCAGCCCCGGGGGGGTGACGTCGGCTGAACAGTTGCACAAACGGAGTCGGCGCCTGAGATCTCTGGGTTGGAGCCAGAATTTGAGAGTAGCCCTCATATATGTCTTTCCAAGGACAGAGTCGAGAGGGGCCTGCACTGCACTGTGGAAAGGAGAGGTGATTTTCTCCATCTCTTGTTCCTGAATGGCGACATTCCATACCCAAGGTGTGAGGTCCTAGGTCCAGCTTCCCCTCCTCTCCTCTGCTCATGGACGGTCACCTTCTGGCACATCACTCCCCATCCTGGACTGCTTACCCTGGGGGAGTCGCACGGCCCTCCCTTTGGGCAGAAGAGAGTCCGGATGCTTCTTTACAACTGCCATTGGAGCCTTCCAGACCCCACTGACTCGGATGGCATTTCCAAGAACAAACCCACCTCCCGGAAGATTCTTCCGGTGTCCAGAGCCCATCTGAGAAGGCAGCGTGACTGGCTGCTGGCTCCCAATCTGGCGCCCTATCTCAGGCCTCACAGGGAGGCGGCCACGGTGTTCCCAGACCAGCAACGACACTGGGCAGCCTGCGTGTCCCTCCCCCGCGTGGAGGCCACGGTCTCCCTGTGCCTCTTTGGCCCCGGGAGAGCTCAGGGACGGCTTATTCAAATGCACGGCAGTGTGCATCAGTGTCTCCGGGGGCTTGCTGAAACCTCCCGGAACCTAGAAGGAGGCACTTAGCATATTTTGTATTTATAGAGAGCCTTTCTACCAACAAGCTGTGCGGTACAGGTCTCATTTCATTAATCCTCGCAGCAGGGGAGGAGAGGGCTGGTAGGAATTGTCAATTTTACCTAATGTCGAAGACGGAGCTGTGATGAGGTGAAATGACTTGCCTAAGGCTGTAGGATGAGTCAGTGCCAGGGTTGACCCTACAGCCCTGGGTCTTAACTTCTGATCTATCACCTTACACCTCCTTCCTGAGAGAGCATAATAAAAGTGCACTAAATTTGAGAGTCTAATTTTCTTTATGACACCCAGTATGTCTCTCAACCTCTCCCTGCCCCGATGTCTGAATCCATAATATGGGGACGATGATGCTTGTCATCTAGCTTGTTGCAGAGATAAGATGCTTATTAATCTTTTTAGTGGCCAGACCCTGTGGAAATAGCTGCCGTCTAAACTCCAGGTTTAGGTCAAGATCAAAACCGATCGTTTGTCCATTATTATTTGAGGAAATGGAGAAACACGTTGGTTTTATTTAATGGACGTAAGAATGCGGGATGGTAGGAAAGTTTGGAAAGTATTCGTGTTATTTATCAACATGGGGCTGGTTTTCTAATTGTGGTATGGGGGTGTCATGGCGTGCCCGGATTTCCTAACGTCCAAACCTCTTTCTCAGCACCATCTGCCCAAACCTTCCATTCTACGTAAATGGTTGAGCCTCATTTGTTTTCCATGAAACACATTTGAGACCAGCTAGCTATACTGGTTTTGTGAAATCACATTTGTGATGAAAGGAAACAAAGGAAGAAAGGTTTTGCCTTTGTTCCCTTTCCTCCGTGTTTCTGTTCCAAGTCCAACATCCTCCGCAGCTGTTAAAATGGCGGCAAAATCTGGATTTATTCCCCCTTTCCAGTTCTGGTTTAGTTCTCCACATGACTTTGAGGAGAGTTCTCAAGAGTTAATGGAGTCCATGGTGGAGTGTTTGCTTCTTCTGTTTGAAATCAAACATCTGATCTTTATCTTTGGTGACAGGTTTAATGCTTTTCTTCTCTGACAAATTTTCAGTTGAAGAGGAATTCAAACACTGGTATCGGTACAGTTCTATAAAGAGCTAATCTGAGCAAGCCAATATTGGCAGCTTGGTCCCTAATGAACAGCAGACCGCTGAAGGAGCACCACTTGCTACAAGGAGAGGAACCAAAACTCTATGTACTTTTTCCAGCACTTTCCACGGCTGCTTGATTCTGACAAGGGAGATAAAATACACAGAATTTTAGCTTAGAAGTATCAGCATTTTTCACTCCACCCCATCACCCCGCCAGGGATGATGGCCATGCGATTACCCAGGAAGCGAAGGAAACAAGAGAGAGACCCAGATCACGGAACTCCCCATGAATTATTGGGTTTTTCTCTGGCGCTAAGAGTGGTTTTACCATTTGCAAATGTTAGAGTTCTACGCTCCTCTTTGGGAACATAATAATGTGAGAAGTAAACTTGCTTACCATCCATCCATGGGCCTAATGCAGTAATGAATTTGGCCAACTTGGAAAGATTTCCAGATAAGACCTTAAATTTCTGTACCACGCAACATATAGGTCTCCAGAGGTCTGGAGAGCTCCCTAAGGGCAGTGAGAAAGGTAACTTTCTAGAGCTAGAATATGACAAGCATGCCCAAGACAGGGCCCTTTGCAGAAAAATACTACACTTCATACACAGGGAATATATCACAATATATAGGGATATTTTGAGTTGATTCCCTCTCTCTCTCTTTCTCTCTCTCGCATTACAATTCATGTGATATATAGGAAATATGAAAAGAATACACATTTTTTGACTATGCAAATAGCAATTTTTGACTATGACTTGCATAGAAAGTTATGTGGAGCAAACTTAACATTCTAACCCATAGCCTGAACTAATATGGCCATGAGTACAGTGTGAATTTTATCATTTTTAAACTTTTTAAAAATATTTATTTATTTTGAGAGAGAGAGGGGGACAGAACACGGACAGAGGAGGGGCAGAGAGAGAGGGAGACACAGGATCCGGAGCAGACTCCAGGCTCTGAGCTGACAGCACAGAGCCCGATGTGGGCTTGAACCCACAGACATGAGATCATGACCTGAGCTGAAGTCGGACGCTCAACCGACTGAGCCACCCAGGTGCCCCGACGTGAATTTTAAAGTACAATTTTAAAGTTATTTTTGTATCTTGTCTAAAATACACTTAAAATCTTTGATATTCGTTTTCTTGGTGGCCTGGCTTTTCCTTTTGTAGCCTGCCTGTCCTCACCATATTCATCACTTAAATTAGAGCTTCTATTCAATGAATCTACAAGTATTTGTTAAATGTCTACTCAGTACCGAGTAGACAATTGGGCTCTGTTGGGAAGGAAGACCGAACTGGGCCCAAAAGGGCCTTTGCTCTTGAAACAGGATCTTCTCACTGTGTCAAAAAATTCTGACCACATAGCTCTTAGGTCAGAACCAGGTTGGTGGTGAAGCTTTGCTGCCCATTAGCCTGATACTCATGCAATTTGACTCGTAGTTGATGCGGTCTCTTTTCTCTTCGTACCTGTGACTTCTCAGTTTACACCTGTGACCTCACAGTTTATACCTTCTCAGGGAGTCTTGGTTGAAGTAATGAGTGAATTCTGAAGTCCTTGATTTTTTTTTTTTCTTTTGTCGACCCTCTCTCACTGTTAAGCACCACAGAAAGCAAGACTCAGCCTATGGGGCTCGTTTACCCTCCCTGGCCCCCCAGATCCCTCTTATTGGGTCCTCGGGAGCCCGCAACCCACGCAGTGCTTCCAAGTGCCCTCAACCGCTTTGGAGAAGCCATGCCTTCTGTCCGTGAACACTGCCTCTCCAACTCCTTGGTTAGCGCTTTAAAACTCAGACACCTTTCGTGATCAACAGAAACGTGTACCTTCAAACAACAACAAAAGCTAAACAGTCCCAGAAAGGTCAAATTGGGAGAGACTTTGCAGTTTCTAATATTTGTGCTGCAAGATTTTGTTGAAGGTTTTCTACGCTTGTGCGGACCAACGTCAAAAACTTGACCTGCAAAGCACAGACCAAATAGAATGGTTGGCCGCTTCTGAGTTGCTAAGTGTTTTTGACTCTTTTTTTTTTTTTTAATGTTTATGGATCGATTGATTATTTATTTATTATCTTTTAAATGTAATTTATTGTCAAATTGGTCGATTGGATCTTCCTTTATTCCTTTCAAGGCCGTCTCATAGGTCAGCAGCGGCGCTATGAATGACATCGGCTCATCTTGTGTTCACTTGAACACCGGCTTTGGTCCTGCCACTGAAAATGGAACTTAGGAGCCGAATGATACATTCAGCAGGAGAAATCTTGAGAACTGCCGTGCTGAGCTAGGAGCGGCATTTTGTGATGTAGCACCTCCTTCCATCAGTAGCTAACTTTGTGAGTTTGTAAGGCACCAAGCTCTTGGCCAGGTTGGTTACCTACAAACTTAGCCGAGTATCCAAATAAAGATGCCTACGGTTTTGAGACCAGCTCGGCAATCGCATCAACCAGCAACGGTAACGCACACACCATATCAACGGTTTCCATCGTCCTCAAGTTCTGTGTCCCGACAGATTATGGCTGGAGCTGTACCATACTGTTTCTATATGATCGGAAAACCCTCCGTTAGAACATCAGCTGGATTAGAAGATTTACGGGGTTCACCGAGACACATGGCTTGCTCTCCGGAGTGTGTTCGTTCTCCGGAGTCCTCCCAAAAGATCTCTCATGAGACGAGAGGACACTGATTTCCTAAAGATGCCACCTCTGGTCAAACTCTTTGGTACTTTTGCCAATTTTGTAACATTAATGACTTTCTCTCTTAGGATCTCCCCCGTTGTCCAAGAAGGTGAAAGAATTTTTAAGGTGGATATATATTTTTTATTGTGGGAAAATAGACATAATACAGAATTTGCAACTGTGCTACAGCTCAGCGGCATTAAGTACGGTCATACTACCGTGCAGCCGTCACCACCATCCGTCTCGAGAGCTTCTTCATCTTCCCAGACTGCAGCTCTGTCCCCATGAGATGGTGACCCCCCGGCCCCCACCATCTACTCTCCACGTCTAGGAATATAAGCCCTCCAGGTGTCTCATGTAAGTGGAATCGTACAGTACACATCCTTTTGTGTCTGACTTACTTTACTTCATATGATGTCCTCATGGTTCACCCGTGTTATGAAAATATTTTTTAAATATTTATTTATTTATTTTGAGAGAGTGAGAGAGTTCATGAGCAGCAGAGGGGTAGAGAGAGAGAGAGGGGGAGGGAGAGAGACAATCCCAAGCAGGCTCCATGCTTCACGCAGATCCCAGGAACCGTGAGATCATGACCTGAGCCGAAATCTAGAGTCAGTCACTCGACTGACTGAGCCACCCAGGCGCCTCTGAAATCTTCTTTAATAAACATTTATGTTCAAGTAACTTATCGAAACCAAATCTCAGCCTGTAGGAACTTGGAGGCTGGAACACCATTTACCGAACCCTCTAGTTCCAGATTTTCTTCCAGCATTACCTTAACTGACTTTTCCGCCTTCCTTCCCGGTGGCAGTAACGTGGCTTTATACAGCCCTTCAGCTCATGGTGTTTCCAATGTCGCCTTTTCTACATCAAGTGTCTCATTTGAATTTTTGATATACATAAATCTTTGCTCTGTTTTTGCAACAGGCTTTTGGACCTGGGTACAGAAAGGATAAATCAACACGTAAAGAAAGCGGTTAGTTCAGGGAGCTGTTTCTCAGGCTCTGTGTAGTCTTTGACCCAGTTACACTGTGTATCTTAAAACCTGCAGATCAGGAGAAAGGAGAAAGGAGAATCACATTAGCTGTTTATCTTCCTCTTGACTGTCACCGGTTGAGCCTTTCTGTGTGTGCTGTCCCTGCTAACTCTTTGAAATGAGCTTGATACAAGTGTTTCTCTTTCAACTACGCCCCGAACAAATTCTTCTCAATGGAAGCATTCCTTTACGTGTTCCTCTGGAGATCAAGATATGTGTTATGTGTCCTTCCGCCACCCTATAAATCATGAATTTATTCCTATCATTCCTTTCCAGAGCCGCTGGCACAGCTTCTATTCCATTTCTACCTCAATCCCCCCCCCCCCATTTTCCTAGAACTGGAGAGCCACAAAATGCTAATACATCTATCTGTCCTCTCCAGCCCATCAGGGAGAGGCGTGCAGAGGCCACGTCTGGGACTCACTGGTGGACATGGGATAAGGTGGGTGCAGCCGGAGTGAGTAGACAGGGGTGATGGTGCATGTGTGCTGGTGGGTTGATGTGGGCAGGGGTAGGGTTCTTAGGGTTCTGGAGAAGGAAGGACAACACCCTCCCGCCATTTATGTTTGATGTCAACTCTGACCAGTCAAGTCCACGGTTATCCTAAAGTCTTCTGGGCCATGCCTGGTCCGTAGGGACCTCCCAGAAATGCAGAGAAGGGGAAGAAAAGAAAAAAAAAACACACTCACTGACTGGTACCCAGAGATTTTGCTGTCTACCTAGACATGGGATAATTGACAAGCTGGAGACAGGAGTACCGGACCACATGGATTCCAAACAATTACTCTCCTCAGCTGTTGGATTTTCAAACGTGATCTATAGAGTGATGCTGACAGTAGATTTTCTGCAGCAATAAAGGTGGCCTGATTCACAGAATAATTACTGTATGCAAATGAGTGTGATTTTCCTCTGCCCTTTTATGGATGACTCTGCTCTGCCATTCATCAGGGCCACAAATTTCACTTGGGAGGAGACGGATTTAAAGAGACAGGCGCCCCTGGAGCTTTGCGGTGAACTTACTAAATCCACGCTAAGTGTCCTCATAAATAGGTGTGCATATGCTCGAGTGGGGCCGCCAGACTCTGACCTTTTTGTCTGTGTACTGTTGCTCAGAAAACTTGAGAAAACATCTCACTTTGTGCCCTCCCAGATCCCGAGTGCTTTGCTGCCCAGAAGAACCGGGTCTTCTGGACGCAGCGTTGTCGTACTCGTTCCATAGTTCCTGGTGGGCTTCTCCTTCCCCTTCCACCGGATCCATGCCAATGCTTATGCACCTGTGTGAGGGACAAGGAGGGGCAGAAAGTACGTCCTTATACCTGGTGCTGGTTCTGATGAAATTACAGCCGCAGTGATTTGAAACGAGAAGTATGTTTTTGCTTGGTGCTGACATGGAAGGAAAACACATAGTAAAACCTGAAAGCAAAAACCGACTGCTCCAAACCTTGAGCTGCACATCTTGGGGCTGGGATTCTCCAGGACCAGATAGCCTCCCACTGAGGTGGTTCCATTTTCCTTGCGAGTGTTTCTGTGTGGGTACCCCAGGGGGCGGGTTCCCTCTTTGCACCTCCCATGGGAGGTAAGGTTGGGTAGTCTTTCCAAATGGAGGATGTCGCCAGTCCTTGGTGTGGGGACCTGAACTCTAGGGCCCATGCACGGGGAGAATAGGTAGCATGTAACGCGTCATTGTTAAATATCAGTGCCTGCTTTCGTTCCCAGCACATGGCATGCATCCTCAATCCTCTGAGTGTGGAAGAAAGGGGTGCCTGCGTGTTATAAACGGAACAGCCCCATCTGTCAGTGGACTGTCTGGTTACTCATATTGTAACAATATACTGATGTCAGTACATCCAGAACACACACTTTCTTCCACTGTCACTCTCAGAATAAAGGAAAGACACAACGGTGTTTACGTGCACAGTAGCAGCCCACACCCCTGGGGGCCATCACAGCCTTCCCAAGACGAATGCCAATTAGTGTGGACATTTTCCGAGAGTACAAAACAGGTGAGTAGGGTCTCCAGAAATTCCTTCAGCTCCTTGACTCCAGCAAGTCTTCCCAATGGCTCATGGGGGGGGGGGGGGGGGAGGGCACAGATGGCTTTACAGATCGGCACAAACCATGACATGATTTTAACACAAAATGTCAGATCAACCCTTGCCCGTGATTCCTTTTCACAGGAAACCCTTCACAAAGTGTAACAATGAACAATACCCTGTATTAGTAATTTATTTTTTCACTTAACCTCTGTCTTTAATACCTATTGTGGTGCATGTGGACGACACAATTTTCAGAAGAAGATCTTGTGTTCGATGACCATGATTTATAAAGCAGTTTTAATGTTGTATGCTACAGTGATCGCATCTACCGAGAATTGTTTCAGTAACTAGATGGGGAAATAGCCAATGTTCCACTTGAGAAATATTCTCAAGAAAAGCTAATTCAGTTTAAAAAATTCTAAATAACACGCATTTGTATGTTGATCGTTCATAGGTTTGCAAAGGAAAAAATGTGTAATTACATATTATTAGGTAAATGTCAAGAAAAGTAAAGTTGTTTATACTTGTGTTGCTAAAGTTAAATACAAGTTGACAATTTTAACTTTGGTTAAAAAATACTAAAATGTAGTAAGAATGTTCGGAACACAAGAAATTAACAAGTGGAAGAGGGTTTATGGAGAATCTATTTCGAGAAAAAGTATCTTGAATGGTATTAATTCTCAGCAAGTTCATTCATTTTATTTTGCAGAAATGTCCCTCACCCTCTGTAATAGGTTGAATTTTGTCTCCCCAAAAGGGATATGTTTGGGTCCCAACCCCCAGTTTCTCAGAGTGGGATCTTATAGAGTCTTTACAGAGGTAATGGAGTTTCAGTGAAGGTGTATGGGTGGGGCCTAATCAAACATGACTGGTGTCCTCACAAGAGGGGGAGATGTGGACACAGACACAGGCAAGGACAAGGCTGGCTGGACTGAGGCGGGGATCAGGGTTAGGGTAAGCCCAAAATGCCCACGATTGTCAGCACACCACCAGGGAGAAAGGCCTGAAGCAGATTCTCTCTCCCAGCCTCAGAGGGAACCAACTTGGCTAACACCTTGATGTAGGACTTGAAGCTTCCAGAACTTTGAGGGACTAAACCTCTGTTGTTTAAGCCATTAGTCTGTGGTACCTTGTTATGGCGGTACCACAGCAAACAAAGCAATACACCACTGTTCTCTCGCTCACGCAACCGAGTGAGAAACAAAAAAACAAGCCGAGCACAGTCACTAGGGATGACAGAAGCCTCCAGAAGGTTACCCGCGGACAGAGAGGGCAGAAGAATGAGGGTCATTGCTCTCTTCTGCCCTGTTCTTCTTTAGGAGAGGAGAGCCCCGACTCTGTGGTTTGCACGAAAGCTGTCAGTCATATTCCCTTTCATCTGCAGGTGACAGGTGAGAGGTATCTTGGTGCTCCATCCAAGTAGAGCAACGACAACGGATTGAGCTCTTCCCCACCCCGGGATGGAGGTGTAACAGCCTCCAGCTGTTGGCTGCCACGTCTTCTTGGTGTGGAAGAAGCTGGTCCATAGTATGAAGGAATGAACTTACCATGCTGAAAGGAGGAGATCTGGGTTGGAGACAGTAAGAGAAGCTGATGGTGTTTGAGCCCCTGATCTCAGCCATCCTCAAAGCTCAACTACACCCTGCTTTTCAACCGTGCCCCTGCCCTGCCTGTGGTTTTTCCCATGGTACATACATGCCTCTAAGCCCGTTCAGGTCGTGTTTCTGTTCTTGCAAGTGGACAACTCCATGTTAATAGGCCAATAGAAAATTAGCTGGATTTTAGTATTCCTATATACTGAGAGCGCATTTTAGGCCTCTTGAGCAGATACCTAAGTGGATATCACGGATTTTAAATGGTTTGGAGACTGTATGCCTTGTTCACTCAATGTTATACTCAATGAATGTTTTCATTAGATCAAATTACGTGGTGTTGGGATTCAAGGTTACTATTGCATAGACAGTCACGGTATTAGTAATTCTGATGACCTAATTTTATTTATATATCTATCTCTATATAAATATTTTATGAGTTATTTCTTTAAATCTTGCCCTGTGTCTTTATAACCAGTTACACTGACATTGAACAAGGACTACTGAGTTGCAATTTTGAATATCGCTCATAGTTAGCCAGTGACTCACTGAACGGAGATAGACAGTATTTGGACACTTGTCAGGGCCTATGAGAGTCTTATAAATTCACCGTTACGGGACGCCTGGGTGGCTCAGTCGGTTGAGCGTCCGACTTCAGCTCAGGTCATGATCTCACAGTTTGTGGATTCAAGCCCTGCGTCGGGCTCTGTGCTGATGGCTCAGAGCCTAGATCCTGCTTCATATTCTGTGTCTCCCTCTCCCTCTGCCCCTCTCCTGCTTGTGCTCTGTCTCTCTCTGTCTTTTAAAAATAAATAAATGTTAAAAAAAAATTCACCGCTAGACTTTTCCAGCCGTGTCTGTTTTTTCCCCCACAAGGGTGCACCTCCCCCAATTATACCTGCTACTGTCACAACATTGATATTTCAGCCTCATTCAGTCATCCATGTGTTCATTCATTTGCACAGTAATTCATACATCACACTTTTGTTGTATGCCTGTATGTGTCCACTACTCTGATCTGTGCTGGGTTTTCTCAGACTCAAGGAATAGAGCACCTGACCTCAAGAGCTTTAGGTCAGGATATAGTTTATGCTAATCCTTCACTCCAAAATGGTCAATACCTTCGATGGCTAGTAGGGTCAAACTCAAACGCCTTAGCTGACCAAAGTGTCCCTTCCTCAGCTGGAGCTAGGGGTTCCTCTAACTCAAAGTAAGTTGCCACAACGCATGCAGGCGTCAGGGGCTAGAGTCCAAAACTTCAAACAGTTGAATGATGGCCTGGAAAAATCCACCACTAGTAGCAACTTCTGTGTGAGTCAGTCCGTGAGCCTGGGACTGTGCTCATAACACATGCTTAAATGCGGATCTCTGGGTTGGCTTCAGACAGGAAGCATGGATGTGCCAAGCTTGGAGAGTCAATCAAACACCGTAATGATTTATCCTTAGTCTTTGGTTCATTAACTCGGTCATAAAGCCACCGAGCCTGGTGGTGGACAGGTCATGGGCCCAGAGAATTTAGCACAGAGGTGATCTGGAAAGCATGGAGTTTGTGGTGTCTGCTAAAATGGACATTGGACATCTAGAATCATAGTGAAGGATCAGAGCCAAGAAAAAAGCCACATCTATTGCACCGCATTACTTTAATTTTCCAAGTGGCACGCGTCACCATCAGATTTTTTTTTTTCGCTTTTGCATTTGTTTGTTTTCAGTCTGTCCCCACGAGAAGGTCAGCTTCTTTCAAGTGAGGGACCTCACCTGTCTTGTTCATGACTGTGTTTTCCCTGGCGCATGAAGAGGTCTTCACGGGAAACGTGTGAACCGGCTCTCCAGCCGCACGAAGCGGCAAGTGAGAGAATGAATGGGCGTGTGCTCACAGCGACGCGGGAGTGCTGGATGCCAGGGAGCCTGTGGCGGAAAGCAAGGCTGTGTCAGTGTCCACACCCGCCCTGTGAGGTCCTCAGCCCGCCCTGGTAAGCTGGCCTAGGAAAAGTAAACACGCAGCAGGTAAGTGAAGTCTTTCCTCTCTCTTTTAAAAGAAGAAGAGGAAATGAACATCTAGTCAGCACTTCAGGATATGAGGTGGTGAAGGACTTTAGAGCCCTATAATAGGGTGTGATTCCATTAGTGAAAACCTTCTTCCTGAAGATCTTTAGAAATAAGGTAATATAAAAATGTAGCCTAATGTTACCTCGTTCTGAAGCCCGGTGGTTGTTTTCAACGTAACAGCAACGAAAGACGTCGCACACACTCACCGCTGGACATCTCTACGCGGTATCGATTGCTTGGGAGCGGAGAAAGCACACACTTAACAACCCTTTCAGTGTGCGTTTTCTCCTCGGTTTGAAGAGACGGGTGAATAATACTCAGCAGAAATTGGGGGATCGGATTGAGTCACCCACCCGTCATTTGATTGTTGAGGACATATTTAGATTTGTCTTGAGAAGGAATGGATGGTCTTCTGGGCCTTTCCTTCAGATACAGTTTTGTGGCAGGTAAGGCTCCTGTTGAGGCAAAAACACGGGCAGCTTTTTGCCACTGTGAAATGTCAAGCCCTATGGACCGAAGCTCCTTTAGGCTAATCTGAAATCGCATTTACTTTATTTTTTCCATCTTGTGATCTTACGTCTTCCTTTCTCCTCTAAGACAAGACCGCTGTTATTTCTCCTAATAGCAGCTCCTCTGTTTAAAATATCCCATCAGGTTTGGGCTTGATGGTTGTTAATATGGGGTGAGACATTCACAAAGGGAATGTCCCCGGGAAAAGACTCTGGTTGCCTCAACCGACACGTCCGGGGAGCTGGTGCCGTGTTTTACAGGCTCAGTGGGCTCTCTGATACAGGACTGGAGCAGTCATAAAATTCGTTTCAACGGACATTTAAACCAAGCCTGCTCATTCCTTAGTTTATGGAAATCGGTCACTTGCTACCTGGCCTGAAGATGTGGAGGAGTTTATTGGGCCCAAGAGCTTTGACATTTGAGTTGTAGGCTGGGTAAACTGAGGTCTGGGAAGCCTTCGACATAGAGCCTACAGGCGCAGGGGGGCTGGCTGTAGTTGTTAAAGTTTCCAGGATTCGGGTCACAGGCAATTTTCTGGCTAGGTGATCTAGGTTTTTGTTCTGTTTTGCTTTGCTTTTCCATTTTGTTCCTTAACAGCAATTTAAACTGAAGGGGCTGATGTTTTGCTGCTAAGATGGCGGGCAAACTGCCAAACATTTTCTTCACGACGAGCAGCCGGCAGAAGCCGAAGCCCGGTGATTTTGGTGATGCTCAGAATCCTTTGTCCGTGGCCGGGGAGCTCATCCTGCCCAATCTTTTGTCTTAAACCTTTACGATTACTTATTGAAATTTCACACTCTTGTACTTGGTGGATGATCGCCACATCTTCTTGATGATAAAACCCTAAAATAATTCCAGAGGGGAGGATAAGCTCCAGGATAACTCCGTAAATCCCACAGAGTGTAAGTCCTCGATCTCCTGCACCGTCCTGGACCGCGCTCCCAGACGGGAAGTGCGTCCTCCAGGCACAAACGTGCCACATCCAGAGATTCCCACAGTTCCTTGAAACGGTCAAACGGTTTCAAATAAACCAGCACACCTGCCGCAGAAGAGTTGAAGGGAAATAGGGCACCCTTGCAGTTATGCGGTCCTGCTCCACGGCCGGCTTCGTGACACAAGACACGTGGGAGATGGCCTTGCTCGTAACCAGCCAAGAATAAAAGCCACCTTGATTGTGAATCAATCCTTTGGAAAAAAAAAAAAAAGAGAGAAAGAAGAGAACAAAAATCCTGACTCTCTATCTCAGGGTCTCTCAACCTGGAATCTTGCCTGAAAACGTCAGTCGGGGAGGAAGAACTACTGATGACCAGTGGGAATATTAAATAAGAGAACCGTTACACAAAGGCAAACGCACTCGACTCCCACTTTGGGAAGCCCCGTTTAACACGTTACATCGTTTCTTACGCAATAATCCTTTCTGATATTTTTTGGGAAGGAGCCTCAGGGTTTTTAGTTTAGAGGATTTAAAAAAATTTTTTTAATGTTTGTTTACTTTTGAGAGAGGAAGACAGAGCACGAGCAGGGGAGGGGCAGAGAGAGGGGGAGACACAGAAGCCGAAACAGGCTCCAGGCTCCGAGCCGTCAGCGCAGAGCCCGACGTGGGGCTCGAACAACCGAGAGATCACAACCTGAGCCCAGGTCGGACGCTTAACCGACTGAGCCGCCCGCGTGACCCTAGAGGATTTTTTTTTTAATTCCACAGATTCCAAATAAAATGCTTGTATGTGTTGCACAAAGAAATGAAACGAATGTATGTTAGCATAGGAAGCCCGTCTCACTCAGCTGCTCCTGTTTCAAACACACTGTAAGAAGCTTTCACTAAAGAACATTTTATAAAATGACTCCTAAGACTTCCAGGGTCTCACGACAAAAACTTTTTTGGGTGGTTTGCAGCTACGGAGTTCCTTAACATTTCGTTCTCTTTGGTACATGCGCCCTGAACTTTCACTTCTTGATCTTGCCTCTTACCCTCCTCACACCTAATGCACACACACGTGAACACACACACACACACACACACACACACACATACAGAGTAAACCTCGTTTTTAGGGTTTTCCTAGCCGCTGCCCCAGAAGAAATGTTCTCCGCCAGAGCTGATGCCTGTCGCCACATCCCATCACTTGCCTGGTAATTAAACTCTGACTGATTTATTGACTGACAGCCAACAAATCCCAACCCGGTTTTTATGATATACATACTTCCCCGGGCTAAATTCACTCAAACAACAACCCAGTCAGAAAGGGGAGGAGAGGGAGGAGGCGGTGGGGGTGGGGGGGGGGGAGGGGGGAGCAAGTGATATGAAAATAAATATGGAAAGCGGCATTCGTTGGCAAAAGGAGACATTTTGCAAAAGGAAGAAAGGAAAGGCGGGGCGGGGGGGGAAACTCGGTGCAACATCTTTTTCAAATCCGGACTTCTGGGGAGCCAGGGGGAAAGCGCTGGTAAACATCATTACTTCAGCCTGAAGATTCATTTGAACCGGCTCACGTACAAAAGCGCTCTGAAGGGGAAAACGAGACGTGCTTGCAGGCTAATATTACAGTCAAGTTCCAATTTTACCTAAGGGAAAGCAGCTTTATTAAAAGTCATGACTGAGATTGCATGACAGGTGCCAATATCCTCCACCCTGACAGATGTGTGAGTTTGCGAATGCCATTTTCTCGTCTGCGGTCCCTAGATGGAGCTCACCGCAGCGCCATTTGTCTCTCTTCCAGGAGATCACACATGCCCGATGTTTGCCTCCAAGCTGCGCTGCGCGGTTTGATATGTGGAATCCTCACAATGAGACTTATTAAAAGACAGTCCATTATTTTTATTTAGAGCGTTTCCAAAACAAGCAGAGCGCGCACAGAGATAATTTAAAAATCGTGTGGCAGGTTATCTCCAGGCCAGCGTGGCTCCACTTGAAATGCATAGGAAAGTAGCATCTCTGTCCTTACACACACGCACACGCACACACGCACACACATGCGCGCGCACACCCTCCTGTTCCTAATGGGCGTCATTTGAGTGGCACTGAGCCCTTGACGGATGGCGCTGACAGTCCCAAGCACTACTTTGCTATAAACGACAGGGGCGTTGTAACAGGCAGGGGCAAACCCGCTCCCTTCTTTCTCTAAATCTTTCTTCCTTTTCTTCTTTTGCTCCCCCCTTCTTATTTCCGTGCAGCCCTCTTCTTTTCCGTTACAGGTGGGCTCTCTCATTGCAGCAGTAGATATAAAATACTCCTGATTGGCTGTATTTATGGGGCCTTCTCGTGCTCCCGTTGGCTTCGAACACAAAGAAAAATGGTCTCTTTCGTCCATGCCTGGTTTGAACAGCAGGTAAATCTCCAGCAGCCTCCTCTCCAGCCTCCCCCGGAAAATTATTACAGATGAAACGATCCCGTCGTGGAAATGGTGCGAGGAGAGCCCGGACTTGGGAGATACTGTGGCGGACACGGTGGGGAGGCGGTCACCCGCGATGGGT
Source organism: Panthera tigris (assembly GCF_018350195.1). NCBI lineage: Eukaryota > Metazoa > Chordata > Mammalia > Carnivora > Felidae > Panthera > Panthera tigris. The sequence goes on along the minus strand of NC_056671.1, from coordinate 90,603,198 downwards.
TCTGCCACCGGGACGCGCGTGAGCCCCGCTGGCGTTGCCTTCTCAGCCGGGAAAGGGCACGAGGCAGGACGGCGTCCAGAGAGCTGAGCGATACCGCCAATATCAGAGACTAGAAGTCGCCGGCGTGAGATCTGTTCTCAGGCGAACCTCTGGGTTCGTGCCTCCTTATTGCCTCGCCAGGTGGAGGGGATCCAGGTGAAATCCAAGTGTCCCCGGGCATCGATCCTGCGACCTCATCCCTGAGCACCTTCTCCAGCCGAGAGCGGCGCGTGGCAAGTCGCCCCAGCCCGCAGTCTGCGTTCTGGAAAGGCGGCCGTCCTGGAACGGCGGGAGGCGTTTCGGGTCAGCTTTGAGGCGTGGTGAGCGCAACCCAGGGACCTGGCAGGACCTCCGTGGGAGGACCTGTGCCCTCTCCACCGTCCCCCCCACCGCCACTCCCCAGAGCCATCGGGTGCTTGTTCTTGTGAGCACAGCGGGAAGCCACGGAAGAGGCCAAAGGAAAAATTGGTAATGATTATACAGAGCATTCCTACCTTAATGTCAGAATGTGGATCTGGCAGGTGGGCTCTGGAGGAAGAAGGGTCTCCTGAGTCCCCCCTGGATGAGGGGAGGCTGCTGGTCAGACACACCCACCTCAGCTCCACAACCTGGAGGCAGGCGATGGGTGCAGGCACCACAGGGGGTGCCGGAGTAAATTAACTTGTGTTTACTCCTTATTTCTTGGGTGCCCACTAGCCTACTGAGGCACGGCGCCAGGTGCGGGGAACCAAGACGTCGGGTATGCGGTCTCTAGCCTCCAAGACGTCACATCGGGATTTAAGCAGATGATAGGATTGCCTACGTTGTTTTCCTTAATAACGACACGTGTTTATATACCCCTTCCGCTAAGCCTTCTAACTCACCGCTCAATACTGATTCTGGGTGGCTCGTGGTTTCTTCACCCACCTTCCTTCCCATCATGTAGTCGGGTCGCCCACTGCTGTACCCGCGACCTGCAGATACCCGTGAGCAGGACCCCGCTCACCTATCTGCTGCATAGGTTTGTTGCAAGTCCGCGGCAAGCAGGCACCCTAGGCATGGTACCTACTGTTTTTCTCTGACTTTGGGATAGACTGTTCTTACTACCACTCAGTTGCTGAGCTCACCAGAGGAAAAGAGCATGTTGGGCTGATGCCCCCATCCTTTAGGGGCGACCACGGTGCTCCCTTTTGCGGCCAGAGGCTGTCTATCCAAAGCCGGGAGAGCATTGATCTTCTTGGCTGCTCCTTCGTTCGTAAATATTCAAATTGTTTTGGGGTCATTTTCAGTGTTTCGTTCCTTTGTCAGGTGTTTCCATCACTGTTTCAACAAATATTAATTAAACACCTGGGGCCTGGTGATGAGCGAACACAGACGCTGATGCCCTGGTGGCCCTGGTAGCGGCTCAGGGCTGTCCTTGTACTTGACCATGATCAAAAATTTAAAGACTCCTTTATATACCAGATTATTTAGATGCGTGCTTCTGTCTGTTCAGTGTTATCTTCCTTTACTAAAGGGGGCTCTATGTCCTATTTTGGTTAGAGAGAAAAGTATTTGGTTAGATAATTTCCCGTGATTATTTCCTTCCCCTGTTGGGTAGCCTTTGTGGCCTAGGAAATAAATGCAAATCCCTTTCCTTGGCATTCAAGGTTCTTCCCAGTGTGGCTCTAGCCTAACTGTCTGGTTTCCTTTATTTCATCACCCCGCTGGCTGTCTGTCTGCCTTGTTCTGGCCCCGGAGCTTACAACGTGGTCCACAGCATACACATTCCCCCTCTCTGAATCTTGGCATAAATCCCTACTTCTCTCGTAAACCCATCTGGGTTGGTGGACGTTGCGTGTATCTTTCAAGACTAGTCTTTATTGCCTTTCTGTGCCCTCTTCCGCGTACTGTGTATGAATCTCTCATGCAGCTAAGTAGCCTGTATTATACCTTGTTTTAAGTTCAGGTCCCACACCAGACCGGAAGCTCCCCACAGACGGGATCTGTGTCTTCTTCATTATCTCCGTATCGTATCTCACGAGTGCCTCAGGGAGGCTACACAAACATTTCCCAAATATACCCAAACCTCGCCGCCTTATTGGATTTCTGGGTACAATTCCCGTAGCTTTGGCAGGACTCCTTGCTGAATCCTTAGCTGCTGGAGTCCTAGTAATTCTTAACAAGTCATTTTCTGGGAAGAAAACCCATTCCTGCGTGAAGACTTATCGCGTCCCTCTAGTTAGATGCAGTCCTTTCCTTCTAAGAATGTTCTGGAGCTTTCTTTCAACTCTTCGACTTGGTAATATAGTTATTTGGATCTCTAACTTGTCCTCACTGTCAGATTTAAAGTATCTGCCAGGCAGGTGGGGATATTCAGCTTGTATCTGTCATGTCGCACAGCACGGAAGCACATGCCTACCACATAGTAGGTGCGCAGTAAAAGCTAATCGAAGGGCTGGATAAACGAACTGATGTGTTCTGCCTTCACACACTACGTCAGTTCTATCTATCTAAAACTGACTTTTAACATGTTGCATTAGAGCAAGTAGGTCTAGATGTTTTTCATTCAAAACATTTTCCTTTCTTCTCCCCAGGGAGGAGACACGGATAAGATCAAGGTTTGCTTGGACTCCACACGTCCTTTGAAGAATCTTTCTTGGACTCCCGCTGAAATTATTGTTTGAAAAACTCTCTGGATTCTAGTTGCAGTAACATTCGACCACCAAGAACACCGGCCTCGTAGAGACTGCGGGGACTGTATAAAACATACAATTAAAGCGAAAGGGGAGTGGGGAGACGGGGTTGGGGGGTGGGGAAAGACCAGCGGCGGGGCGATCGAGTCACGGCGCGCGTGCTCCCGCGGCCTAATTGCAAAGGAGTTGTCAAGCAAGGACGTTATTTTTAAATCTTGCAGGCCATTGTGACATGTAGGAAGTGTGTAAGGATTTATGCCTGGCTTAGGTCACTCAAGCCAACGGGACTATTTGTTAGGCAGGCACTTGAGACCCTGCTAAACATCATGACTGAAAAAGGGATGATTAACAACTTTTCCGAGCTTTTTCAGGAAGCAATTTTATTCACATTTCAAGAAGCAGAATCAAAGTTCTCCTTTCCTTGTTTCTATTAGATTTATTCTTTGGCTCTGTTTTGAAGTCGTCTAAAAATACGGTTAACTGCTGAAATGTCTTGCACGGGGTCACAGCCAGAGCCCCACGGGCCCGGAACCGCTCAGGGGTTACGCACTTGGGATCTTACCTCCACCTCCATTGCTGATGGGACTCTCTTTCATTTTCTTTCCTTTTTGTAACCAAACCATTGAGAGACGCAAATCCCCCTTATGGTCTCAGAACTGAGAATGAATTCCAGCCCACGGACTGGCCACAGAAGGTCAGGAACTAGACGAGGCGATTGGATAAAATTCTCTAAAGGGAAACAAGGAGAATAAAACAGAACAGGAGGTACCTCCCTCTGACTAGGAGAGACCTGTGGGCACAGACGGGGCGTCCCGAGCGGACCCCGGCAGGTGCAGTCAGCCACACGGTGTCAGAAGTGTGCCTAGTGGGACCCCCACATTAGCGGGAGAGTAAAGCTGAATGAAAACAAGATAGAAGGGTACATCCTTCGTGGGGAGGTCCTGCGGCTTCCTGAGGGCGCGACACGCTCTCTCTGGGCTACACCGTGCCTTTGCCCCACACCCGGAGCACCAGAGACCCCATCTCGCGAACACAGCTGTCTCTGCACACAGACGTCCCGGTGACAAAACCATCCACCTCAGTCGTTATCTGTGACTCATTGGTAACTGTCGGACAAAAGTGTGAAGACACCAGGTCTTGTTGCCGAGTCCGGAAAAGCTCCCGGGTTTGCAAAAGTTTCACTGGTTCTTTCTCCAGGATTAATCATTCCACTACTCGGCACGCTTTATCTTCCTGCCCCTAGCTCCTATCCCGCGCCCAACAAAAAGAATCTTTGTTACCCCAAATCCTTACTCCCTGAATTTCTGAACCTGCTTATAAATAATCTATGGCTACTGAGATTTTGGAGGAAACGTCAAACAAAAATGTTCCTGTCATTACGTTTGCAAACCAGATTGAAAAAGAAAGCAGTTAATTCAGGCATCAAGTAATTTACTGTGAAAACGGGCGGTTAGATTCCTCCTCCTGAAAAGCGACAGTCCTGTGGTCATTGTTACTTGTTTCTGCTTTATTTTGGAGTCATAACTGCTCCTTCACACACTTCCCTCCTCCTGGCCCTGCGGGTTTGCTCTGGAAAACAGATATTGATGACGTCTTACACACTTCAGAATTCCAAGTGTCTGAGGATAAAGAAAGTCACAGGTGGTGTATGTGCATACTTGTGTGTGTGCATGTGCACATGTATGTGTCTGTGCACATTTGTGTGCATGTATGTGTGTGCATGCATGTGCACACCTGTGTGTGCATGTGTGTGCATGCCCATGTGTGTGCATATAGGCACGCTTCTCTGTGTGTGCAAGGGCATGCTTCTGTGTGCATGTGTGTGTGCCTGTGTGTGCACATGTGTGTGCATGTATATGTGTGTCTGTGTGTGTGTGTCTGTGTGTGTGCACGTGTTTGAACGGACGGTTTCCTCGGAAGACCGGGGAGGCTGTTGAGGGAGCTTTATTCCCTCACACCGGCGCAGACATCTCCGAGATCAGCCTGAAATGGAGAAGCCCCGTCCGATCTGTCAGCTGAAAGTGCCCCGGGCCCATCACACGCATCCTCTCTTGAGGCTGCTTTGCCCCTTGTGAAGGATACAGGTGCCTTTCAGGTTTCTTTCGTGGAGAAGTGCTTGCAAGGGTTGCAAAGAGTTGAACTTTATTCCGGAAAGTTTCCTTTGGCCTTTGGCAAGAGCCACGCGTAATCTGGCATATTTTCTCCTACACGAAATCCCTTTGGTTTAATCCCAAACGTCTAGCAGAGTCTGTGAAATGGCACAAGGTTGTGAAGCAGGGAGGCCCAGGCAGCCAGCGGAAGGGGGCCTTTCTGCGTGGGGTGCACTAGGAGGGCGCCGAGCAACGTCCTCCAGAAGCAGTCTTCCCGTGGGAAGAGGTGCGTGAGGGTGCCCGTGGTGCAGGAGCCGGTCCGGGATCGCGGGCTGGGCCGCAGTGGAGGCTGCCACAGCCTGGGAAGGAGCACCTGCTCAGGAGAGACCCAGGAGCCGACCTGAGGCAGAGTGTTCCTTCCCAAGAACGCCCAGGAATCACTGTGCTGGTGGTAGGTGTGACCAGACGGAAAATGGGCACACACGTGTATCTGTCCTGCTCCCCGGGAGGTGTGCTCCTTGAGCACCAGCGCTGTGGTTTATCACTCTCTGAGGGCCTCGTCCAGAGTAGCGACTCAGGAAGTATGCATTGCCTAAACTATGAATTTTGTTGAGATATGCTAACGAAAACCTGTCCCCAAGTAGTTAAAAGTCTAGAATGGAAGACAATATTTGTTTCTGGGGAAATTCCTACAGAAGATGCTAGATAGATCCTCTCCAGTCCCCTCAATAGCCCTTTAAAAAAATTCCCGTTCCGTGATCTATACCTATACCTATTTCCGTGTCTATACCTACAGAAATACACACACACCTATATCTTGGGGGTCTAATTCAGGCCATCTGCTCTTTTATGAAATGTGATAGCTTTTAGATTCCCTTAATATTTCTACTTATAAAAGATCATAGGTCTGTATAATAATTAGTCTTTTCCTCCTAATTGGTGACAACTTGAATCCCCTTTTACCTGAACATCAAAATGTTTTAAATATTAACTAAGCTTCCCAACCTCTCAGTGTGATTGCGCTGTGTATCTGGGGTAGGGATGGGTCAACTGGTCAACCGAAGCGGAACCAGCCAGAGGCCCACGTGGGATGTCAGGTCCCGTCATCCACTGTCACATACATAGGTCATGGGCAGCCCAGACCCAACGCCATCCGAACGTGCCTGTCTCTGAGCTTCAGAACACTGCTGTACATAAAAATTGGCTTGTTTCTAATCAGTGCGACCACCCCATTTGATTTTTGAAAGTCGGTCAAACGACTCATTGGAGATCACGCCAGAATGATCAGTCAAGAGAAATAAAGGAATCTAATCACGTATGTGGGCAAAAGCCTTCAACAAAAGCGTGTTTCGAAGAAATTCTTATCATGTGCTTAATTTAAATGTTAAATGAGCTAAGCCTCATTCGGGGGAAATTTACCAACGCTATTGCTATGTCTATGCTAATAGTTGATAGGTTTGTAATAAAGGATACTTGTTTGTTTATTATGTATACTTATAATCATATTATTAACTAACGTATTAATTAATTATGCAATGATCATTATTATGTAATATTAGTTATGTGATTAAATTACAAAAATAAATAATAGAATTTTTAAAGTTATATTTAACAGCCATGTTACTACATAATTGTTACATTAATTACTATTATTGACTATATTGACTGTTACATATGGACTGTATTATGACTAACCGATTATTATATATTAACCTAAAGTCATTGTTTATAATAGCGATATATATATTTTTAAATTTATTTATTTATTTTGAGAGAGTGAGAGTGAGTGAGCAGGGGAGGGGCAGAGAAAGCCAGAGAGGATCCCAAGCACGCTCCATACTTCCAGCGTGAAGCCCGACGTGGGGCTCGAACTCACGAACCGTAAGCTCATGACCTGAACCAAAATCAAGAGTCAAACGTTTAACTGACTGAGCCACCCGGGCACCCCTGTGCCAGGCAATATTTTTAAAAGATTAACATTTGCCTATTACTTTCTAGTCGAAAAACTTGAGTGAGACACAAAGCATGAGCCAATTCAGAGAAATCCAGAAACTGGCATGAACCGGGATCCTCAGGACTCTGGAGGGCTATGTGGTGAAAAGTGATCTTCCTGCGTAATTTCACCCCTTGCAGACGATGCCCTCTCCCCACAGAGCCGCGTGAGCAGTACGCATCCGTGACCAGTTAGAGGCAAATCTCCGTAAATGACGGTTGTCAGCGGCTCCTGAAAACGGCACTATTTCAGCACAGTGACACGTCCTCTGGCCACTGACTACGACTGGCTGTGGAGTGTCCGTGGAGAGGGTGTGACCTCCACTTAAGTTTGAGGAAATCAGGCCGATGTGCTGGTTCCTTCCATGTAAGGCCTGGCTTCACTTAGGGGTGAGTTTTGAATACACCTGCTGAAATGCAGATGTGTGACGGAAAGGAACCAACTGAGTCGTTGTCACTCATTAACGGTTAACGAGAGCTAGTTTGCCAAAGGAGGCCTCCCGGAATAAGGTTAATGGAGACAGGGCAGGCAAGGGCTGGAGGCTTGAAGGATTCAGGAAACAGAGTTTTGTGACCCTGGGTGGACAGACGGGGCTGAAGTGTACCGGACTCAGCTGAGGGAAACCAAGGGCAGAGAGGAGCAGGACCTTCATGGAAAAGAACAGAATAACGCTGGCAGGCCACCAAGGAGCTGGGAGAGGGGGACTATGGGGACACCTCCAGTCTTTTTTTCTTCAGTTTATTTATTTATTTTGAGAGAGACTGAGACAGTGGGAGCAGGGGAGGGGCAGAGAGGAAGGGAGACACAGAGTCCGAAGCAGGCTCCAGGCTCTGAGCTGTCAGCACAGAGCCCGACACGGGGCTCAAACCCACGAACTGTGAGATCATGACCTGACCCGAAGTCGGACGCTTAACCGGCTGAGCCACCCAGACGCCGCCACACGTACTCATTTTCAAAGAGAAGTGCATTCGCACCCAGGATTGCCCTTATTTTCTCATCTTGTCATGACTGAGCAAAGTGTGACCTAAAATTTATTAATTATGAACCAAAAAGCAGAGGTACAGCTAGAGGAATCTCACACCCAGAAACGATGATTCTGTTACAGTTGGAAGGTGGAGGGAGCCGTGTGTGACTTTTATGCTTTGTGAGAAAACAAATTCCAGATAAGAAAATAAAGGTAAGTGAGAAAGAACTGAACGATTGAGGACGGTACCAATCTCCATCCTTTTAATGACAATGTCTTTAAAAACGTTGGCTCTCTTGGGCTCCTGGGTGGCTCTGTCGGTTAAGCGTCTGCCTCTTGATTTCAGCCCAGGGCAAGATCTCATGGTTCATGAGTTCCAGCCCCACACAGGTCTCTGCACTGGCAGTGAGGAGCCTGCTTGGGATTCTCTCTCTCCCTCTCTCTCTGCCCCTCCCCCCGCTCAGGCTGTCTCTGTGTCTCTCAAAACAACGAAATCAACCTTAAAAAAAAAAAAAAAAAAAAAAAAAAACGTTGGTTGTCTTTTGGAAAAAAAAGTCATGATACATGCAATGTTTTGTTTTGATGTTGTCATTTGAACGATTATTCTTTCCATCGCAGGTGGAATGATCGATAGTTCATGTTTTTATTTCAAACGCACACGTCATGACCCGAACCCCACCCTGACCTCTCTGCACATAGGTTGTGGGCACATGGAACTCAGTATCCCACCTCTAGTCCCTTCTGTCCTGACGAGATAATGCACGTGAATCTCTTGGATTAGTGCCTGGTGCTTAATGAGTGCTCCATCAATGCTAATGAATTATGACTATTACCCTGGTTCCTGGATCCTAGTGGTTGGTCTGTGAAGATTCACTCCAGTGAATGGACCCCACGACTCTTAGTTCTGCCTCATTCTGTCATGTGCATTCTTTACAGTCAGATTTCCTCAAAGCGTACTTTTGAAGTAAGCTGGAGTCCTTTCTGGAACACTGCTTGAACACTCTCAGGACGTCGGTGTTTAATTGTTCTTTCTTCTTGTCATTTTTCAGCGCGTGTTTATTTACCTTCTGGATACAGCACACCAAACGAGTGAAGTAATTACAAAGAAAAAGTTTGGCCTACATAAAAAAAAAATGTTTTAAATTATGAAAATGTAAAACGAAGAAAATTACCTGCTGAAAATACCGGCCAGTAAGCCCTTCATCTTAATGCCTAAAAGACCCTTTTTGGTCAGTGAAAAACACTGAGGGCTCCGATAGGCAAAAGAGTTGAACAGACAGTTCACAGAAAAAGACATCAACTGGTGAATAAGCATTTTAGAAAGTGTCCATTTTTACCAGCACCTCAACAACGTGAATTTTTAAGAATTACTCTTTCTCATCCATTAAGTGCGAAAAATACAGTAACGCTCCCAATGCGTGTCAAATGTGATGACTGCGGTCCACAGGAGTGTAAAATGATTCCGTGTCTAATACACTTGGTCAAATGTGCAACAGGGAACTTGCCATGTTCAGATGCCTTGATATTTTCTTTCTTGGTTTAATGAGGCTTCTTATTCTTTTAAATGAAAGTTTTTAAAGTGACGCATGGTCTGTTTGGAAGCTGTTAAGAGGGTCAATCCCAAGATTCTCAATTTTTCTGTCTTCTTCCCTTTTTTCACTTTGTATCTGTATGAGATGGTGGATGTGAACTAAACTTCTGTGGGCACCACTTCACAAGTAGGTCAAGTCATTATGCCGCACGCCTTAAACTTACGCAGGGCTGTCTGCTCAACCAAACTGGAAAAAAACTCTACCAGTCTTCAAGATTTACAGCCATTGTCATCCCCTGTGGTGGCCACCATCTTGTCTCTTTCCACTCTTCAACGCCTTTGATCGTTTTCCTCTGACAGTTACCTCCACGCTTCTAGATAATGCGGTGCACTGCATAAATTTTGCACTTTGTTGACTTTCTATTATGGAAAATGAAGGTATTCAAACTTAAAAACTTTCTTCTCCTCTATATGCCCAAATAGAATTCTATCCTAATTTTATGTTTAAATCCGTAAGCCTGTCTGAACTTTCATTACCACAACTATGAAAATACTATTTATTGCTGAGCCTAGTGGGGTGCTATTCTTGCACTATGTGTCTCCTGCAACTTTTAGTTTTTCCTGGGAGCTGATCGTTATTTCTTTTTTCTCATTTGCTTAGCTTCTTTGTGAATCGCTGCTTAAAAATTCTTGACGTAATTTTCTTTCCAAACTCTCAGTGTTCTTTTGCCAGAACTTCTGCCCCTCTGGATCTATCTTTGACAACCCACCTTGAGCCATCCACCCCCCTCTCCCTTCTGGACTATGTTTTCTAGGCTTGGTTGTGCACCTTTTATCTTGGGACTGGATTTTCTAGTTATTTTATTAATTCCTTTGCTGTTCTGGTTCCCATGCCATTCTCCTTGGTTTATCCCACTATTTGGGCAGAACACTTTTTCCTATAGCTTCCTGAAAACAAATACATAGGAAGGACATTTTATAAGGCTGCACATGTCTGAAAATGTCTTTATTTTATTCTTTAATTAAATAATTCTTTGACCAGGTACAGAAATTCAAGTTGAGGAGGAGGATGCTTCTTTGACTCTTATCACTTGCCATGTTGGCAGGTTTGGTCTGTCTGTGTCTTTTTAAAAGCATTTAGGAATTTCTCTTCATGCCTGCTGTTTTCTTCTTTATTCCAACATTGTGCTTTGTATTCATGGAACCCATTAATCTGAATTTTCATGTTCTTCAGTGCTGAATTTTTTTAAAGTCCTGTTAGGTAGATATTAGTCCTTGTGGATTAATTCTCCTCTATTTCTCTTATTGTCCATCTCTGTGTTTTTGTTCTACTTCTAGGGAGATATCCTTGATTTATGTTTCAACCTTCCAACTTAATTTTTATTTCAGTTATTAATGTTTTTATTCGTAAGAGCTCATGTCCACTAATTATCCTCCTTTTAGAGCATCTTGTCTATATTTTCATTGATACAATATCTCTTCCTTTCTCTCTGTGGCCCTTCATTAAATTTCCTTTAAAACTTCCTTCTCTCATTTGTCACTTTCCATTTGGCTCCATTTGCCTTTTGCTTCTTTTGTTCTGTCTTTTGCAAGACAGAGGTTTTTTTCATGAAATATTTTATCAATATTAGTTTAAATAGAACCAAAGTGGGGCAGCACGTAGTCCTAGAAGGGCTCTTAAGAACATAATTTCTAGGGCAAACCCATCTGTACTTAAGTTCCACCTTCCAGCCATATAAGCAGATTACCTGATGCTCTGAGCCTCTGTTTCCAGGTCTTTGGAATAAGGCTAAAGACAATACTTAGCGGATCACTGAGAAATTAAAAACAGTGTATCTGTCTAATGAACAACTTAGGACAATTTCTCACACATAGCAAACACTCAGAAGTCATATAGCTATTATAATTACTATTACTAGCTAAGGAGGTCATATTTTGCTGTCTAGTTCTCATGACCACGCTGCAAGTGGGACATTGACAAGCTAAAAAACTTCGAGAAGAAACTGACAAAGCATCTGAAAACTGTCATATGACGCATGGATAAAAGAACCATGGATATTTATCCTGAATAAGGAAAATGGCTTGGTGAAGAAGCATAAGATTACTTTTTAAATAAAATATATATTTGCCAATGTAACCCTTTTTTTTTTTTTTGGTCTGGTTGTAAACATTCACAATTTTATTGAAATCTTCAGGAGAGTTCTTCTAGCTGTGGTGGGAGTGAAGAGGGTTACATGAAATAATACAAGAGGAGAGAAGAATTTAGGAAAGCAAAAAGATTTTGATAACCTAGAGCGCTGATCGCCACTGTGCTACATTCCACAAAGACAGGACGTGGCTTGTCTGTGTTTCCAGCTGCAGCCATAACAAATTAGCCACACGTTTACTGGTTTGCACAACACATATCTATTAACTTAAGGTTCTGCGGGCCAGAACTCTCACTGGGCTAAACACTAGGTGTTGGCAAGGCTTTGTTCCTTCTGGAGGCTCCAGGGAAGAATCTGTTTCTTGCCTTTTTCACCTTCTAGAAGCCCTCTGCATTCCTTGGCTCATGCCCCCTTCCTCCATCGTCAAAGCCAGCCGAGCAGCACCTTCACATTCCTCTCCCCCTTCCTCGCAATCTGATTTCCTACCTCCCTTTTATAAGGACCCTTGTGATTACATTGGACCTGTCCAGATAATCCAGATAATTTCTCCATCACAAGATGCCTAATTTAATCACATCTGCGAAATTATTTTGCTGTTCAAGGGAACATACTCACAGATTTCAAGGATTAGGATGTGGACATCCGTGGGGACCATTATTCTGATTACACTACTGCCTATATCTTGAAATAAGAAAGCAGTAGGAAGTGTATTAGAACCAGGAAGACAGAGCCCTCCTTAGCCCAGCAGAGAACCAATGTGGCCGTGAGAAACTTCTGGGTGATGTCATGAGGACACAAATCTAGCCATTCTTCAAGGAGCAGACCCAGAAGGTAGCCAGGAACAAAGGAAGAAAAAGAGGATTGCAATTAACCCTGAGGCCCACCAGCGGCAGACTCGTGGTGAGAAGAGGAATTTCAAGACTTAACTACGGTGACCTTCAAGAAAAATAAAGTCCAGCTCTAAAATGTAAGTTGCGGAGGCCCAAGGCCTGGGGTGAATCTGTGGACACAAACTTTTTCACATAATTATTCAAAGTAGCAAGTACGCGATCACGGCTGCATTTTCCTACAAATCACACTAAAGGAAGAAAAAGGACAAAAAAAAAAAAAAAGAAAAGAAAAGACAAATTGCACAAACTCCATTTTCAGTGAACAAGGAGACAAGTATGATGTCATCTCTGATTTCTGTGAAAGGTCTATCAGAAACAGCTGAGTGAGAAGAGGAGAGACAGAAAGGCCCGTGGCGGTGGAGACCGGACAGCAGGCCTGGGAGGCAGGTCTCAGGAAACGTCAGCAGAGGGACCTTTCTTGAAGGTGAAGAGTTCACCTTGAAGCTGAAAGCATCCCATGTGCCTTGTTGGTAACAAAGGGTGTCAGGACCCAGAGAGGCAGAGAAAGTGGAGCACTGCTTGTAGGACCAGGCATGGGACTGGGGCAGAGGAAGCCAGGGGCTGCTGTGGGGTATGAATCTTGGAGGGCTGCCCTGCAGGGACCCATCCGGGCCGGTCCCCTGTGCTTTCCACACAGAGGAGTCCCCTACACGTAACTGCTTAAGGAAAATCCAGGGTTTTTCCACGATGAATACTAAAAGTTGGGCAGCCATAGCACTCATACAAAGCCACGAAAAAGAATGGTTAAAAAATATTTAGTGTTAGATAAATATCACTAAAGTAAAGTAAGTGTCATTGATTAGAAAATGATTATTTTTCACATAAGGTGAAAATTGCGTAGAGACATTTCACAATGTTTTAAAAAAAATTGTAACTGTAATTGCCTCTAGAAAGGAAGACTAGAAAGAAGAAATGGAACAGCTCTGGGAAGAGATACTAGATGTTAGACAAGAGAAATGTTAGAAAGAATTCTTAGAAATAAAGATTATATGCGTATACTCTCCATATAAGATTATGGGATATTATATTATAGGTACATAAAATGTATATTATATATTAAATAGATGTAAATAAATATTTTTCCCTTGGAGCATTGGGTTCAGTATTCAGTAATTCAGTGTTGGCAGTGACTTTATAGAACATAATTGTTTTGCACAGTAATTATGCACTGTGTATACGTGTGTATACGTGTATCTATAGGTCTACAAACACACACACATGTGTACGTGTATTCGCTCCTGTTTGTTTGAGAGTCTCAGTAGTTGTTTCAGAAGATTGTCAAGGGCATTTTGAACTGACAGTAAGTCTTTTTGGACCATCGTGCCTGTACCCAGTTTGAATCGAGATTTGTGTGAGGTTAACGTAAACATATTACTCTCAGCCCTTTGTTTCCCTACTACTTGTTTATGAGACTTATACAAACCCTTGAGAAATTTACTCATGGCTTAATGAGTAAATTTGGTTTGCAACGTTTAAATTTTATCCATGCTGTGTTAATCACCATGGCACCTGCATGCCATGCAGATAAGAATTTCCAAGACCCTAGTCAGTGAAGCTAAAGTGCAATGAAATCATTGCTCCATAGAAGCAAAGAAAAGGTAGGTGCCAGGTGCAAAAGAGGGATCTAGGAGGCTTCCCTGCAGTGCGGAAGCCGTTCCACAGAGACTCTGCGGTTGGTGGTTCTCAATCCCAGTTGTCCTTAGAGTGTGTTACTTTAGGAAAACAACACTTAAGTTCTCTTTGCCAAAGCAATATAAAAGCAGCTGTGAGAATGGTCAGAGAGCTCAGGAGATCTGTTTGCTACGTCAACTTTCTGGAGGTCTCTCCCTCCAGCTCTCTGCTTGTTGGGCAACATCCTACCCTATCTTTCATTTGGTTCATAACAAAGTTGTCCTTTTTATTTCTTGCTCCCAGGCCTTAATTTTACCTTTCCTGGTGCCTTGTTTGTATTCAACCATTCATCCATCCATCTATTCATTTGTTTACTCAGCAGATATTTATACTGAACTCCACAAGGTAGTAGATACGATCCTGAGGCTAAAGTGATGAACAAGACAGAAAATGTTCTACTCTCATGGAGCCTAGATTCTAAAGGTGGAAGGTATATAACGATCAAGTAAAAGTATTAAATAAATACCAAAATATCAGACATAAGGAGATTGGATACAGAGAATGAAAATTATCTGATGTTACAGAGAATGAGTAGCTACTTTAGATTAAGTGATTAGGAGGTGATGTTTCATTTCACCATGCAGTCTCATTTTTGTTTCATGCACACTACTTTCCAGTTTCCATTTTTACCTCTTATTTAACTCATATATTGCTTAGGAATGTGTTATTTGCTTTCTTAATATTTGGGGACTTTGTAGAACTATTTTTCTTATTGATTTTTAATTTAATTCCATTCGGTCAGAGAACATACTTCGTATAACTTGAATTCGTGTAGATATTGAGATTTATTTTATGGTTTTATGGACCATAAATTGGTCTACCTCAGTAAATATTCTGTGTGAAAAAAAATTTAATGTGTATTCTGTTGTTGATGAGTGGGATATTGAGTAGTTGAATTAACTTAATTGACAGTGTTGTTCAATCTTCTATATCCTTACGGATTTTTAGTCTCATTGTTCTGTTATTGACAGAGGGGTATTAAAATGTCTGATTATGATTGTATATTGTGTATTTCCCTTTCTATTTCTATCAGTTTTTGCTTCATGTATTTAAAGTTTTGTTATTACATAAAAATAGTATTATTGTACCATAGTCTAGTATGGTTTAGTATGGTTTGTCCTTTGGATAAAGTGAATTCTTTATAATTACAAAATAACCTTTATGGTGGGTAATATTCTTTGTGCTTATATTTACTTTTTCTGATTATAAAGCTCCTCCATATTTTGAACTTTTGGTAGATCTTTTTCCCCCATTCTTTTAACTTATTTGTGTTTTTTAAAAGTGCATTTCTGTAAGCAGTGTGTAGTTGGATCTTGCAGTTTAATTCAATCTGATAATATCTGCCTTTAAAAAAATATTTGTACCATTTACATTTAGTTTTATTATAGAAATGGCTAAGCTTAAGTCCACCACCTTACAATTATTTTTTTTTCATTTTGTTCCATCTGTTCTTTGTTTCCTTCTTCCTATTTTTTTGAAGGATATTTTTACTGGCTATAGAAATTTTGATTGATAGTCTTGTTTTTGTTTCAATACTTCAAGGATGCTGTTTCACTTCTAATTTGCATTGACTCTGACCAGAATTTTGGTGGAGTCCTTATTTTTGTCCCTCTGTAATTAACATGTCCCTTCCTTTTGGGTGCTGATAGAATTCTCTTTTTAGAACTGGTTTGACTAATTTTATTATGATGCACCTTGGTGTAGTTTTCTTCATGTTTCTTATGCCTGGGATTCTTTGAGCTTCATGACTTTGTGGATTTGTAGTTTTTTTTTTTCTTTTAAATCAGATTTGGAATATTTTCAGCCATTAAGGTTGTTCCAGGGGCTCCTGGGTAGCTCAGTCAGTTAAGTGTCTCACTTGGGCTCAGGTCGTGATCTCAGGGTTGATGGGTTTAAGCCCTGCATCAGGCTCTGTGCTGACAGTTCAGAGCCTGGAGCCCCCTTCGGATTCTGTGTCTCCTTCTCTCTCTGTCTTCCCCTACTTGTCGTCTGTCTCTGTCTCTCAAAACTAAATTTTAAAAAAATGTTAAAAAAAAAATTTGTTCCACAGTTCAATGTTCACAGTTTCATTTTAATTTTTTTCCCTCATGTGTTTCATTTTCATAGTTTTATTACTATATCTTCACATTCAATCATCTTTTCTTCCACAATGGCTAACCTACCATTGATCTCATCTGCTGTATTTTCAGCTCATCCATTGTAGTTTTCATCTCTCAGAATTTGATTTGGATCATTTTTATATCATCCATGTTTTTTGCTTAACTTTTTTAAACATTCAGAATAAAGTTATCATAGCTGTTTAACATCTTTGCCAATTCTGGATCTAATGGTTCTGGATAAGTTTCGATTTATTGATTTTTTTTAAAAATCTTACTATGATTTGTATTTTCCTGCTTCTTTCTTTGTATGCCTGTTCATCTTTGATTGGATGCCAGCCAGACATTGAATTTCACCTAATTTGGCACTGTATATTTTTCTATTCCTAAAAATATATTTGGCCTTTGTTCTGAGGTGCAGTTCATCAAGATACATGCAAATAGCTTCTTCCTTTCAGGTCTTACTTTTAATATTTGTTAGGTGGTATCAGAGAAGTGCTCAACATAGGCCTATTATTCCCAGTTTCTGGGGAAAGACTATTCTGAGTAGTCTATCCAGTGCTCCATGATTTATGAGATAGTTCAGGCTTATGGGTGGGAAAAGGCACTATACTTGGCCCTGTGTGAATAATGGTACTGTTCCAGCTAATATATATTTTTAACATATTATATAGTTTACCCATGTCAAGTGTACAACTCAATGATTTTTAGTTAATTTACCAAGTTGTGAAACCATCACCACAAGTCAGTTTTAGAATATTTTCATCATACTAATAATATTCTTCATGCCCCTTTGCTGTTAATCCTTGTTCCCTGCCCCAGACAACTATTAATCTATTTTCCTATAGACAGCTGCTAAGAACACTCATGTGTAAGCCTTTGTGTAGATGTGTATTTTCACATCTCTTGAGAAGATACTTAAGAATGGAATTGCTGAGTCATAGCCCAGATTTATATTTAACTTTTGAAGGAATTGCCAAATGGTTTTCCAGGGTGGCTGCAATTCTCACAAGTAATATATAAATGTTCCTGTTTCTCCACATCCTTGCCAATATTTTTCATTGTATGTTCTCTTCACTGTATTCATTCTAGTGGGTGTGAAATGGTATTGTATTGCATCTTTAATTTGCATTTCCCTAATGCAATGTTGCTCTTGTACTTATTAGCCATTCATATATCTTCTTTGGTGAAATGTCTATAGAAATAGTGTGCCCACATTGTTTTATTGAGTTGTCTTCATATTATTGAAAAGGGTTTTTTTTAATTTTTAAAAAATGTTTATTCATTTTTGAGAGACAGAGAGAGACAGAGCATGAGCAGGGGAGGGGCAGAGAGAGGGAGACACAGAATCCGAGGCAGCCTTCAGCACAGAGCCATCAGCACAGAGCCCAACGCAGGGCTCGAACCCACAAGTTGTGAGATCATGACCTGAGCCGAAGGCGGACGCTCAACCGACTGAGCTACACAGGTGCCCCGAGGAGTGTTTGTCGTTTGTGTGTGTGCGTGGATATGTGTATATGTGTGTAGTTTGGACACAAGCCTGTTGTCAGAAACGTTTTGCCAAGTATTTGCTCTCAGTCTATTCCTTGCCTTCATTGTCTTAATGGTATCATCTGAAGCTCAAAACTTTTGAATCTTTGGTGAGATCCAGTTTATCCATCTCTCTAATAGTTTTCGATGATTCATCTCTCAAGCTGAATTAGTTTCTTCACATACATGTGCTGACGAGTACTTTGATAAATATGGCAGGGGAGCGACCTTCCGGTTCTGTCTGTGAAGTTCTCTTCTCTGAAACTTTGTTCTGTGAGTCTGCCTGCCTTATTCTCCCCTGAATTTCATCTTCTCTCCTCTACTTGGGGCATCTGTCAGGCTCTTTCTGGATTCCTGCTCTCTGCACAATGATCTTGAAACTCTTTCTAGACAGGAGAGAATAGAGAACAGAAGTTGAGGTTCACTTATTTCCTGTCTCTCAAAAATCTTCCTCTTTCATTGCCTGATGTCCAGTTTCTTTAAAAATACTTAAATATATACTTAATTCTATTCTTTAACTTAATGCATTATTTATTGTTCCAGGTGGGAAGATAAAACCAGTCCCTGTGACTCTATCTTGGCCAGATGTGGGAGCCATATCATGGAGATGACATTATGAATGTCATCCAAGATATGAATGGTGGAAGGTGTAAAGCTATATGAAGCTCAATTGACAGTTGAGATGTGAAAGGCAAGAAGGAACTACCCGTGGTCCAGGAAGACTGACCCTGCCAGAGTGAGGGCCCTTGGTGGGCACACATTTGATATGTTTTAGAAACAGATCACAAGGCCGATGTTGGAAGAGAAGATGAGGTAGGGGAGGTAAGCAGGGTAAGCACATGGACAGGTTGCTAACCCAAGCTTAGGCGATGGGATCTTATCTGAAGTGCAATGCCACTGGAGTCCTGATCCCTACCAGACTTGGTTTCTGTCTCCGGATCCTTGGTTTCAGTGGTCAGGTGTTAACGATCCCTGAGAACATCGGGTCATAGCCAAAATAGTTTCCATCGTCATCTGTGTTGCACACACACACACACACACACACACCCCATGATGGGGAGAGGGTGGATTTAGGTAAGCCACAGAAGAGGATACGGGCAAAGATAATTGAGAAAATCCTTTTCTACACTACCCTTCTCAAAGAAGCATTTCCATGGAGAAGAAAAGCATAAACGTCAGCGACGTGTGGATGATCCTGACCAGGGCCTTTCTGATCCTCTCTTAGGATTTCTTGTGGCTCCCCTAGCCTAACTGGGAATTGGAAAATTTGGATAAAACTTAAATCATTTACAACCATAGGAATTATTATTATTGCTATTCTAATGCATTCACTTCATTACCTCTCCTGGGGAGAAAATTGTTAGATGCTTGGTATCTGGAGCAGAAAGGAATTTACCCTGACAAGGTATTTTTTTGTGGATTTGTTTTCCTTGGTGTGTAATGACTAGGACTGCTCCTTAATGGTCTCCTGATGTTTGACAAGATCTCCAAGCAGTAATTGTACCACTGCTGGTTGGGAAATTTTATCCCTGTCAATTTTGTTCTTTTAGTTATATTTTTCTAATAAAAATGTCAATACACAAAACATATTTTGCTGCTTTTTTCTTTTCAACCCAAACTTGCATCTCACCATAGTTTATGACTTCTTCTGCCAAAGATTTGCAACTTGCTGACTATCCACCCCTCATGCATAAGATTCAAAGAATATCCAGTTATATGCGTTCTGCTAACATGCAAACTCCGATTTATCGTAAGTCAAAGGCAGCGAGGACTTGATATTCTCCCCACGATGTATTTTAACAGTGTCCAGATGCCCATCAATCTGGGTCCATCGTGTGCACGCGTATGACACAAAAGTCAACACTTCTAAAAACACAGTCGCCTGTCAGTGGGAGCTGCCTGATAACTCTCATCCGTTTCTAGACCCACCTCTTACCATTTATTGCATTCTTTTTGAATCTGAGCAAGCTGGATGTATGACCCACAGAGACACAAGGAGAGATAGGATTTAAGGGGCCTGTCTGTTTCCACAAAGCTGCAATACAAAGGGTAGGGTGAGAGGAAGGAGGGAGGGAGAGAGGAAGAGAAACAAAATGTTAATGGCAACGAGTTGTTTAAACACTACATGATCTGATGGCTTCAAAACAGTATGACAGAAGGTGTCATTCTTTGTTTCTCTGGGCCGAAGAATACCCTCTTCGGTACCTGGTGGAAAACAGGCTTCTCTAGATCCAATTTGCTCGGGCTTGTGCTTTCTATCCTTGAGAATAACTAAGTTTATAAAGATCCCCTTGCCTCCTGGGCTTCTTAATCATGATAACCGGCATCGGCCCCCCTCCCTACCGCTCTCCACCTCCACAGAAGCCATTTCTTCTGTGCCCCCCAGGAAAGAATAACTTTTACAAGGCAATCTGTTGTAATCCCGTCAATTTTCCTTCGCGAACTGAGGCCACTCACTAGTATATCCTCCGAGGGTCATCGAAGGACGTATTCTCACAGAACACACGTTCCATGTATGCCTGTAGCCCAGACTGCTTTTGTTTACGGCTCTGTTTGGAAGTGCTTACCAATACGTGTGCGGTGTGTGTGTGTGTGCGAGATTCAGGTCCCCTTATTCACCCCTTTGAATTTTCTTTCTCGAGTCATTTGTGTTTGAAAAATGATCGAGTAACAACCAAATACCAAAAGGTCAAAATGGTCGATGAGACCCTGGCCCGTTTCTGTTGTACCACGTATTGTTTGAGATTCACTTAACCTGAGAGCAAACAGCTGTCACACCTCTTCAAAGTTTGCTCAGACACTTCTAAATCTAACAAAACATTCTTGCTTTTCCTTCTCTGACCATAGGAATACCGTGCAATGTTACTGTTCATGATCTGTTTTCTCATTCTAATGACGTGAACATAAAGAGAGACCAGTAGACCTCTCTTGGTCGTGCAAATGTATACTTCTGAATTAAGCCTACTCTTGAAGGTGTCGATTTTGTGACAACAAAAGTACCTTAGAATCACACAACTGGGAGAATCTTAAAATTCTATCCCATATTTGCTTCTACATCTCTGATGTCAGAGAACTCATTCGTCTTTCTACCCCTGCACCGTTGTCTTTATTAGAAACAATGTCTCAAACAAAACTATCTGCCTCTCTAAAGGCTCCATATTCTGTGCCTGGAATCCAACAATCCCCAGAATTTGATCCCAATGTTTTCGGTACTTTTCTTCCCACCCCTTAGCTCCAGGCCGACTGCTTCCAACCAAAGACTGCCATGTCCGAATCCTCTGAATCCGCAAGGTTGCAAGTAGGACTTTATTTGGCAAAAAGGGCTTGATGACCTGAGCCAAAATTGAGAGTCAGATGCTCAACCAACTGAGTCACCCAGGCTCCCCTGGCTCTCTCAAATTGTATGCAAACACTTCTGTAAGTACTTGGTTTATTCAACTTTTATTATTTAAATGGTCTTCACATCCCCATTATAGCTTCTTTGAATACTGAAACCGTGGGCTCAGATTTATCTTCCCGGGTGCCCTGGAATCAGACCCAAGGCCTTAGTAGGCACGATCCATCAATTCTCTTCAATCTGAGGCACATCCTCACTGGTCGGTACATGGAGACTGCGTGTTTATATCACAGAGATAGAAGTTTTACATCCCAGGCTTTCACCCCAAGATAGGTTAGCCAATGTGCCTGATGATTCTGAGTTCACTGACTGCAGCCTTAATGTCTCCCCTTTTACGCAGTCTCTGGCCACTGAACTCTGTCTCGTTTCCTCTTTTCACAATTGCAGACTCCTCCGTTAGCAGACTCCTTCATTTCCCCAAGAAATCCCTTACCCCTCTCTGCTTTAAAATCAGAATCTATGAAATTAAAGAAACAGAAAAGGGGGGGGTGCCTGGGTGGCTCAGTCGGTTAAGCGTCCAACTTCAGCTCAGGTCGTGACCTCGCGGTTCGTGGGTTCGAGCCCCGCGTCGGGCTCTGTGCTGACAGCTCGGAGCCTGAAGCCTGCTTCCGATTCTGTGTCTCCCTCTCTCTCCCTGCTTCAGATTCTGTGTCTCTCCATCTCTCGGCCCCTCCCCTGCTCATGCGCTGTGTCTCTCTGTCTCTCAATAATAAATAAATGTAAAAAAAATAAATAAATAAAATAAATAAAATAAAAAAATAAAATCAGAATCTTTGCTGTACGGGTGCCCAAAATATCTGACTTCTTTCTGAGCGAGAGCTGTGTCAAACCCACAGGAAAACTAAAACATAATCACATTTTGCAGGGCCTTAAAATAAGACGCCAACAAAAGAGTGCTTTGAAATTCCCCATTTTATTTCTTGTGTACCAGTGAGTGAATTAATGGCGAGTCGAGGCCGTTTTGCTGAGGTAGGTGTACAAAGAACTTCCTGCAGACAGAAGACCACAAAACCAAAACCATGCTTACTTTAAAATAATTCAATTAAGTGGAAGTCACCCTATAAATAAACATATTGAAATGTCCACTGGAGTACCAGAGTCGTGATTAATAGAGTGTTTCCATATAAAAATTAACCCGGTTTTTAACATCTGCATTAGTATAGTACGGCCATGCCAGGGCTCACGATGTTCATTTTCACATTACAAACACATAGTAAGCACATATTCCATTATGCAAACTTTCATGCTTATGCATCATCTTTGTAGTAATATAATTTATTTAGGGGAGGCCATAAAAAACTTATGCCCTCTTTTTATTCTGCTGATTTAAAAAATATGTATCCCAATCTCTACCTCGAACATATTCATTTACGGGGATGTAAATTTTGTTTGCTCTTATGGGTTTCACAGGCCCCCAGACTGCACAGGACCCCTCTGCAGACAAAGTAGACTTCCATTACCTTTGAGAGGTTTTTCAATTTTTTTTTTTTCCAATTCCTCTTTTTTTTTTTTTTTTTTTCTTTCCTTTAAGGAAACAAATGAGGCTTGTACTCGTGTCTTTGACGAGTCGACACGGTTACCCCAGGGCAGCCCAAACATCTCCGTCTCCCCCTCAGCCCGGCCAGCACGACGACGGTCTCTGAGCCCTCGCCGGCCTTCACTGAGGACAGGATGTGCTGTTTAGCAGCTGCGAAAGACTTCACAAATGCTGGTTGACGAGAAGTGACAGCCCCGTATATCTCTCACTGGCATTGACAGCTGACAGATGGATACCACTCACACACAGAAGAAAAGCCCCCAGGATGATTCGCCAACATTACTCTCTGTTCATAGGGCCACATTTGATTGATGCAGCTCAGAATAATAAACCCTTGTCGATTCGCCACAGAGAAGCCTCTTCCACACAATGCCCTGGGTTTTTTTCTCTCTCGAAAACATGAGCAAACATCGCCACGAAAGCTCTGTTTTGTGGATTATTTTCTTCCTATTTTTCTTTTGAGAAGATAAAAAGAGGAGGGGTGCGGGGGGAGGGGGGGAGAGCGGAAAAGCGCCCAACGTTTGCACGGAGACTTCCAGGCGGAGGGGCGATCCGTGTGTAACGGCACACGACCCTGCCTGGGCTTTGGTCCTTAATAATTCCCCCATCTCTCCAATCTGTTTGTTATTATCCCTCGGATTGTTTTTATTTCTTTCCATAAATCAGCCCATCTTTAAAAGCATCGCTGCCTGGTTCGTTGGAAGACAGTAACATAAAACTGGACGGAGGCGTGTTGATGCTGAGCAGAGGGAGGGAGGGAGGGACGCGAAACAGAACGAGCAGTGGCCCCCGTCATAGGCGGGCAAGATGGGGAGAAAGGGAGTGAGAAGAGCTAAGGGGGCTACAGCTAACAGACGGTGGGGGGGACCCCTCACCTTGTCCCACGGGTTGGAAGATAATTGCTCCTGCTTTTGCCCTGGTTCTTCTATTGCCTGGACGTGCTCGGCTAAGTGGCCCCGGGAAAGAGCAGGCACACCGTCCAACAGCCAGGGTGGGAACAGAAGGTGCGTTCTCCATGAGGGAAGCACCCGGACGCCAACGGTCCCCAGAGAAGAGAAAGGGAGGCCCGTTGACGACGCAGGTCCTAGTCAACAGATGTGGATGTCCGGTCCGCGGCACGTTTGCCCGCCGTAGTCATTTCATCTTCTGCCCCACATCCCTGCAGGTATCACTGCTCTTCTAGAGGTGGCACATGGCAGTCTTCCTGGGTCCCCTTCTCATTTGCGTGAGCTCAGCAGGCCCTGTCTTCCAGCCCCTGGTGCTTCTCTTCCTCTCACGGCCCCTCCACTGTTGTAGCTTTTTGGCAACATGGAGGTTCCGAGAGGCAGTTAGTGGGGATGTTGAAGCCCGCTTCCCCCGGCGGCTTCCGTGGTTGGCACAGAAACCTCAGGCTGGGCTCCCGCAAGGCTCACCGTCCCACGCTGGTAACTGAGGATGGCTGATGTCTCTGCACCAAAGTCACCTCCTTGCTCCACTAGATGGAGAGGGGAGGGGGGTCAGCTCCATGGGTGTGTGAGTCCTTGACTGCCATCCATTCCCGAGCTGCTGGCCATGGTGGGACAACTGCATCAAAGGAGGCGACTTGCCAGGTTAGGGCTTGTAAGTGATCTCGGTGTAGGGAGGGAACCTTGTTCCGTTGGTACAGCCCAGAGGGAAACGCGTTCCTCCAGAATAATCTCCCTTAAACAAGGCAAGGCCCCGGTCTCCCCCAAAGAGCATGAGTACGGCAGCTGTAAACCAGAAAGGAGGCACAGATGGGCGAAAGGAAGATTTACCAAGATGCTGAATTAATGCCTTGTTCTCGGGAAGAAGAAGGCCTCCCCAGTCATCAGTAATGGTCAGCGTGGCCAGCTTTGCAAACAGGAAGGGATGCACAGTGTTTTCAAACTTGAAAATCTGTTCAATATGTCCTGTTGGCGTCTAACTGAACTACTCGGGAAAAAGCCTAAGTTTGCAAACTGTACAGCAGGTCATGCTATCTGCCCTTCTAACGTAGGGCCCCGTTTTCCTGTTCACATCATAGGGTCTGGTGTCACCGCGCAGACGAACGGGGCGTCAGCCAAGTGTTTCCTGCCACACGGCCTGTGCGTCTAGAACGGCCTCTCGACTGGGCGTCTGTAAATGTTTCACCACGTCTCAGCTAATGAAGTTTCTCCTCCCGAACAGGGCAAGTAGCATGTAATACTCACCCTGTGTATTGTGATCTTCAAAGCAGCAGATACAATGGTAACTTATTCAAGTCACCCAATTTGTCTCTTGCAACTTCATAAAAAATTCCTGGAATGGAAATTTCCCAAGTGGATCCTGGTGAGAGGAAGTTTCCAACAGGAGGAAACGAAAAGAAAAGAAAAGAAAAGAAAAGAAAAGAAAAGAAAAGAAAAGAAAGAAGGAAGGAAGGAAGGAAGGATCACTTTCACTTTGTGGTTTCTTTTAATTAAATAAAAGCAACAAGGGGTGCAAAACTGGGTGTTTGCCAGATTACTCAGCCTGAAGGGAGAGTGATGTCAAGTCACAAAGATCCAAAAATATGAAGGGCACGTCATTTAGACACTATGAATGTTCCCCTTAAATATAGTGCGCTGCCTTGGAGGTGATGGCACTTTTGGGGCAATATACACGGTCCACTCAACACAGCCCCCGCGATCCGTCCTACAGACTCTGGCTTGGGTCACTCGGGTGGGCTCCCTCCTCATCGGGGCCTGAGCCTGGTCCCGCTGGCCAGGTCCGCGGCCATTCTGATCTCAGATCTCCCTCGGCGCCATGCAAGCCGGAGGGTGGACCCCCAAGTAAGGGGAGCACACCTGCAGCACCGACCAGGCAACTGCCCTGCTGTGGGTGTCTACGCGGGTCTGGAATCGAGCAGCCCATCAGCCCTACGAGGCAGGCACCGCTGTTGCCCCCACCTTGCAAGTGGAGACACTGGGACCCAGTGAGGTCGCGGGTCCGGGGTCACACGGGAGGCTCTCTCTGGAGCTAGCTGCTCCCACGCAGACGGCCCTCCACCCCCACCCTGTACTGACGCCCTTGGACAATGTTTTCCAAGCAGCACAGATAAAAAACAGTATTGTTTTGTAAATATTTATTTATCTATTTTGAGAGAGAGAGGGAACAGGAGAGGGACAGAGGGAGAGAGGGAGAGAGAGGATCCCAAGCAGGCTCCGTGCTGTCAGCACAGAGCCCGACGTGGGGCTTGAACTCATGGACTGTGAGATCGTGACCTGAGCGGAGGTCAGGAGTCACACACCCAGCCTACTGAGCCACCCCGGTGCCTCTGAAACATTATTAGTTGTCTTATCTTAAATTTTCCAAACACTTCCTTTTTTAATTTATGTTTTTAATGTTTATTTTTGAGAGAGAAAGAGAGCTCAAGCAGGGGAGGGTTAGAGAAAAGGAGACACAGAATCTGAAGCAGGTTTTAAGCGCTGAGCTGCCAACACAGAGCCCAACGCGGGGCTCGAAGTCACAGACTCGAGAGGTCATGACCTGAGCCGGTCAGATGCCCAACCGACTGAGCCACCCAGGTGCCCCCTAAACACTTTCTTGTCCCAGGAGCCAGGAGGTTAAGTGAAAGTTGGCTGAAAATGAAACGGAAGGATCACGGTGACAGTCCCCGGGAGGATGTGATAGTGACGAAGGATGGGAGGGAGCAGGGAGGCCGGTGAGGGAGGCAAGTCAGGCAGACAGGAGTGAAGGAAGCCGGGCCTACGCCAAGGGAGATCCGGAGCCGAAAGCTGGGGGCACCTGCACAGGTGCCCACGCCCCTCCCTTGAGGCCAGCAAGGGGACAGTCCCAGGCATCTCTGGGAGAGGCTCTGCTGAGGCATCCCCTGAGAGGGGCCCAGCCCCTCCCCATCCCAGGCCTCCTCTTGTCTCCCTCGGGCATCGGCATCCCCGGCCCTGCCCCGAGTTAGAACCGTCGGGCAGGCTGAAAGGGGAGGTCTCACTGGAGTGGATCTCAGGATCAGTGCCTGTCCTCCCAGAGGGTTGTCCTGGGCAGGCCCGTCCCGCAGGGCTGGTCCTACAGAGAGCATGCCAGAGCCCTGCTCCTCGGCTCCTCCCAGACGGTATCCCTGCCACCCTTCCCACCTCAACTGCTGTTTCTCTAGACCAGACTCGCAGAATGACGAGGACCTCCTCTCTAGAGCAGCTCAGCTTAGGAGGAAAGCGGACTCCTCTGGGGTCACTCAACTAACCGCATCATCACATGCCTTGTAAGGACGCCCTATGGGGTTCGTACTCCCAGCGTCTAACGCCCCGGGAGAGCCAAGCTCTGCTCCTGAGTGATCGCGGGGAGGAAAGAGGGAGGCACCACGGTGAGATCTGCCCGCATTCATCAGATGCTGCTCCCCCAATCCAACGTTGATCCAATCAGAGTCGAAGCAAAAAAGTCGCAGGACTTGAAACTGGTCACACACGTATTTCACAGCTGAGAATGGGATTCCACCATCATTTCCCCAAATGAGAACCGCCCTTCTCTTCTATCACGGCCCCAGTGCAGTCGTGACAGGGTTCCAGGTGCCTGAGATAACCTTATCTCCCCTTGGCTCCAGCTGGTTGCCTCTTCCATGGACGTGGGGTCTGTCAGCAGGTGCACGGGTTCCCCCTCTGGCTGTCAGAGCGCCTCCCCGGCCCGCCGCTCTGGCCTGCATGGGTTTGGGGCCAGAGGAGAGGTACTGGGGCGCCCGGAGACCAGGAAGCAGGCCGGACCGAGAGGCACCTGCTGCCCTGTGGTCTCGGTACCAACTGATGGAGAATCTCCCGAACCCAAGGTGCTCCTGGTCAAGGACTCTGCCTTTCTTTCTTTGCTACCACGGTCTCAAGCTTTTAATTTTAAGTAATCACGCACGAGCGAGGCTTACAGAAGAGCGGTCTGGGTACGCAAACGGGCTTGTGAAGATTTAACCCTTTGCGATGCTTTCTCCTTCAAAATCTACGGAATGGGCGATTGTGACCAAAGCTGATGCCTCCCTTCTGCAAATTTGTTCTCCCTGTGCCACGGATTTTTAGAGACCGAGAATATTCCAATCAGAGGGAGACCAGGAAGGAGGGATCCCGAGCGGAGAGCTCTGATCTCCACCGCCACCATCACCCTCGTTCGTGTTTCTGTGAACAGCCCTTCGTCGAGGAACCGGAGACAATGCCACCAGCTCAGCGGCTTCTAACCAGCCTGCCATTTCTTCACCGGTTTCCACGGGTAGGTGGTGCGGCCGGAGAATTTCTCCAGAAGGGTGTCACGAAATTTTCAGGGGATGATTCCATGTTCGGCAGTCCCTTTGAATGAAACTTAATATTATTCATTACAGAACGGAGATAATCTTGTAATTCATACCTCACATGTTTGTGCGAGGATTAAGGAACCTGAACCGAAATTAGGTTCCGTGTGTGAAAGTTCTTTGCAAACGGTGAAGCACTATGTAAATGTTATTATAGATGATATTCAAGTCAATAAAAAAAAAAACAGAATGTTTTTTAAAGAAAGGAACCAATTCTTTTCTACTAGCACCCTATAGGCCAGAATATTTTTTTGTAGATAATCATGGATTAATTGTAAACATAAAGAAAGACACTGGGGGAAAAAAAAAACCCAACATATCAAAGCTATTGCTCTGGGGCAAACTCCAGTGCCATGGAAGCTGGGATGTTTTCTTTTATCAGAGATCCTTTTCTGGCCCCTGAAATTACTTCTTTCATGTCTGATAGCGAAGAAGGAAGCAGCCCCGCTCCCTGGAGATGCGCGATTGTTACCATGGTCTCATAACATATTGGCCGCCGATGTGGCACCCGTCTACACCTGTCACTCAGGGCTCCTTGCGCAGATGTGGCGGGCAGGCTCAGGTTCACGCGCGGGGTCCCTCCCTGCCCCCACCCCCACCTGGCGATCCACACACACACACACACACACACACACACACACACCGGGCGTCCCGGCAGCCCTCCGCCCTCCACCGCCACGGCCGCGGAGGCCACACGTCACGGGCCTGCGTGTCAGTGCCGCCAGGGGGCGCTGGCCGTTCTGCGGGGCGGCCGGGAGCAGAGGGCAAGGCGGGCGGCGCGTCCCCAGGACCCTGGAGCTCCGGTGCCACTGATTTCCTTCCAGCCAAAGTCAACTGTGTGAGGCCTAAGACCGGGGACGGATTTCTGAATTCGGGGAACAGCGTCTTCGATTTTGGATGGGGCAACAGATCTGAGCAGGGGTTTCCTCCAAGTCACCAAGGAGACGAACCAGCCGGGCTTCTGGTTGGTACAGGGCAGCCCCGCCGTGGAATCGGAGCCTCCGGGGCTTGGGGTCGTGGTCCTCTTCCGGGCCCTGGTGCCCCAGTGCGGACGACAGCGTGGGGGGAGGGGGGCACGTTGGGTGCTGCTCGCCCGGGAAACCCTGCCCCGCCTCCCACCCACCCTGCCACGCGGCTCAGCAGCCCAGGGCCCCCCAGTCCGAAACAAAACGGGGCCTCTTGGTGTTGGGTTATCACTGAGCTACCCAGGACGCTTCGGTTCTCAGCCTCAAAACCCATTCTGGCTGCTTCTTCCCATGAATTCGCGCCACCAGATTCTCACCCAATTCCCTGCTTGAAATGGAGGTGTGGCTCCTGTTTAAAAGTCCAAAATGGCTTCAAATTCCCCCTTTCTTTCTTTTTCTTTTTTTTTTCTCCCCCCCCCCCCCCCCCTGCCCCGGGCCTCAAGGACCCGAGGGTTAGCTTATCTGTTTGCCTGGTGAGAAAATCCAGAAAGACAGGATCTGAAGCTTGTATTTACCTTTTGTAACCGAAATCAAGAGCTCTGTAAACTATCTTCCTAGAGGCTTAAATTTAAGTGCATCTTTCTTTTTTTTTCCCCTATGAGTCACACTCGAAATACATTAAAAGGGAGCCAATTAGAATCCATGGAGAGAACTTTTCTGTATACAGAGAGCACAAAAATGTGGGTTGTGTGACTGTATGGCTGCGTGATGTGTTCAAGTGACATGCTGGCAAAAAGGAGGCTTATAGATTCCAACAGGGGAGAAAAAAGGGGAGGGGGGAAGGGAGGCAAGAAAGAAGGAGGGAAGGAGGGTGGGAAGGAGGAAGGAAAGAAGAAGGGAAGGAAGGAAGGAGGAAGGAAGGAGGAGGGAGGGTGGGAGGGAGGAAGGAGGGAAGGAAGGAGGGAGGGAGGGAGGGAGAAAGGAAGGAGGAGGGAGGGTGGGAGGGAGGAAGGAGGGAAGGAAGGAATGAGGGAGGGAGGGAGGGAGGGAGGGAAGAAAGTCCCATTTAACGAATGACTGGCTGTGCCCAGCCCTATGGGAGTTCCTTTTCTCCATGAACTGTCACTACGACGTTGGAAAGCCAGGTGTCAGTGTCCCTTATCTGTAGATGAGAAAACAGGTCGTTTGTCCAGGTCACTCGATTAGTGATAGGGCTGAATTATGAAAACAAGACTTCTACCCCAAACTGGCAAGCCATTTCCCTCCATCGGACGGAGTCAGGTCTAGTTTACCCGGGGAAATAAACTCTGAAAAGCACCCATCGCTCCCAGCCCACCGGTGGTTGTGACAGATAATAACCAATAAACACATTTTTACCAGTGTTCTTCCTTCCCCTTCTGTGCCGTGTTCCCTTATGGATCCCCAAGCAGACGTCCTGTTTTGCAAACATGTGACTCACTGAGTGTCCACTTGGGAGTGTATCTTGTCACTTTGAATGCGTCCACCTGCTTAGGTCAGAGGCTCTCCCTCTGTCACTCCAGTCCCACTCCTCAAAGAGTGAGGTTCAGGAACCACGGCATTTGGTAACGGACAAGGCTGTCCACACCAGCCAGCCCCGCCTCTCTTCCACCTGCCACACCACTGCTGTGGCCCAGAGTCTGTCCCGCAGGGAGGGAAGGGACATGGGGACCCCTGGTGCCCACCCCCCCAGTCCCAGCCTCCAACTTCACGCTGTTCTTTCTGCACATCAGAGACTTGGCTTCTTCCCTGGAGAAGCCCATGATGAATTCAGATTTGAATTCACTCCAGGCAGCTGAGGGCATTTGCCCTGTGATCCCAGGGGTTTCTCCTAGTTTCCCATCCAGCAGGTGACAGAAGAAGAGAAAAGAAAAGCTGAACAAGAGTAGCCGGGGCCCCTGCCAATCCTGTCCAGCTGTCAGACACCGAGGTGACTTTCCGCCTCGCCTGGGGGAGCCGTGGAGCCACAGGGCTGGGCTGGGAGCGGCTGACGTCGAGAAGGTTGAAGAGAAGGAGGTTCCCAGCCACAGCGAGATGCAAACTGAGGCCGAGATAGAAGGCAGGGCCTCTGCGGTGGAAGAACAGAAAAGAGTTTAAGAATCTCCTCATCAAGTGTAATTCCCGGGCTGATCTCAGAATGGCATTGTCTGGGGTTTTTTCACGTGGGGCGTGCCAGAATGGGTTCAGATCTCCTCATTTCAAATTTGCAAATGCGTCACTCCACTGAACCATTTGTCCATTTTTATAAGCTGATTTACGGTAGCTGGAACACGATTCATCATGTCATGTTGTAAATAAACGCGACACTTCATTAAACAAGGTAATCACGTTTAAGTACTTTCACTTTTGTGTTAACAACTGACACCTTTACGTTTCTATTGCTCTGGAGAACCTCCTACCGTAATGAATGCAGCTTCCAGGAATAAAGCAGGGGGGATTCCCTCAGGGGTGGGAGAGAGAACTTCCATGAACCACCAATAATGACATTAATAACAACCAGCAATTTGCTGTAATGAAGCATTTTAGTATCTGGCCTTTTTTTTTTTTATTTTTTTTTAAGGAGAGGGGGCATATCACTTATGCTCAGGAGGATTGAAATGTTGGAACATCTTGATCTGTGAGCGGGCTAACAGAACACTTTCAAAGAGTGCATTTCAGGAGGAAATTTTTCATGCTATTTCTGTGTTTGCCATCTGGAATGACATTGCAGGCTGGCAAACACAAGAATAATGTGAAACTGCCATCACATAGAGTTAGTTATGGATTCATCTGGGAATGTGAGCATCTGAACATCGGTCGGGTGACTGTAATTATCCCAACTTTGACCTTCTCGGGCGGTTCAAACAACTTCGGAGATGTGCATGTTTGTTTCCTGGTGGAAGACAGTGACGGACCGTGAGTAATAGGCCCTAAGGAGGCACCTGCATCGTGCACTCTGCAGCCAGGAGCACAGCGACAGGAGGAGGGACACGACCCCTTAGCACACTGCGGCAGGACAGAGGGTTCGACTTCACGCATCTCTGATTTCCGTGAGGTCAGCCGAGATCGTGAGCCCCGACAGCTCTGAGCACACGCGTCCTCGCGCATACAGCTGGCCATCTTGCTATCATGATCAACTTCCTTTCAACTGATAAATTTCTAGTGGAGTCTCAGAAAAAGATATCCAAAACCTATGGGGCGGAACATTCCACAGGTTGTGATGCATCGAGTAGTAACCTCTCTCCGTTCTGCCGAAAACATTTTGCATTTATGACCGTAAGAGCATTAGCCTTGTCGTGAATTTACATGGTCAGTGCTTGTGAATTAGAAAGGAGTCTCTGTGAAAGGAAAAAAAGATCTAATTACAAGGTCCCCTTAAACGTTTTCCCAAAGTTTTAACAAAGATAGAAATTTTTGAAGCTTTGGAGACTTGATTTTCAAAGACAAAATAATTCAGAGACTTTGAGGTCGAGATATTAAACCTCTAAGCAATATTCAATGTGCTCCTTCCCGGCGTGGTGACATTGTGAAATTTCCAGATAGCTGAAGTTTAAAAACAATCTTAGGTGGAATTATTCATAAAATATATTCTGTGAATTCCTGCCTTCTTAAAGAGAGCATAGAACATAGACTTATTGCTATGGTTATCCACATTATCAAATTCAGTGATGCCCTGGAAACTCTCCTATTTGCCTCCATACCAAACAACACCAGGCAGCTGATATTTTGGATTTATTAGTCTGCTTCTAAAGGGATCTTCTCTTTTACTTCTTATGAAGGTCAAGGTAATAGGGGTGCCTCTGTGGATCAGTCAGTTGCGCGTCCAACTTTGGCTCATGTCATCACCTCCTGAGCTGTGGGTTTGAGCCCCGCATCGGGCTCTGTGCTGACAGCTCGGAGCCTGGATCCTGCTTCAGATTCTGTGTCTCCCTCTCTCTCTGCCCCTCCCCTGCTTGCACTCTGTCTCTCTGACTCCCTCTCTCTCCAAAATAAATAAACATTAATTTTTTTTAAAAACAATAAGGAAAAGTGAAAGGATCTTGATTCCTTTCATTGGTGATTATTGTAGGAACAAATCAGGATAATGATTGTAAAGGGCTTTGAAAGGTTAAAATGTGCAATGCAAACACAAGACAATATTATAATGAGTTATGATTTTGTTTTATGATTCATCTGTTATGTTTTATTATAACCAAAGGCCTTATGTAAAGCACAAATATCATACAATTATAATTATAAATTTCATATTATATAATAGTCCTCAAGGGGTGCCTGGGTGGCTCAGTCGGTTGAGCGTCTGACTTTGGCTTAGGTCATGATCTCACAGCTCGTGAGCTGGAGACCCAATTCGGGCTTTGTACTGATAGTTCAGAGCCTGGAGCCTCCTTCAGACTCTCTCTCTCTCTCTCTCTCTCTCTCTGCCCCTCCCCCACTCACACTCTGTCTCTCTGCCTCTCAAAAATAAACATTAAAAAACAATTAACTAAGTTCAAGGTACTAGTCCACATTCTCTCTGCCTAGTATTTCCTGTCCTTCATATGTTGTGATCTGGAAACAAGAAGATCCACATTTTAGAGGGTAGAATCTAGAATTTTATCTCTGTGTGTCCCCAACAATTAGCTCATGTCTGCTCTATGGGAGAAAAGTCAAGACGTTTTCTGACTAATGAATGAGGAATAAAAAGGCATCGTCCTAGGAGTTAAGTGTTCTCGGCAGCTCACCTGACCAGGTGCTCGCACAACCTCTATCGTGTTGGATGAGTGGCTCTAGGTCAATGCCGGGAGCACTGGCTGAGCAATCTGGACCATTCGGCTTCCACATTTGTCAGAGCTAAACAGGCAAACACGGGATGGAAAACAAAACAAAAGATAGTGACTTTGGGAGGAAAGTGGAATATCCAGATGAGGTTAGAAAATGCAGCCAGAATGGAGCTACATTCTGCGGTACGAGAGCTTAAACATGCCCCACGGACAACACAGTGTGGCACCATGCCCCACCACGCATGTGCGGTGGTCCTTTACTGGACAGAGTGCTGACGTCACCACATCACTGTCAGAAGCATGTTGGCCGAGCCCGCAGGGGGCCTGCTGCAAAACCCTTTTATTCCGGTCCTACAACATTCTTTTCTACCAGAAGCATTTTCTTCAAGTCCCAAGTTCATGCGCACCGAGCGGGTTGTTTTCTGGTATTAAGATCCTCCCGTCCTAGAGTCTTTGTGCTTTTGATGATTAAAATGCTGTCGCTTGAAATACAGACCTTAGCTGCAGAAGCTACACTCCTTCATTAAGCAGACACAGAGGCACCTACCGTGAGCCAGCACTGTTGTGGGTGCCTTGGGGTTCGTCAGGGACAGAGGAAACCGGAGTGGGAAGCAGTGTCCTCACAGGGCTTAGACTCTGCGGGGTGCTGAGACCCAACCGAGGAATAAGTAGCTAAAATGTAAGTGGAAAAATGACATCGTATGTTAGAAGGCGGCCAGCGCTTTGGAAAAGAAGGCCAGATCCGGGTGGGGTGGGTGGGGGATTATGTTTGCAGGGACAAGGGAGGGAGGTGCAGGTTTCTGGGGAAAGGAGTTCCAGTCAGAGGGGGCTGTCCTTGCAGAGGCCCTGAGGAATGGGCACGGAGGCAGGAGTGAGGAGTAGAGGGGGAGGGGCAGCCCCCTAGAGAAGGGGTGGACGAGCACATAGGGCGCTGCCCTCTGCTGTAAGGATGTGGCTGGTGCTTTCTTTGCAAGAGGATCTGATTTCAGGTGAGAAGTGGTCGTGGCTGGTGACATGTCGCACGTGCTGCCCTGGGGACAGGGTTTGCTGATGTGAAGGGTTAGGGGAGGGAATGAGGCAAGAGTGGCCCTGAGGAGTCTGCCCTGGGCACCTGGAGGAACACAGTTCGCTGCTGGCTCATAAGCGGAAGGTGACAGCTTCGGAGGCTTGTTCAGGAAGGGATCAGAAATCCAGTCGCGGGTGTGCCACATTCGAGGCGACTTTGAGACCCGCAAGTGGAGATTCGGAGTTGGCAGCCGGGTGTACATCCGGGGTTAGGGAGAGAGGTTGGGGCAGTTGACGCACGGTTAGAAATTGTGGCCTGTGGGTGGGGTTTAAAGCCACACGGTGGCTATGATCCCCAGG
Organism: Panthera tigris; assembly: GCF_018350195.1. NCBI lineage: Eukaryota > Metazoa > Chordata > Mammalia > Carnivora > Felidae > Panthera > Panthera tigris. The sequence goes on along the minus strand of NC_056671.1, from coordinate 90,568,360 downwards.
GTGTGAGTTTGGATGCCCAAAGAGGGGGACCAGGACTCAGCCCCGGGGGCTTTGGCAGAGGAGACTGGGGGGATGAGCAGAAGCGAGGACCACCCTCATCAGTGGCTTACTTCCGTTGTCTCATCACTACGCAGAACTTACCCACGGACACCCTTACGTGCCTACATCGTTACTCTGCAGAACCTTCCCGTGGAGCCCTTGAGACTTGGACCAAGTATTTTCTCTTTGGGTGTAAGAGTGACCCATTTAAAGCGAGTAGGCTGGCTGGAAATCAGATCATCGGAGAAGACAGATGGGTATGTTACTAACTTTTTCCTGTTGGTCTTGCCATCTGCTGCCCCACACATCCCTGGCTTTTGAGATTGGGTAGGGTGGGAATGAAAGTGGCTCCTCGTTGAGCGAATAGTAGTCAACACGGCAGCTAGAGGTAACCATCCTCAGTTAAACCCAACCTCTGCCTCCCTGTGTGCCCTGTGTCCCAAACAGGTACTTTCTCAGGAGCGTTTTGCTCACCTCCTGGTCCCAACGGGTACCCCAGGCGGGAGCTTAGAGCTGCGTCTAGGCCTTTGGCATCGCTAACACATCTCGAAAAATACAGCGAGGTGACTGAATGTTCTGTTTCTTCAGTTTATATGTGGGAGCTGTTTGATAGTTTAGCCCAGTCCAAAATTAGAGACATGATACGAGTAGCTATAGAAGTAGCTGAGGGTCTGACAGTGAGCATTCTTTTCAGGGGAAGAGTTCCCTCCGGGATGCAGATAACCAAGGAAAGTTTAGGCGAGATGCTCGCAAACGCTCCAGAAGACGCAGGCAGCAGGGAGAGACCCCTTTCCGTGAACATGCCCATCGCGAGTGCAGCTGGGTGCCCACTGGCCCTGGGAAGCTCATGAAGTTCATCAGTCATCCTTTCTCTTGAGAAACAGGTGACTATTTCATAGGAGAACGAATAACGAGAAAACAAACACACAGAGGGGGATACTACAGCACATGTACTTCTGCAGACTTATAAGGAAATGATTTTTTTTTTTGTAATGGAGGTAAAACAGATTTGGGGTGCATATGGAGAACAAAGAAAAAGCCCTGATTCAGAATATCTGGAGGTGTGCAGTAGGGTGAGTGAGTAGTTTTAACCAGGAAGCCAAGAATAATTAGAGACTCGGTGATATGGATGGGATCTGAGGGGTGTGTAAATGTCGAGGCGCCCAGGCAGGGTGAATGTGGAGGTCACCATTGGAAATCGAAGCAGGTTCGTAGGGGGGAAAGGACATTCAGAGCAGGGGGAGTGCCAGGACAAAGGCCCCGGGTGGGAGCATCCTTGGCATGACCAAGGAAGGGCTAGGGGACAGGGTGGCCAGGCTGAGGGCGGGGAGAAGGACGTGAGGGCGGAGACACAGCAGCTGGGATGGTCAGCAGGCTGGTGAGGCCACCGGTGGACCGCCTCCATCCTTGCTTCCGGTGTGTCCTGGGAAACTGTCGCAAAAGGAAACCTGGGCTTCACTTTTCCATTTGACCCTAAGGGTCTTCAAGGTGGGTGCACAGTTTCTGGCACAATGACAATTCTAGCAACCTCAGTACAACTCCATGGCATTTTCAACGTGCCTAAACATCCGATCGTTATGTTAACAAACTGCCAATAATTAACCTTTGTTTGCACTCTTTGAATAAATCCTGCTTGGTTCAGAAGGATTATTATTAGAAGCTATTGTTACATTTTCTTTTTAAGGGTCACTTTAGAATTTCTGAGTCATATGTATAAGTGAGACATCAGTTTAATTCTTTCTCTTCTTTCTGTAGTATTTTCCCCTGGTTTTGATATAAGTTATATGCCAGATTTAGAAAATAGATTGAGTGCCTGGCCTGTGTATCTAAGTTAGTTTTTTAGTTCACATCTTAAAAAATTAATGTTTTCATTTTTTACCATTGTCATTACTTTATTGAAATGACCAAAGCTTTCTTGGCTCCACTGTGCTGCTTTTTGAGATTGCATGGTTTAAAATGTCTTTATTCTTATCTCATACTTGATGAGTGGTTTAATGAGTACAGAATCCTGGGTTGGAAGTCATTTTCCCTGGTAATTTAAGGTAATTGTCCATTAATTTTAGTATCTCAAGTTGCTATTGAAAATTCCGATGCCTTTCTCATTCTCGGCATTCTGCATGAGTCACCTTTTTTTTCTCCTTCTGTAATTGTGTAGGGTCTTTTCTTTGTCCCCATTTTCCCAAATTTCTTGATACCTTGCCTTGTCATGAGGTTGTTTTCATCCATAGCGCTAGGCACTTGGTGGCCCAAACTAGAAACTCATATCTTTGATTCAAAGAAATTAAAAAAAAAAAAAAAAAAAAAAAAAAAAAATATATATATATATATATATATATATATATATATTTCTTGGTTTATTTCTTTCCAAATATTTTTCCTGCCCTTTGGAACTTCATTGTAGAAGTGAAGACTTACTCTGATGTGGCAGGTCCTGGACTGCCTGCTAATCTTCCCATATGCTTTGTCTCAGTGTGTATGTGTGTGTGTGTGTGTGTGTGTGTGTGTGTGTACTGTATTTTGATATCTTTTCAGGTTTGTTTTTTAATCCACTCACTAAGTTCTTATCTACTGTTTATCACATTTCTAATTTTCAACAGAGGTTTTCCGGCCTTGGAATGTTCTGTCTTTATTGCATCCTGCTCTTGTTTCATGAATAGAATACGTTCTCATACCTCCTTAAGGATATCAGTAATTTCTTTCTTCAATTTTCTTCAATCTCAATCTCTTTTTCCTCCAAGATTCTTTTTAATTGTTTGTACATGTTGGTCTTTGTATCCCATTTTGAATGCTTTCTTCGATTTTCTGTTTGTCCTTGGCTCATATTGAAGAGTGGAGCCTTATGAAAGGGAACAGGCCTTTCATAATGGACCCTTTACATGGTTGAGACCTCGTGACATGGTGATCTACACAACCAGCTCTTATTTCAATCCAGAAATATTTCCTCAGCTGTGCCTTTGATAGATTTCCTCCTCATTTCTTTTTGTTGTTGTTGTTCAAAAAACTACTATTTTAGTCTGGGCATCTTGTCACATCCAAGACTTTTCTATCCCTTAACATTGCTGTTTTCCCCTCTTGAGCAGATTCTCTAAGTTACCCTCCATACTAACAATTCAATTTTCTCGTTCTGATATTTCTGAAATTTGCTGCCTGCAGCATCAATGTTCATTCTGGTGTTGTGCGTTTGGCCTCTTACAACCCTTCCACCCGTCCTTATCTCCCATTCATCACATCCTGGTATATTTAATCTTCCAGCTTTGACATTCCACTCCCATTGCCTGACTGTACCACTGAAAAGATGTCTAAAAGTTTTCTAAAATTAATTTTATTTCCCATTAGAAATATACTTTAGTGTGCTGTCTTTTCTTTTCACATTCAGAATATTCCATTTCTTACCTCTGGCAGAGATTTTTACCTCCAGACAAAGGAGTGGTCTATGCAGACCCGCCCTCGGGCCTCATTGAGTGTGGCTCCCTGTTTTCAGTCTGGGAGGGTAGTGGATGAGTCCACCAGAGATTCGTAAGGTCCTCCCATCAACTGTGTCCTGTAATCCAGCTTCACTGGCAGGGAACCAGCAGAAAATTTTTCCAAGATTCAGTCTATAAATTATCCTTATTTTTGTGGTGCTTTTGCATCTCTATATTCTTTTCTACATTCCCATAGACCTTTAGTGAGAATATAGAGGCAGCTGTGTGGGGAAATTTTAACAGGCATCATTTAAAATGAGAAGCTAAAGAGGTCTCCTCCCCATCCTCAATCTACTTTTCAAATTTCCGAAAATTCACTGCTTTGTGAAACCAGATAGACCGTGTAGCATTTCCCCATTTCCTGGGAAAACAACCCGTGAGTCTCACTTTCCCAGCCATTATGCAAGGCTATGTTCAACCTTTGCACTGGGCTGTGTGTTCATTAAGCCAATGACTGGCTCTGTTCCATGTCTTTCCAGTGAAATAATGAGAAATGTGGCCCTAAGCTGACCGAGTAGACATGATGCTATTGAGCAGTGCTCCTTGGTGGCATTAATATTGCCATTATTTATTATTTACATATTTAATTGCCTTATTGATATTACGCACTGTTAGCACTACTAATTATAACACAATAAACATAATTTATAAACATACTTTATGGTGATATACATAATCAACCCCTCCCGACAATACCTGAGACAGCTGCAGACATTTTCCCCGTTAGTGCAGACTGTTCTAGAGAGAGGGCCATTGGCTCACGGTGAACCTTTTAAATAAATATTTTAATGCATCAGAAACAGCTTGTGAATAACATGTGTGATGATTGCTTCAAAAATAAACCCAAATGATCATTTTATGAGAATGGCATGCTTCCACGTCTCTGAAACTTCACAAAGTGTTCACAAAGCTCTTCCTGGATTGCATCACAGAAAGATTGATCGTGCGGAGAGCCACTTTCAGAACTGTGAGGATTCCAGGATAATGTAGAAGTTCTACCAGGGAGTGACTGCAAGGCGGGCTCCTCTTGTCTCTGGGAGGAGCAATGCTCCGTCACGAGAACATCTCTCCTGGATCCAGAGGTACAGAAACTAAAGGGTGGGTACAGATCAGATTTCAGGCCGTCTACTCAAGGGAGGCAAAACGTGTTGGACAAAGCAAGCCCTTGGCCTGTTTCTCAACCCCTGAGTGGCAGTCGCCAGCTGTTTAGCGTAGATGCCACAGGATTTGGCAATAGTGGAGAATAATTTTATGACTTTCTTCACACAGAGGCTCAGTGAGATCTGAAGTGCATCTATAGCTCATATCAGTCGTGTATTGTTCGTATATTTAATCGGAAAAGGACAAATTCGAACTAAGTCAGCCAAATAATTTATCTCTAGTGAAATTATTTTACGTATGATAGATGTCATCTAGAACCACGTGCGGTGTTCCAATCAACCTCTGCTTTACCTGACTGGACCTTCCTTAAAGGTCTAGCCGATTGTCTCTCACTCGTGGAATCCAGGCATCGAGAAACATGCCAATAATGTCCATTTTCACCTCCGCTGTGTGTCCAGTTATTTCCAGGGAGCTTTACTTCAGCCTTGAACTAGCTGTGTATACACAGTACAAGTATGTAGCAGGCCGACATCAACCTCAATTAGCTTGTTTCTCGGGGTGTGTGTTTTTCTTTCTTTTTTCCTTTTGGCTACATCTTTTCTCAAAGCACACGCACTTTCTGCATACACCTTCACCCTTACTCCTTCAAATCCTGGATAATAAAAGTTCATTGTAGCTTAAATTCATATGATTTCTGAAAACAAGACCTGTGTTTCATTTCTAGGAAAACAATGTCTTAAGTGGAACAGGACAAAATGTTCCTAAGTCCATAAACACCAACCAGTGTGGCTCTTTGACCTGCTAAATTTTATTCCAGATTCCCTTCTGCCTTTGAACCTGTCACATATTCATACCAGTAGTTTGAACGATGCCCCCAGATCCCTAATATTCTCCAGTGCAAACAGGATAGATGGGATTCCCCTTGGTCCAAATGTTCTCGTCCAAACTCTCATTGGATCAGCTTAGTGGCTCTAACACTGAGATGCTTCTGATGTATGTATATCTATGTGCTGTCGTTATGTCCACATTTCCCCTCACATTTGCTGTTTTCTTATATGCACAGAGAGGTCTACATTTAACAGATAAATCTCAGGATAGAGCAAATAGAATAACTCACCCATCAGACTTTATTGAAGCTCCTAATTTGTGAGGGGGAAAATTTTTATTTTGCTTTAGTTACTAAAGGTTATTCATGAACGGGTCCACCTAATCTGAAGACATCTTCTAGAAGTCAGCTTCTAGCTAGAACCTCTTACCGGGAACGTGCCATTCTACCAATGTGTGGGCAAATCAGAACAGTAATATCCTTTGTGTTCCCAAGTGCTGCTCTGTATTTCTATGGAAAAATTGCTGGTGGGATGGAGGGAGGTAACCTATTCCCAGGTATTATGCTGAACCATACAGTACTGTTAATGTTGGATCGCATTGTTACAAAAAAGTCATTCCATGTGACTCATCTAATATGGAAGCATTAACGGTGCTTTCTAGACACGATAAATTTTATTCCACACACCTAAGCAAATAGGAAGGTGGTGGGCAACCAGTTAAGTGCCTTAAATAGCAGACCCTTTTTACAGCTGTAGCTTTATGAGTCTCTCGGAGAGGCTATTTGGTTCTCTGAAATATCCATCCCCCCGCCCTTCGCCAGAGAAGAGAGCCTCGTCTCTGGCAGCACAAGCCAGGTAAGAACTAAATAAGATGCCAACGGAAGCCATTACTCTCTGGCACCATTTTAATGCAGTGACCCCAAAGACATTTGCGAGTTACAACACTGATCAGGATGTACTTTACACATCTTTACTTTAGGTCACTTCCCTTAGCTAAAAGCAGAAATATTAGGAAGGTGCTCCAGAATCAGGAAATGGCGCTAGACAGATGCGCACGAGCTGGATCGCTTCTCATGCACCCTAGAGAATTGCATTGACGATGTATTAAAACTAAATTATCTTTAAAAGTGAGCACGATTAATAACAACCCATAGAGCAGGTAAAGATTTCTATGGTCAAAGAAAAAAAAAATTAGACAGGGTTGTTGGCATTGGGGTTGGTCTCCGGATACCCCTGTGGTTAAATTATTGCCATTTTACAGCAAAACTCCTTAGAATAGGGAGAAACAAATAAGCAAACGTAGCTCTTCATAGGACGAACACGCGTCCCTTCTGCCCATCTGGGAAGGTGACCTAGACCCGCGGAGGCTGTTAATAATCGTGCATCCAGAAGGGATTTCTGGTCCTTTGTCTCTGGGAAGGGCAGTATTAGATCATGAGAACACGTTCCTGGGACCCAGAGAAACTGGCTGAGGGAGGGACACACGTGACATAGATCTGCCAACATGGAGACATTTGCATTTTTACTAAGCAGCTGCATTTCCCACTTCCTTCTTTTTCTTTACGACACCCACAGTTTCTGAAATTTGAAACTCGGACCAGGCAATTGTTCTATGGTTTTGCACATCTTTTCTCCAAATAGCCAGAGTGATTACAAAGCAGCAACTAATATTTCTCATCTACTCTGATGGCAACAGTATACAGCCGAGTGTATCTTCATAGGCAGTGAACGAGAAATTCATGTTTTATGTGCATAATGCCAAACACCTAGAAAATTGAAAGTTGCACATTGTTCGGGATCACGTAGACGCAGACATCATCTGCGACACACTTGTAACTAGGAGAAGGAAGTCGCTAAACTAAGCCTAGTCTATTTATGGTTGTTTGTTATTTATATTTTAAGATATATGCCTTTCCCTTTCTAGTATATGTGTTATGTATAAACTTATAATTTTTGACTAATACATTGTCCATGTGAAAGGAAGATTAATTAGAAAAATATGCTTTTGACGATGATGTTCTGATAATAACTAAAGTAATAATACTTTATGTACCTGTTTTACCAATTTACTGATTTAAAACCTTACCACTTTTTAATTTTTTAATCTTAATTTTTATTTATTTTGAGAAACACAGAGACCATGCAAGTGGGGAATGGACAGAGAGAGGGAGAGAGAGAGAAGCCCAAGCAGGCTCTGTGCTGACAGAAGCCCAACGTGGGGCTCGATCCCACGAACCATGAGATCATGACCGGAACCAGTATGAAAGGAGAGAGAGAGAATCCCAAGCAGGTCCTACACTTTCAGTGCAGAGCCCGACACGGGGCTCAAACTCAGGAACCGTGAGATCACGACCTGAGTCAAAATCAAGAGTTGGATGCTTAACTGACTGAGCCACCCGGGCACCCGTAAAAATATCATTTTATTTTATTTTATTTTAAAAAAATTTTTTAACGTTTTATTTTTGAGACAGAGAGAGACAGAGCATGAACAGGGGAGGGTCAGAGAGAGGGAGACACAGAATCTGAAACAGGCTCCAGGCCCTGAGCTGTCAGCACAGAGCCCGACGCGGGGCTCGAACTCACAGACCTCGAGATCATGACCTGAGCCAAAGTCAGCCGCTTAACCGACTGAGCCACCTAGGCGCCCCTAAAAATATCATTTTAAAACACTTTTTTGTGCCTATTCTCTTTTTTGCCCTTGCCATAGACATAATATAGATAGGATTAATATTATTTCAATGTTGTAGCTATTGAAATTTGTAACTCCAAAGCAAATATTGATAAACAAAATCACTATTTTTGTAACTCTTGAAAGGAAATGGAGACTAGTTCCCAGATATTTCTGGGGGAAAAAAGGCATAATCGGGGCTATCTAAGTTACTAAATTTTAAAGGGGTTAGATTTGCATCTTCCATTTTTCACCGGTTTGGGTTGGTTGAGGCTGGCAGTCTATCCATGGGTACGTGTTTGCAGTTCGGATGACTTGCTAACCCATATCAATAGCGAGGCCTGGTTTTGTCCCCCACCCCCACCCCTGCCACTTCATACACTATCTGGACAAAGGTGGTAGGAAATATTTTATTTATGATTCAGGGAATACATGTCATTGATTATTTGGAACCCACACAAATAAACTTTTGATTGGTCGCCCACATGAAAAACAGAAAAAGTAAATTGCAATACAGGAAGCAAACATTTGCTGAACAAAAGAGTGAATTCGGTGGAAAACGAGTGACAACAAAAACTTTAAATGTCTTTATTTCTTGTACCCAAAAGGAGAGAACGTAGCTAATACCACCTCTGGTCTAACACAAAGTAATCATCTAGGCCATGTTACTGAATGCTTGGGAGAACAGTAGTCTTCTTTAATGTCAATTAATGACTCAACTTATTCCAACAAGCACCAGTTCATTGATTAAATGCTTGCAAGGTGCCCAGCGTGATGTGCGCTCGTGATGGTGCAGGTTGCATAACCACCGCCCTGACTCCACGGGTCCTGCCTTTCTCAGTCCTCGAGCAAAACATGCCAGGAGATCTGTTTCTTCATCACGAAGCTTTGCAGAAAGGGCTGCATCGAAATTAATTTTCCAAGATAAAAATTATGAAAATGAACGTGTTTAAAGCTAGACTTTGAATCAGATGATTTCTCTGAAGTGAAATAGTTCCAGTATCCTAATTTTTCCCGGCATAATTTTAAAGATTAACGCTCTTTCTCCTCCCCACCCCCAAAGAGATCATTTGCAAAGATTTATGTCTATCATATTCAGGAGCAGCTATGAGCAGGGGTGGATATTTTTTACATAAGTGTAATTATATGTAAGTGCTATAATTTAATTACCACGATCCCATCCCTATTGATTTCAGATACTCATCTGGAGCCTACAGATATGGTTGTGTGAAGCTGACAGATCGCATCATCTGTTTGAATGCCGATGGACACTGTAGGAAGACAAAAAAGACCGTTCGTTAAAGAATAGCAAGGAATTTGGTTCCAGGAAGCATTAAGGTAACTATTTTACATTAAAGGCTAGATTTTCAGGTAAAGGGGGTAGGATAAAACATGGTCATGCAACACCTAAGATACAAAAGTGCAAAATACAGATATACAGATTAAACATAAAGATGTAAATTGATAGTGAAATTAAACGCTAGGTAAACATTCACCATCATCAACAATTCAAGTCAGTGAGTGGGATGGTAGCAGATACAAATTTAAAAATTCAAATCAGGCAAAGCGAACATTTTAATCCTATCCCTGTCTCCGGACAGCAGAATGCAAAATCCGCATTGATTAAATCCTTAGACTTCTCCTAATATTCTATAGTTTGGAAAAGGGGGCACTGGGAAACACCAAGGGAGAAAAACCCTCAAGAGAAAGGTCCGTTTCACAACCGCAGGACATTAGCATGAGCAGAAAGGACTTCTGAGTCTGCTATGGGCTTTCAGGAGCCGTTCACTGGGCTTTGCAGCGACTCCTGGGGCTCTTCTAAGAGCTATTCAGTAGGATGTACTCTCGGGTTGATCATCTGTCTCTCAGGGTCAAGGATTTAAGTTCCAGAAGGGCAAGATCATGTTTGACATATTCATGCTACATCCTCAAGGTGAGAATAAAATAAAAATATATTAAAGAAAATTAAAAGAAATCAAAGAAAAGAAAAGAAAAACGTGTAAAAGCTATAAAAAAAAAAGAACTCTGTTGGAAAAAAAATCAAGAAATAGCAACACAGATCTTCTTTACATGCTTGCCACTATAGAAGAATTTAATAAATTTATGAACTCAATAAAAAGAACTCCAAAAATGAGTTGATAAAAGAAAAGACGTGAATGAAGAAACCAAAGTATATCATATAGTCCATCTGATGGTTTTCATAAGCGGGTAATACACATCATCCAGTGTAATTTTATATTGACAATCTAGTGAGTACAGAAGACTTTTATCCACAGTCAACAGATGTTGAGACATTGAACTGAGTCATAGCGATAAATTATTGATGCAAGTTTTGGAAGGTGTTCTCAAAAATTGTAACATTTAATTAAACTAGTAAAACTTTCCCTTAAAATTTATAGTTTTATTATTAGATTACTGTTGGGTTTTTAATATTCATCTTTGTTAATTTTATCTTGAATTCACACATGAGGCATTCTGGATCAGAGACAGATTTCTGATTAAATGCCTCACAGTAAATAAGAAGTCGGATGGCCCCTTTTTGCCCCTAATTTTTACCTCTAAGGCAACGCAATAAAAACTGATGGGAATTCTTCCCACACAAACTGCCAGTCTGTGAGTGTGGTGGTTGGTTTTATGTGACAACCTGGCTAGCTGTGCTGCCCAGTTAATTCATCGAATGTTAACCCAGGTGTGGCTGTGAAGTTGTTTTTCAACTGGCTTTAAGTAAAGGAGTTTGCCCTTGATAATGTAGGTGGACATCATCCGATCTGATGAAAGGACTTACAAGGTTTCCTTGAGGAAGAAATTCTGCTTCCATTGTAACCTCCACCCTGTGTGAGATACCTGCCGGCAGCCTCACTTAAAGGTTCCTCATTGGCTAGGTGGTCCCTACAATTATGGAAGTCTCATACTGTCTCTTTATTTATATTCTACACACACACACACACACACACACACACACACACTGCTAGTTCTGGTTTTCTAGTAGCATCCTGACTGAGACCCATTTTGGTACCAAGAGTGGGGTGATGCTATAACAAATATTGAAAAATATTGGAACGGCAGGTGCCTGGGTGGTTCAGTCATTTAAGTATCTGACTTCAGCTCAGGTCATGATCTCATGATTCATGAGTTTGAGCCCTACATTGGGCTCTCTACTGTCAGACGAGAGCCTGCTTTGGATCCTCTGTCCCTCCCTCTCTCTGCCCCTCCCCTGCTCACGCTCTCTCTCTCTCTCTCTCAAAAATAAACATTAAAAATACTGAAATGGCTATGGAATTGGATAAAAGTTGGAAGATGGAAAAATTATTTTGAGGGCCATAATAAGTAAAGCCCAAATTGCCTTGAAAAGACTGTTGGCAGAAACACAGATGTTAAAGGCAATTCTTCTGAGAGTTCAGAAAAAAGTAAGGAGTATGGTGGAGATGGCTTCTGTTTTTATGGAGAATATATTTATATTTATTAATTATATTATATTTATATATTAATACATGTATTTAAGGACAGAATGTTGGACACAGTGGACATCACCTTCAAATATACTATATAATTCATTTGCTTACTATGCTTATTATGTATAGTCTGTCTTCCCAACTAGAATTTAAGCTCCATGAGGGCAGGGATCTGTGTCTACAACGGGGCCTGGTGCCTGGTGGGCACAAAATAAATACCTGTTTAAAATAAACAGAGGAAGCAAATACCTTGCCTTTTCTCAAAAACCAACACCCTTATCAGAATGTGAATTACAGATGTGAGTTACAGATCATTTAAAAGAAATAAGTTCATACAATTTTTTGAAAGGCAATTGAGAGAGTTGCAAGTTGACTGCAACTTTGAGGATTTGACTTAGAAGAGATAATTACCTAAGAGCAGAAAGATGTTTGCATGAGGATTATTATCACAGTGCCTTATGTAATAGTGAAAATTCGAAGCAAAAAGGAATCATTAGGATACTGTCATGTAAGTTATAGTGCTGGGACACCATGTAATATTATAAAACAATTATAAATATGATACCTTGAACCAAGGTAGTGACAACGTAAATGGTGAGAAAATGTCAGATAATCAAAATTTCTTGGATATTGGTCACATGTTGTGAGAAAAAGAGAACAATCAGAGATGACCCCAAGAAGTTCCCTCTGGGTATCTGGTAGGTAAACTTGACATCAAATGACAAGAGGAAGTTTGTCAGTCGATGTTTCAGTTGGAAATATTAGAATTTCAGTATGGACATGTTAAATGTGACATTTCTAGCAGTCATCTGTTGCGGGTTTGATTTTGTTTTCCCAACAGACATATCAAAGTCCCAACCTCTGGTACCTGTGCATGTAATCTTATTTGGAAATAGGACCTTTTCAGAGATAATCAAGTTAACATAAGGGCATTAGGGTGGGCCCTAATCCAAAGTGACTACTGTCATTACAAGAAGAAGTGAAGTGCACAGAGGCAGAAGGAAAAAACGAAAAGGCATGGGACAATGGAGACAGCGGTTGGAGTGAACCAAAGAATTTCAGCAGAGGCATGAAATATATTCTCCTCAAGAGCCTTCAGATGGAAGAGTGCAGCCTTACCTTGATTTCAAGCCTATAGCCCCTAGAATCATGAGAAAATGTTCCTAATGTTCATAGCCACAATTGTATTGCAGCAGCTCTAGAAAACCAGTACAGTGATGAATAAGAATAAATGAGTATAAATGAGTATTCCTGTGCCTTTCAGGAAGGTCTTGTCCCTACTCCAGTCCTTTGGTGTGTAAAGAAATCTCTCCAAGGCCCAGTAGCCCTATGTATCTAGGATTTTATCACCTAGAGATGTCTCCAGTGTCCTGAGCTCCATTTATCCTTGGAGACCTTTGGGCACTAACTATTTGGCCCAGAGACAGAGCACCTGGCTGGCTCAGTCAGTTAAACATCTGACTCTTGATTTGGACTCAGGTCATGATCTCACGATTCTTGGGATTGAGCCCTGCATTGGGGCTGACAGGGCAGAGGAGCCTGCTTGGGATTTTCTCTGTCCCTCTCTCTCTCTCTGCCCCTCCCATGCTCTCTCTTTTTTTAAAAATAAATAAATAAACATTAAAAAAAGGTAATAGAATGTTTATTATCTTTTTGGATCAGAGCAGTTAAGCAGACACATGACTATGGGTGAAACTCTCCGCGTGTATAAAGAGCACCTGGAAATCCAGCCAAGCTTTATCTCTCCACAATTACAAATGACTAATATTGGCAATAAAGGCAAGACTAAGTAGTAAGGTTTAAAATACTGAAATGATACAAATTATATTCTCTGATCAAAATAGAATTGAGCCAGATATAAGTAACAGAAAGATGTGTGGAAAATCCCTAAGTATTTGCAGATTAAAGACCACACATCAAAATAATTTATGGACCAAAGAAGAAATCACAAGTTAAGTTAGGTAATAGTTTAAACTGAATTAAATAAAAACCAGCATTTCAAAATGTGCTTTTCAGTCAAAACAATGCTCTGAGAAAAATTTACGGCACAAAAGCTTCATGTTATAAAAAGAAGAGTCTCAAATCAATGATCTGAACTTCCACATTAAGAGGAACCTTAACTACCCTTATTGTGGTGATTATTTCACAATATATACATGTATCAAATCATCAGCTTGGATACCTTAAACTTAAATTCCTCAAAAATTTATATGTCAATTATAACTCAAGAAATCTGGGGGAAGAATTCAAAGACAAGAAGAGCAAATTAAACCTTATGTAAATAGAAGGGGACAAATTATAAAAAGAGAACAGAAATAAATGAGAAAATGGACCTATAAATCAATAAAATACAAAGCTGTTTCTAAGAAAGAAAATTGAAATATATTCAATCACAATAAACAAGAAAAAAACGGAAATAAGACACAAATTATCATGTCAGGAATGAACAAAGGGGCATTACTACAAACCCTACAGACATTACAGAATAATAATAGCATCAATAACAGGACCCATATCAGAGATACAAGAGAGGACATTGCTAGATAGCCTACATATAGGATAAGAATATGAAAAGAATAATAGGAATAATTATGAAAAAACTATACGCTCATAAAATGTGTAAATACTTCAAAATATACACAATACCAAAACTCACTCAAGAAGAAATGGATGATCTCAATAATTCTATATATACTAAAGAAATTTAATCTATAGTTAAACATATTTACCTTAAAACAAATCCATATCCAAATTGTTTCCCTGGTATATTCAACCAACATTAAGGTAAAAAATAACAGTTCCTCAAAAATATTACAGAAAATATAAGAGTAAAGAATCTCTCCCACTCATTTTATGATGTCAGCATTAAGCTGATACTAAAACCAAATTTAAAAATTTATAAGAGAGGCACCTGGGTGGGTCAATTGGTTGAGTGTCCGGCTCTTGGTTTTGGCTGAGATCATGTTCTCACAGTTTGTGGAATCGAGCCCAACGTTGGGCTCTGTGCTGACAGTGCAGAGCCTGCTTGGGATTCTCTCTCTCCCTGTCTCTCTCAGCCCTTCCCCTGTTCACATGCACTCTCTCTCTCTTTTTCTCAAAATACGTAAACTTTTGAAAAGTTATAAGAAAGAAATCTACATCTCAATATACCTGATGGATATAAATGCAAAAATCATTAATAAGATTTTAGCAGTCAAATCCAACATTACACAAACAGAGAAATACATCATGAAATAGTTCAATATTTAAGAACCAATATTTCTGCACTGGGATGCAATAAATGGGAAAGAATGTTTCTCCCAAACTTGGGAGAAGAAAAGAAAAAATTTCAAACTAAGTTCAAATTCATAAATTTCTCTTTAATACACTGGATAACTGAAGATACAGAGCAGACAACTCACCCCAAATTGAAGGAGAGATTGACACCTTCAGAGAGAGGGATTTGTAACTTGCTTACCTGGGATGGTTGTGATTACACACTGGCAGCAATGAAGGATGTAGGCAATAATTGGAAATATGCCATTTTAGGGTTGTTACACTAGATGAAAAGTGGTAAAATAACATTTAAAAGTAGACTATGATGAACTGACAACCATCTTTAAAAAATAATATATAAGTCAATAGGGGAGATAAGAAGGAATCATACAAACTTTCCAATTAACCCAAGAAAAGGAAGAAAGGTTGGGAATAAGTAAACAAAGAAGCATGGAAGAAGTAGAAAACTTCTTCCTACTTCCAGTCTACACAAGATGACATAGACTCGTTACCCAATGCTTTCCTGCCACAGCATGGAAATAGTGCAAGAAGCAACTAAAGGAAAGTTCTAGAAAGGGAAAAGTTAAAACAGTCGAGCTAAGGACCCAAGGACTGGAGGGATACCAGAGAAGCAAGGTATCTTAGGACCCCCATCCCCGCCCCCCCAGACACATAACAGAAGAAGTGGCCATGCCCAGAATTCTCCAGCTCCAGGCTGATGATAGAAGGGATCCATATAGGGTCATTTATCCCTGGGCTGTGTAGGAGTCTTGAGAGACCCCAGCAGAGAATGGAACTACAGCTGCAGACTGGTAGAGAGCCACATATCCCGCAAAGTATCTGTAGTGAGAACTATCAAAATAAAGAACTCTCAAAACTCAACAGTCACAAAAATCCAATTAGAAAATGGGCAAAACATATGAGGGGACATTTTACTGAAGAAGATGTATAGACGTCAAACAAGCACAGGCAGAGATGCTCCGCATCATTAGCCATCAGGGAATGCAAACGAAAACACGATGAGATCCCTACACACCTATCGAAATGGATAAAAGTAACAATAGTGACATCAGCGAATGCTGGCAAGGATGCAGAGAAACTGGGTCATTCGTGCATCGCCGGGAGTATGTGAAGTGCTACAACGAGGAAAGAAAACCGTTGGGCGGTTGCTTTTAAAACACGAAACTACCACACAGCCCAGCAGTTGCACTCTTGGGGATTTATTCCAGAAAAATACATTCCCACAAAGGAAATTTTGTGGGAAAACTTACATTCCCACAAAGACTTGCCCGTGAATGTTCACAGCAGCTTTGTTAGACCAGATGAAAACCGACAAGAACCCAGATGTATTCAGTGGGTGAAGAGCTAAACAAACTTCAGCACGTGCATCGTGGCTTGGACCACCAGGCCGCAGGAGAGTAGAATGAGCCATTGGCACACCACGTAGATGAACCTGATGGACCTCAAAGGAATTATACTCACTGAAAAAAAGCCAACCTCGAAAGGCTACAATGCCATGTGACTCCATTTATGTAGCTTTCTTGAAATGACAATATTCCGGAAATGAGGCCAGATTAACAGTTGCCAAAGATTAGGGACAGGGTGGGAAAACAGAAGAAATGTGAGTGTGGTTGTAAAAGGGCACATGAGAGGCATCCTTGTAGATACGGCATAGTTCAGTGTCTTCAATGTGATGTCTTCACTGTGATATAAACTGCCCATAAGATAAAATTGTATACAAGGAGTATGCAAGCAAAAATGGATACAAGGTGTGTGTGTGTGTGTGTGTGTGTGTGTGTGTGACTGTGATGGTGTGGATACACAAACTATACATGATAAAATCGCATACAAGGAATATGCAAACAAAAATTGCATGTAAGGTGGGTATGTGTGTGTGTGTGTGTGTGTGTGTATGTGTATGTTTCACACAGGAAAATGAGTGCAATAAAAACTAGGAGAATCCGAATAAGATTAGTAGATTGTGTCACTATCAATGTAAATACTTTGTGAGATTGTACTACAGTTTTGCAAAAAAAAACTCTCCTGTTTGGGGGCACCTGGGTGGCTCAGTCAGTTAAATGTCCGACTACTGGTTTTGGCTCAGGTCGTGATCTGATGGTGTGTGAGTTCGAGCCCCACATCGGGCTCTGTGCTGGCAGTGCACAGCCTTCTTGGCATTCCCCCCCTCTCTCTCTCTCCCCCCCCCCCCGCATGCATACACTTGTTCTCTCTCTCAAAATAAATAAATAAATATTATAAAATAATTTTTTAAAACTCTCCTGTTTTAAAAGACAGAGGTTATAATACTTTATAACTAAAGGGATTCACCCCAGAAATGCAATACTGTTTCAACATTTAAGTCTTACCAAATATTAGCAACACTGGAATACCAATATAGCACACCAACGGTGCACAATTTATCAACAGACCAAAAGAAAGATGTCACGATTGTCTCAATAGATGCACAAAAAAGCATTTAACATCCTCTTACAATAAAACCATTCAGAAAAAGAACAGAGGAGAAATCCCTTAATTCGAAAAAGGGCACAGACACAAAATCTAACAACAGCAACAGTTAGAACTAAGTGAAGGTAGAATGATGGTCGGTTACAAAATACAAGGTCAGCATACAAAAATCACTTTTATTTCTATAAACAATCAATGAACAACTGGGAATATTAATTTAGAGTACCATTTACAATAGCTCCACTCCAAACAGAGCATTTAGGTTAAAAGCCTAGAAAAATTATGTGTGGGACCTGTATTGTGAAAACTAAAACAAACAAAAAAATGCTATTGTCAGGGAACAAAGGCCTTGAACCCGGAGGGAAAGGCCATGTTCACACATGGGAAAACTTGACACAGAGCGTCAGCTCTCTGCAAAGTGATCTGCGGCTTCATTGCAATTGCCATCAAAATCCAAGTGGATTTTTCGTAGATATTTACAAGCTGATTCTAAAGCCAGGGTGGAAACGTTAAGGAACTAGAATGGCTGAAACATTTTATTTTATTTTATTTATTTATTTTTTATTGAAAAATTTTAATGTTAATTTACTTTTGAGAGAGAGTGAGAGACAGCATGGGCAGGGGAGGGGCAGAGAGAGAGAGGGAGACACAGAATCCAAAGCAGGTTCCAGGCTCCGAGCTGTCAGCACAGAGCCTGACGCTGGCTTGAACTCACAAACCGTGAGACCGTGACCTGAGCCGAAGTCGGACGCTCAACCGACTGAGCCACCCAGGCGCCCCTAAAACATTTTTAAAAAGAGCAAAATGGGAGGCTCGCATTACCTGATATTCAGATGTACTCTAAAGCTGCAATCATCTAAGCAGCGTAGAATTGGTAAAAACATCAACACGTAGACCCGTGGAGAAGAATGGAGAGTCTAAATAGCCCCACTTAAATATATTCTATTGATTTTGACTATGGCGCAAAGACAAGTCAGTGGAGAAAGGATACTTCCGCCCAATGGTGCGGGGACAATGGGACATCCACATAAAAAGAGATGAAACTCAACGCGAATCTTACACTTCATACAAATTATCTCAGAATGGATCACAGGTCTAAATATAGAGCACAAAGCAATATCACTTTCAAAATAAAACATAAAAGAAACTCTTTGTAACCATAGGGCAGGCAAAGAGTTTTCATCCGACCCCTAACACAGGTTCCATAAAAGAAAATAATCTGTAGATTGAATTCATCAACATTCAAAATTAAAAACTTTTGCGTTGCAAAGAATGCCATAAAGAGAGCCTGAGAATAAAGTTGCACTCGGGGAGAAATTACCTGCAAGTTACGTAGTAAATCCAAATTTCCGTTTAACCTTTGGGACTGTGTGGGCTGGGGCTTTTTCCTTTGCGGTGCTTTATACTTCGACAGAAAGACATCTTTCCAAGTGGCGGTGTTTTGATTCTTCCATGTACCCGCATCATCGTACCACCAAATTTTCACAAGAGTCTTCATTGCAGGTTTCAGATGGTAAAAATCATTGTTTTATTTTATTTTCAAAAATTGCAGTCAGCCCCTCTGCGTCTAGCGATGTGATAAAGCTGAAATAGAATGGGCATCATTGGATGGGCTTTTGTCACTAATGCTGTGGGAAATGACTGGAAAAAATAAGCATCATTGGAGACAGATGCATTCATGTTTTGAGGCAATAAAGTGTAACAAAACCCGGAAATGGACACTCATAACAAAACCTGAGGGAATCCCAGCAATTTGGTCCCTTTCTTCCCTAAGAAATAACTTTCGTTGTTGGCTGTTATTTGAAGATACGTGTTTTTTTCCCCCTTCCCTTCCTATTCGATTTGGTTGAAGCCACTGCAGTGTTTTACCAGGTGAAAGATAGGTATTTCAAGAAATGAGCCACATCGGTATTATATCTATTACCTCATAATATGGCTATTGAAGTCCTGATGTGCACACTCTAAAGAGATCACTGGGAAAATTTCTGCTGGTCCCAGAAATATGAGTGGACCAAAAGCTATCCACAGGAAACTGGCAATCTAAGACATGTAGACACAGGAGGCAGCAGATGCGTTTAGTTTTAAATGAAATCTCTTCTTTATCTGTCCTCTTAAGCGAAACTCAGAACGCTTTTACAAAGTGATGGTTCGGTTAAAACCTTCATCTAGCCTGGCGGCATCACCACGTTGGAGGCCATTGTGCCGTTGGGTTTGCGTCAGATGAGGCGATGACGCCGTCTCGTGAGAAGCTGGGAACTTTCAGGCTATGACTTTGATTAGCTGCTGGAGTATCTGTTGGCTGCCGTAACCGTCCCTGCGACTCCAAAATTAATATATATTCTTGCGACAAGCGAAGTGTGGGGATGTGTGCTTGTGGAAACTTACGATTCCTCCAATGCAGTAGAGATGGAATTTCACCAGTGAGAACTTGTTGCAGTAGCATCCGTTAATAGAGCATGGAGCTAGAAGATACTACGGGATCCACAGATTTTAAGGTAGGCTGCTAGAAATGGTTGGCAGAGATAACGCTTCAAGTTGGTTAAAGTTGGGCCTTAAAAATGAAGGCAATTTTGGGGCGCCTGGGTGGCACAGTCGGCTTAGCATCAGACTCTTGGTTTCGGCTCAGGTCACGATCTCACGGGTTCACGAGTTCGAGCTCTGAGTCAGGGTCTGCGCTGACAGTGTAGAGTCTGCTTGTGATTGTCTCTCTCTCTCTCTCTCTCTCTCTCTCTGGCCCTCCCCTGCTCTCTCTCACTCTCTCTCTCAAAATAAATAAACCATTTAAAAAAAAAAATGAAGGCAATTTTGAGTCGATTCTGTCTCTTTAAAATATGAGGGTAAATAACAGCTCATATGGAACATCCTTTACTGGTAATTATTACAGTCTTTGGGTTTTCTATTCTTTTTTTTTTTTTTTTTTGAGAGACACAGAGAGAGGACCCTGGGCTTGCATGCAAGTGACCGAGCAGAGGAGGGGCAGAGGGGGAGGGGGAGGGAGAATTTTAAGCAGGTTTCACACCCAGAGCGGAGCTGGATGCGGGTCTCGATCTCAAGACCATGAGATCATGACCTGAGCCAAGATCTAGAGTTGGGTGCTTAACCGACTGAGCCACCCAGGCACCCCTGAGACTTCTATTCTTTGGTTCCACACCAGCCTGAATGAGAGGGAGGAATAGTGGGGCCCACAATAAAGGGCCATATTCAGCACTGTGACTCAAATAGGCGCCCGCCGGCCCCACGGACACGCAGTCCTGAGAAAGAAAGTCTGCTCACTTTATCTCTCGTTGTTCATCACTGTTACCTTCCCGGCACACTGTTTAACCTTGGCCTCCTTTTCCTTCTGTTTTTAAAAGAAGTGCTTCTGTCTTCCCAAGAAGAGCTAGGACTGAAAGTTCCTGGTAGAGAGACAGTTTAAAGATCTCCTGGCTTCAAACACCAGCTGTATGTGCATTGAATTATGAATTCCAAAATTAACTAACTCCAGAACTGGCTGGTTGACTAAGTAGCCTCTGGACCCTCTGAGTACTCCCTGGAGTCCAAATGCTTCCAGAAATAGGTGGTTGTGTCAGTATCTGGGGCAGGTGTGTGCCATTCTTCTGCCATTTTGACAGTCTTGTTTATTTCATATCAGCCAGACACCTGATCTTGACCCTAAGTTGTCCTTGCAATTTGGAAGTCAAAAAAGCTATTTACCTTACAAAGGAGGAAGAAGTTACTGGTTTAAACTGTAACAGCCACCCACAAATTATTTTTAAAGCTATGCACACATCATTGTTATTCAGATTCTTGGTCTAAATAACTATCAGATTTTCCCCTTAGGAATCATAAAAAACAACCTCTGTGTTTGAAGTTTTCTTACATCTCAATTATGGCAATATCTTATTTCCTTTCCTTTGTAAAGACCTAATTATTAAAAACTTCAAGAGGAAAATGTATTTCTAAAAATCAAAAACATAACATTTAAAACTATATTTCCCTGTAAAGATGCATGAGGATTTCTTTTCTCTTTGACTCACTTAATAAAGTCCTTTGACAATGATTTCGGCCACGTTTCTGCCTCGCCTTCCTGTCAATCCAGAAAAATAACCCTCGAATAAGGACATTACTTAGCACATTATGAACAACCAGTATAGGGGGTGCTTTTTCTAAAGTATGTTTCTTTTTGTTTTTAAAGTAATATGTACATGTAGTAAAAAAAAAAAAAAAAGCAATTCCAAAAATACGTTAAGTAACTACATTAAAAAATAAACATCCTCTTTTTCTATTTCCAATTCCCACTTATATGATTCCTTCATAATACTGACATCTTATTCTTTATTATTCTGGTGGTTAACACCATAATTTACATTAAATGTTGTCATGCACTGTGTCCCCCTCACAATTTCTATGTTAAATCCCTAACCCCCAATGTTGACTCTGTTTGGAGGCAGGATCTAGAAATTCTAAGCTGCCCCTAATTCCTTCACCTGCAAAGTTAGTGGGCTATTCCTTCACGTTTTTATTTAGTTATTATAATTTTCATTGCCTGCTCATCTGCCCATGGACTCTTACAAAAAATTAAAGAAGGCAACATCAGACCTCACAGTTAGAACTATATAATTTTGTTTATTTCAAAACCAGATGGTTTGAACTGGTGGAAAAAAATATGAGCCTATTTCTCTAAATCTGTGCCCCTTGAAAAAGAATGTTTAAAACATCAAGGTCAAATTGATTTCTTTTCCTACATGTCATTAGTTGTTTAAGGCATGCCATTTTTCATTTTATGGAAAGTACCTCCATGGCACTTAATACACATCAGCACCGTTCTAAGGAGTGTACGTGTGTTAACTCATGAAAGGCTGTTATTAACCCCGTCTTACAGATGAAAAAACAAGAGACACAGAGAAGATAAGTCACTGATCTAAGATCACACAGCTAACCCCTGGAGCTAGAATTCCTGGGACTGGCTTTCAAGTCTGAGCTTTTATCCATCATGCTAATATCAGGACCATTCTTCTTTCAATGGCTTTTTGTAGGGTGTGGAGACAGGGGAGCTGGAAGGCTCCTTGAAAATCTGCTTTTTGCTTCCTTTCCTGCTTCTATTCTTGCCAGGACCTGCACTTCTGCCCTACATACGCCTTAATGTCCCCCTTGTAAGGGACAAGGAGTTGATGATTTGCTTGGAGTCTTCAGCATAATAGATAATATCTAAGGAGTGACCGGGCGAGGTCATCACGTGCTACTCCAGACCAGCACCGGAGCTAGACATATGGACGCCGAGACTTCCTGGGATCCAGGGAATAAGTGACTTATCAGGACCTCAAGCAGAAGTGAAATTCATGCTCCTTTTCCTTTCCGAGTCTCCCAGATGCTCCTTCTGTATCTCTCTCTCTCTCTCTCTCTCTCTCTCTCTCTACGTCTTCCATAATCTCTGCTCTCACTTCCTACTGGCTCACGTTTGATTTCTATCCTGCACGAAGCCAAGGACCCTTTTAGCTGTTTCTGGGGGACCCCTCTGGGCCTTCGGACCCAGCCCGCCCACATCAGTTTCAAGTTGCTTTACATTTTTCTTGTGAACCAAAGAACATTGGTATTTCCACTAGTTCACTAAGGTTTTCTGGATTCTTAATTAGAATAATGAGGCTCTATGAATCCAGGGATCACTTAAAGGCAATCCTATCAAAGCCTGCAGACTTGCTTTTCCAGTTCAGACTGAAAGACCATGCAGGTATCCAACAGAAAGTAGAATTAAACCCACATCACTGAAAAACTGGTGTCCAGCAAACCTAGAAAGCATTCACACCAAGAATTCTCCAGACTCCCAAACGTAAGCCATACGGGGTACGATTGCTGGGTTTTGACACATCATCCTGAAATGCTCTTCTTTGCGAAGAATACTGTGCTGGCTATCTTCCACATCCCCTGGGATTCTCACTCACTCCGTCCAGCTCTCAGTCCTGAGAGGCTGAACCTAACGGACTATATCTGCGACCCTCTTAGTCCTCCTACCAGACACTAGGGTCACCCGATGGGGGATGCCCACAACGGATGGGGCAAGGGAAGGTAAAGTGAGGTGTGTTCTTTCTTCCAAGATCCCCTTTCGAATGGACCACAGGTTGGCTGCCTGATGGATGCAGAAGGGAAACATGCATTTTTTTGAACTGACACTTCTCCAAGCTACAATTCAAGGGTCTTTCATAAAACTGTAGCTTCTGAATACCGCAAGGAGTTTGAGAGACCCAAGCATTGAGTGTACAAAACTACACATCCATCCTTCTCACAGATATTCAAGTGGGTAATGTGTCCGCTCTTCATTACCCTCATCTGATCAGGAACGAACAAAGGGGCCCATCACTGTGCAAGTTGGTGACTGGGAGGGACATACATTTCAACGAAGCATTAATAAAATATGTATGTGTCCTCACATTAGCTTAGTAGTAATCCCTTTGATTTGGTACATCCAACTTTTTAAGCCAGAAATCAGATTTTTTTTCCTCTTTTTAGTTAAACTGTAGAAATGGGCCAAAGTTTTATCTAAACTATAGTAGACAGTACAGCTCACATTAATCATTACAAAATCAAGTGTATTGAGTTATAATTTACAAAAGTAAAGTTCGCCTTTCGTGTACAGTTTTATTAGTTCTTAAAAAATGAAAATAATCGCATAACCACCACCACAATCAATCTAGAACATTTCTTTTCTCCTAAAAGTTTTCTTGTGTCCGTTTGTGGTGACCCTTTACTGCAGCCCCCAAATCTTGGGAAACACTGGTCTATTTCTATAATTTAATTTTTACAGAATGGCATAGAACAAGTAGGCTCTTGGGTCTGGCTCCTTTCACTTAGCAAATGCATGTAAGACTCATCCACATGGTAGAGATTAGTAGTTTGTTCTTATTTACTGCTGGCTCATATTTCATTGTATATATGCTCCACTGTTTAGGTATTCATTCATCAGTTAAAAGATATTTGGATCATCTGTTCAAGTGATTATAATTCTGCTCTAGACGTTTATGGGCAAGTATTTGTGTGAACCTAAGTTCCCATTCCTTAGGGATAAGCTCTAGGGGTGGGATTTCTGGACTAGAAGGTAATTTTGCGCCTAACTTCATAAGAAATCATCGAACTGTTTTCCAGAGTGGCTACAGATTCCCACCGGTAACGTGTGAAAGTTGTGAATTTTCAGTTTGTTCAGGTTTTTCTGATTGTAACGTTGGAGATGACAACAAGCTCCTTATAGCTGGGGCTGAAACCAGAAATCTAATTATAATTTTGGATTTTCTATCTCTTCTTTCAGTCTCTGGGTCTATTCTTTCTTTGTGTTTTTTAACCCTGTTATCAGATGCATATGCATTTTGGATCATTATGTCTTTTGGGTACATTGACTCTTTTATCATTATGTATTGTCCTTCTTGACGCCCAGAAATCTTTTTGCTGAAGTTTACTTCATAGGATATTAAGATAACCACACGTTCTTTTTATTAGTGTCAACATGGAATGACTTTTTCATGTCTTTTTACTTTAACCTAGCTATAGCCTTATATTTAAAGTAGATACCTGAAGACAACGCAGAGTTGACTACTTTTTTATTCAGTCTGAGAATGTCTGTCTTTAGTATGTTTATTCCATTTACATTAAAAAAAATTTTAATGTTTATTTATTTTTGAAGGAGAGAGAGAGATAGAGCACGAGCAGGGGAGAAGCAGAGAGAAAAGGAGACACAGAATCCAAAGCAGGCTCCAGGCTCCGAGCCATCAGTATAGAGTCCGACACGGGGCTCGAACCCACCAACCGTGAGATCATGACCTGAGCCGAAGTCGGACGCTTAACTGACTGAACCACCCAGGTGCCCCAGTCCGTTTACATTTAGTATAGTTATTAATATGTTGGGACTCTAATCTACCAATTTACACTTGTGTAGTTACGGGTTCCTCCCGGTGCTTCCAAATGGCAGGTATTGCCGTCTGGGTGGCATAGCCTGGTCCATGCATCTTCAGCGGACTCTGTGCACCTGAGTCTGAGGGGTGGCATGTCTGTTGGTTCTGACCTTCTCCCTCTTGCAGCCCATCTCTGCTTTGAGCCTTTGGTGGTTCTCGTTTGAGAGAGGGTTTCCTGCCTTTCTCCTGGTATTGGATATGGGATCCTGAACCCAGCAGTTTCCAGCCTCTCCCTCAGAGCAGGTGGCTTTTTTCCTTCATGCCCCCACGAGCCACAGCGAGCCTTCACCTGTACCCGGGGACAGCACGCGTTTTGCATTGCCCCGAGAAGGAGGCTCACGTCCCCTAAGGAGGAAGAATCGGGTGGGTCTCGATGCCTCTCCCAGGGTGCTCAGTCCTCTTCTCCGGGCCTACACCGTCGGGGAGCTGATCGTCCCCTCCCTGCTCTGCTGGGTGCCCCTCATGAGCACCTGGTGGGCATCTAAGAAAAGACACCTGCCAGCGGGTACAGGCCTCCCGGTCTCTCCGACTTCCCACTCCCTGTCACACCAGCCCACTCAAGGCCTCTAGAAACACTTTACGCTTTTAAGTGACTTCTTCGTACCCACTCGTGTGACGCCTAGAACCTCCTGTTCCTTGGTTCTGCCGCAGGTGGTGAGCAAGCACCCCGCTCGCCTGTCTTTCCTTGGATTGAAGGCCGCAAGGGTCTCCTCGTGACCTCACCTTGCTGATGGTTTCAAGAGAAGTTATGATTTGATAGTTTGTCTGTCTTTCTCTTGTTGGTAGGGTCACAGCTTTCTATCTTCTAAGTCTCACCACACATTTCTCCCCCATAAGCCCTTCCTTGTACTTGTGTATTAGACTATGGCACAAGGCAGTAAGGTGCGTGAATTCAAGTGTAGAGCTTGATATATATACATAGATATATGTATGCACATCTACATGGCCCCACCGATATTAGGGCGTAGAACCTTCCAGCACTCTTTTACCCTTTCTCAGCCAATAACCACCCCCCCCCCCCGAGATACCCACTCTTTCGATTTCAAAGATCAGATACCAGCTTTGTCTGTTACTGACTCCTTATAAGTGACATCTCCAGTTTATATGCTTTGGCAGCGAGATTCTTTCATCCCACATCATGTCTGTGAGATTCACCTGTTTGTTGCAGATTTCGGTAGTTTTGTTCTTTTTTTTTTTTTTTTAATGTTTATTTATTTTTGAGAGAGACAGAAAGAGAGAGAGCGCACACGTGCCACAGCAGGGTAGCGGCAGAGAGAGAGAGGGAGAGAGAGAATCCCAAGCAGGCGCCGCAATGGCAGTGCAGAGCCTGACACGGGGCTCGAATCCATGACCTGTGAGATGGTGCCCTGAGCTGAAACCAAGAGTCAGACGTTTAACCAACTGAGCCACCCAGGTGTCCCTGTTCCTTTTTGCAAGGTGTAATATCTCCTCACATAAATATATCATGATTTATTTTTCGTTCTTCTGTTGTAGACGCTGGGCTGCTTTCACTTCCTGGTTACCATAAACAGAGCCAATGGGGACAAACTTCCACGTCCCCAGTGGAATAACCACATCTTTCTCTTGGAACAGGTTACCTCGGTTGAAAGTAGGTGTGTGTTTCGTGTGAGTTTGTACTGCCCACCATTTGGCCAAAGTTTTGGTAACGACGTGTCGTCCCGCCAGAATGTACTAGAACGTCGCCTGCGCCCACCGTCACCGAGCTGGCTACCACGGTAGCATCTCGTCGCTGGGCTCCTTTGCATTTTCAAGATGACGAAGGACGGTGAACACCTTACCGTGTGCTCGAGATGTTTTTCTCCGGAAGTGCCTTTGTTGGATAGATGTATTACCAACACATTCCCCCGGTCCGCGCCACGGCTTCTGACTCTATTAATCGTGTCTTTTGTTACATAAGAGCTCTTAATGTCAGTGAAGTGCAATTTGTCAACCTTTTTTTGATAGTTAAAGCTTTCTTTGTGTGTCCTGTTTAAGAGATTTTTTTCTTACCTTAAAGTAATAAAAGTATTTTTTTCTTTATGTTTTCTTCTTGAAGTTTTGTTTTTCTCCCTCAAAGATTTCAGTCTATCTTTACCACATTTTGTTGTGGCTGGCACCCTTTTATTCCAAGCAGAAGGGTGATGTTTACCACAGGTAGCCCCTGAATTGCATAAAACACTGTTTTCATGCAGGGGTGTTTGCCCTGTGATTGGTCACATGCTCTGTGATATAAAAGTTAAGGCTACTCTTCTAGAAGGTTTGGAAATTTCATGGTTTTACTAAGTCACTAGCAATTTTTTTTTTTATTAGAGTATAAGCTTCATTTCTGATTCACCATATATTCAAGGACTTGTAGAAACCAATCTTTAAATTTTTATTCGTTTAAGTTATTGCAAACTATGGAGGCAAGTAACATGACTAAATTTCCATAGCAAATGGAAAATTAGTCCCAGACATCTGTGAGGTCTGAATGCATGATATTGGGTGGCGAACATCTCAGTGACTAAATTGTTTACATTCCTAGTAGACATTCAGTGCATCTAAGTTGACTATAAAATACAATGACACACTGTGGCTGGGGGAAAAAAAGAAAGAAAGACAAAAGGAAACTAACTTAGATGTATAAATGGGACAAAGTGAAAAGACCATAGGAAGGAGATTCGGCCTGTATCCCGGGCTGAGTCTATCGCATCCAGAATACGGCTTGCGATCCGGAAATCGCAACTGACAAAGGATCCGGAGAGATGATTGGAGAGGTTTAGAAGTGAGGGTGTCTAGGGGCCCTGGGTGCCTCAGTCGGTTAAGTGTCCGACTCTTGGTTTTGGCTCAGGTCATGATCTCACGGCTTCATGAGTTGGCGCTCTGAGTTGGGCTCTGAGCCGAGAGAGCACGGAGCCTGCTTGGGATTCTCTGTCTCCCTCTCTCTCTGCCCCTCCCCTGTGTGCACTGTCTCTGTCTCTCTCAAGTAAATAAACTTAAAAAAGCAGGAGAAGTACAGGTGTCCAGCCTGGAGTACAGAAGCTTAAAAGAAGACATCAGAAGTCTTCATAAGGCCCCCGTTGGCAGGGCTCACCCTTCCATGAGGAAGGGCCTGGGGGTCTCCACCCGTGGAACCGGCCGCTGCGGTGGGGGGCGCTCTCCCACGGAGACTGCAGCACAGGACGGATGAGTCTGTGAAGGATTTTGGTGAAAGGATCCCTGCATGGTGAGGTTCTTCTTTTCCTTCCTCAGGGTAGAAACAAAGACTCCAAGGCAGTATCTCAGGCTCTTTTCTGGAAGAAGGGCTAGAAACTATAGGACAACTGGGGATGCGGAGGAAAGGAGCAAAAGAGAGCCGCTATCCATTGGAAAGGAGACGGAGGCCACGTGGAGAGAGGCGGGCAGAAGGAAGGAGCAGGAGGAAGCTTCCAGACAGAGGGCTGCGAGCCGAGGGGCAGAGCCCCGAGCAGGTGCTGCCCGGTGACCCCCCACCAAGGACCCTGGGGCCTTCAAGAGCCGTCTGTGCTGCGAGCAGGACCGCTTCCCCCTGAGGAACCCGGCATGAACAGGAAGATCCCCGCAAGGCAGAGGACGGGACAGGGCTGGAGAGGCACCTGCACTGGGTGCCTGGGCGGGAGGGATGCTGGTGGCCTTTCCTGTGCCGGGCACTGCACCCCGCAGTCAACCCTCGCTGGCCGTGCCGCGCCCCGGGCTCTCAGAGAGCCAGGCCTTCCTCCTCAGAGCCACTTGCCGACATGCTACCCTTGGGTGCTTAATGATGGCACGGTGAGCAGCGAGGGCTTTTGCTCGGCTCGGAGGCTGTGCTTTGGGCTGTGTCAGATGAAGCGCCCGGAAAGCTGTGGATGGGAATGTTCCTGAGAGCGGGTCTGAAGCCACCACATTCCAAGCCCCGGGACGGGGGCTCATCCGCCTCAACAGTGTAGCCAAGTCAAGTGCGGGGCAATCGTTCCTTCAGCCTGAACGTGGCGTGGGTGTTTCGTGCTCATGCTTTTGCACAACCCCTGTGTACTTGCAAGTAAGAAACAGGACCACCGAGGGGTTTTTATTTCTCCCTGCTCTCCCTCTCGAATCAAGTGCCTCGTGTGAGACAAATCGTTGCACCACCAAGGAGTGACAGCCTGACAGCCTAGTTGGGTCTTAATGGGCACGACAGCCAGCAAATCAGAAATCGTGGCACCGCATCTGTAGGAACAGCAATTTGCGCTCAGTTGAATAAGCGGGAAACTCCGAAAATCCCGGGGAAGGAGAAGGAGCAAAATCAAACAGATACATTTCTATCCATCCGGCCCTGCCCGAAAGTAATTGACACGTTGAAGGGCGCTGTTCAGAAGTTTCCCGGTCCTTACTTAAATCCTACTTCCTGGCACACCCAAGGGTTTAAAAATCAGACCAATGAAAGGCAAGCTAACAAAGCTTTCCATTTTCTTCTTACAAGACTTGGAGGATATACTGCCCATCTAATTATTTTATGTTAGACTCAGAGGGAGTTTCTGACTGGTTATTATCCAGAGGACGGAATAAAATTGAGATCAACCAAGAGAACGGCTTTTAAAAGTTACAGTGTGGTTCATGAGCTTAGATTTTCTGTTTTGTACACCTCAAGGGCTTGTTGGGGCTTTTTTCCCTCTTTTTATTATTTTCAGAAACCAGCCTTCATATTTCTAGTAGGTAGTAGTTAGAGGAGGTATTTTCCCAAAGCTTTCATCCCTTTTTTCCCCCCCATTTTCCCGTGAAATGACAAATGTTGAAAGCCTAGTGATTAGGAAATTTACTACTGTTCACAGTAATCACATCACATCACTGATTAAGAAGCTAATCCCCGGGTGCCTGAGTGGCTCAGTCGTTTGAGCATCTGACTTCGGCTCAGGTCATGATCTCACAGTTCATGGGTTCGAGCCCCTCATAGGGCTCTGTGCTGACAGCTCAGAGCCTGGAGCCTGCTTTGGATTCTGTGTCCCTCTCTCCCTCTGCCCCTCGTCCAGCTCATGTTCTGTTTCCCTCTCTCAAAAATAAATAAACGTTAAAAAATTAAAAAAAAAAAAAAAAAGAAGAAGCTAAACCTCACACTTCCAGGACTCTCTGGCCAGTGGGAAAAGCACTGAGGTGATTGGGAGGGAGGTGGCTTCTCCGTGCTGTGGTCTGTGCTGGTTTAAGTGGACAGCAGGCTGCACACACAGGCGAGGTGGTGGATTTTGTTTGTTTGTTTGTTTGTTTGTTTTTGGCTAATGTTTAATAGTCAGAAGTGCAACAAAACTGGTTTGAGAGCAAGAGGAGCCTTCCAGGCCAACTCAAACTCAGGTTTGCCAGAAGAAACCGTGACAGCAACTCAGAGGCGAGCAGGTGCACCAGAACTGAAGTTCTTAGAAAGGAGGAAGATTCCAGATCCCACACCGGGCTACTGAAAGCCCATCCCCATCACCAGAAGTTTGGGCACGCCTCCTGCACAGCAACGGGGTGTCCTAGCAAGTTGGATACCCAGTCAGAGAAGAGCAGAGAAATTCTCAATCTCTCTCTCTCTCTCTCTCTCTTTCTCTCTCTCTCTCTCTCTCTCCCTCCGTCTTTATTAGAAATAATGAAGAATTCCTATTTAGGATAGAGAAAATTGTCCGGGAACAAGCCCCACAACATGTTTCAAATGTGGCAATGATGCCAAAAAGATTAGTCAAGGGAAGCTCGGGATTCAACAAAAACAGGCTGTCAAGTGTATGCACCCAAAGAACAGAGCTGTTCTTCACGAAGAGCCCTAACATCCCACACACCGCCATGCAAGAAAAAGCCACAGACACCCAGGAGTTCAGTGAGTCTTGCTATGTACCCCAGGCGCAGGAGGCATGGTGATCGCCTCCCAGAGGCCACCATACACCGTCCCCGCCTCCCCGCCATGGATGCTAAGAGGTCATCCCTTCCCACGGATGACGGAAGGCCCTGCCAGTTTTCATCAAATGTATGACTGTTATTCACCGGTGCTGATTCATGTGAGAATAAATGAGACCTTAAAAAAATCCTGCAACTCATTTTTATTGGCTTTGAAAGAGAACAAGAGGGTGTGGAATATGTGTAGCTAGATTAAACATAAAAGCAAGGGCATGTAGTTTACTGGATTGCCGCTTACGATGTCTGAATGGTGGGTTGGTGGACAGTGGGGAATCTACATCTATAGAGACTTACGGGGAAAGAGGAAAGGTTTGATCAGAAGGGTTCTAAGCTGAATGTGAGGAGTGTGGTAGGAAACTGGATACTGGGTTGGAAATGATGTGTCGGTGTGGGGTAAAACGAAGAAGAATGATGGAAGAGACTCTAAGGGGAAAATAACAGAGATAAGGAAGAATTTTATAAATTTTCTTTTGTAGTTTATTTATTTTGAAAGGGAGAGAGACAGGGAGAGCAGAGAGACAGAGAGACAGAGAGACAGAGAGAGAGAGACGGCTGTCAGCACAGAGCCCCACGCAGGGCTCAATCCCAGGAACCATGAGATCATGACCTGAGCCGATATCAAGAGTCGGACGCTTAACCAACTGAGCCACCCAGGTGCCCCGAGATAAGGAAGAATTTAAAAAACTTGTAAGTATGAAGTATAAATGAAGCAAATTTTAGCACAACATGGTATTATAAATCTGTCATAAATTTGTGCTAAAGGACTCATAATTAGAAGAAGACTAAAGAGAAATTATCCCGGGGTGCCTGGGTGGCTCAGTCGGTTAAGAATCCGACTTCGACTCAGGTCATGATCTCGAGGTTCGTGGGGTCAGGCCCCGCATCGGGCTCTGTGCTGACAGCTCAGAGCCTGGAGCCTGCTTCGGATTCTGTGTCTCCCTCTCTCTCTGCCTCTCTCTCAAAAGTAAATAAACTAAAAAAAAAAATTAAAAAAAAAAAAGAAATTATCCTAATAAAGAGAAGAGCATATTCTATCTACGTCATTGCAGAAACTCATAAACTTTAGATACAGGGGGACTGATGGCACCCCTACGTAGGGTTATTCTGAGAGGGACCTCCCATCTTGATGGCAAATTCTAGTCCCTGTCCACCCTCCACATGACTAGAGAAGAGTTACTTAATCGCCGTGAGGAGTTCACAGTACCTGACGTACCTGACCTGGAGATGTGGTGCACTGAGTTCGTGAACCAGGGGAAGGAATCCAGCATGGCACCCGGAAGGTCGTAGGTACCCGAGATGCCAACAGCCCCTTCTGAGACAGCTCGAAGTGTCAGCTGTGCACGTTATGATCTTGGAGCCGTTTGTTTCTGACCCCAGGTAATCTAAGCTTCTCAGCCCGTGGTATGGTCCTGCCCACTTCTCTGGCCTCATTAAATAACTCCCATTCGCAACTGAAAAGTAGTCTGTTCTACTGCAGCACAGAGGTCAAAGTATTCAAATTGATTATTAAGGGGGTAGGTGTCTGTCGTTAGCAAGCTGAGGGGGAAGTTACCAAACATCTGTGTGCAGAGAGGAAAATTGCTAAAAACAAGACCTTCGGGTCCCAGGTGCAAAATATGACTTTCGCTACTACGGAGAGTTGTAACTGGGCAGGAGCGAATGCAGTCAGAGCTGAAAGTGGGTTCTAGAACAATGGTGTTGTGCCCACGTGCGGGAGGGCCACATGGCCTGATTCAAAGGGTGTCGGACTCAAAGTTTCCTTAATGCCAACATTATAGAGCTAGAGTAGACACTTGTGTTGCCGGGGCTTTGGGACAGGGTGGGAGGGACGTACCTGGGGTTACAAAGGGAACATAGGGGTCCTTGTCATGAAACTTGTGTATTTGCACTGTGGTGTTGGTCACACAGGCCTGCACATGGGACCATCTCACACACACACACTCAAGGGAGTGCATGTAAACCTGGTGAGATCTGAGATTACACACATGCCAGTTTCCTGGTTGTGATACTGCGCTGTAGTTTTGTAAGATGTTACCTCTGGGGGGCCTGGGGGAAAGGTATACAAGATCTCGTGGTAGGATTTCTTAAAATTACACGCAATTATGTAGTTAATTCACAATTAAAAAGGTTTAAAAATTTATTATTATTATTATTATTTTAATATTTAATTTTGGGAGAGCACTAGTGGGGGAGGGACTGAGTCGGGGGGGTGGACAGAGAATCCGAAGCAGGAAGTGTGCCGACAGACTAACAGCAGAGAGCCCGATGCGGGGCTTGAACTCACGAACCGTGAGATCATGAACTAAGTCGAAGTCAGACGCTCAGTTGACTGAGCCACCCAGGTGCCCCAAGGTTTAATTTTTAAGAAAATCTAGTCAAATGAACAAATTAAAACCTGGCAGTGGCGAAGCATGGGTAGAGGCTGGACGGCCCTCTGTAATACAGAGGTCTAAGGAAAATGTGAGCCCCTCCCCCAGTAGGAGAAAATGGATAATAATTAAAAACAAGGTCAGAACACACATCTGGCAGGTAGATGGTGTGGGAACGAAAGGGGACTCCACCTGTCCAGACACTCGATGACAAATCTCACTTCACTAAAAAGAAAGACATTTTACCTACTATGCTGTGCATTACTCTGGAAGAGAAAAAAAACCCAAAAATCCTGGAAAAATAACGAGGGAGGCTTTTCCTGAGAATCGGGTTCTGCAAACAATAACAATTGTTGCGAAACAGAAGTGATGGGAAACCCTCGAGCAAGTGATGATGCAATCTGTAAATTAAAAATAGTGCAGGATGTAAAGGCTAAGTACCTTCATATTTATACCCTAAACCTTACAAGGTCTACATCAGAATTTTCTAATAAACATCTCCCAATCTATAAAAAAGAAATGCATGGGGTCTGCCAAAAAGATTCAGATGTCAATGACAAAAACAATGATAAATGACCCAGGTCATCAAGAAAAAGCAGAATAAACGACGGAGAGCAAGTTATATTTACAATATACATAATCACTGCAAATGATAATTGAAAGATAACTGAGCATTGAATTAGCCACTTCGCTAACGTGCACGCCTTGTCTTCTTCCTCCCCACCATCTCCTCTCTTATGCATTGCATAAACTTAATCTTGTCAACCAAAAATTAAATCACTGAACCTGGAAATGACTTTCCTGTCGGCAATCCCAGTTTAACCCAGAAACCCCGGATCGCGATCTCCCTCACACGTGAGCAGTAGGCGCGCTCACCAAAAAGGCTGCCACAGAATCCGTGGTATCCTGGGGATTGCATTTCCATTTGCTTAGACAAGAATTTATGCTTTTCTGTTTTGTTTAAAAAAAAAAAAATTGGTTTCTCCTGGCATCATCAAAAATCTTATTTGTAAATATTACTTTGGGCATTTTTCGAAACTAGCAGAATATCAATTTTATGTCTAGTCTTTGTCAGTCTCCGGGCCTGATTTGCATTCTGAGATGCCAGACTGCCTTGTTGATAGGCCTCAGGCAGTGTGATCTCTTCTGGATTGAAGCTGAAAGAAATCTTGTGCCTTTCGGGCATCTTGTGAAACACAACAAACACCTCCCTGTTTCCAGGAAATCTTGTCTGTCCTTCCCTTTTTTTTTCTTTTTGTCAACATAAATTCTAAACAAAACGGACTAAAAATGAAATAACCTTGGCCCATCTGTCACAATGAGAAGTTTGTCTGCTACTCTGGTTACTCCCACGTCGTCGTCAGCCAATCAGAGAAGAGATGGGACCAATCGGGAGCCATGTTTACAAACAGTTGTTGCAGGGACCAATCCTCTTGGGAGGCTGAAATTCTGCTGTGGGGGTTGGGGGGGGGCGAAAAAGAAGGAGTAGCCGAGCTTTAGGGTGAGGGGAAATGCTCAGAGAAGTTGGGGGTCCTAGGTCTAGGGGAGCTCAAGCCCTCTGTCCTCGCACACCTGGAGAGGCTCGAAGATCTACAAGGCAGTCCTTCTCTCTGCTGCTTCTGCCATCCTGCTTCACAGAAGGGGCAGGTGGCTGATGCTGAGTCACGTCACCCGCAAACCCTAGCCAGGGCTCTCGGGGTGACTGGAGATAAGATGACCCAGAAGGAAGAGAAAACCCCAGTGTTGCTACCTGTTAGAAAATACTGCTCATGACAAGACTCTACCTAGAGTTCCAACAATGCAGCCTTCCTTAGACACAGGGGCAATTGGCCAGATGACCGCATGCACGGGAGGGAGGCACTTCAAGTTGGTCCGAGACTTCTCCAGTATAACTTCCCCAGACTGACTACAGACTACCCACCCATCCTTGCCCTGGGTCTGGTACCACTTGCTCCCAGCAACTGGGATAGCCAACTCAAACAAAAATGCTGGCTCCTTAGTACCTGCCACCATTTTGACCAGCACCCAAGACCCCTTCCTGGAAGAGTGTCAGATTTCACCAGGCCTGCTGCCATCTTCCGACCCCACATGCAAGGGTGCCACCACCACATAGACTCTTGGAAACCAGAGTCTTTGAGTAAATGCAGCATCCTCCTCTGTCCCTGGCCACTCTCCCCATCGATTCTGTGATGCCCGACCTTGGTCATTTCCAGCAATATATGGAATGTATTACTTAAAATGGTGTTCTACACAAGAAGGTGAGAACATAGAAGACAAGTGATTAGCGTCCTCAAAGAAGCATGTATATGTGGCAATATTAAAGAAGAATGAAACTCCATAGAGAAAAAGGAAAATGAGAGGGCAGAGAGGCAATCAGATATAAATGGGAAATGGAAACAAAATCAGGGAAGCAGAAACTTGGTGACAGAAACAGAAGACAAAATGTTCTCATCAAAACCAAACTTCACGTCACCAAAAGTCGAATCTGATGAGGACCGCCCACTTGTGAATATGGCCAATAAGATAAAAGGAATGACAATGTGGGAAAAAAGAGAACGATTGAACGTCGTAATTACCCATGAGAGGGAATCCGTTTAATTTTACATTATTTGTTAGAAAAAACCGAATGCATAAAATTAATTATTTCTACCTATTATCAACTGTGGCTATCAAAAGAAATGCAGAAAATATTGAAAAAAGGTATATCCATACATGAAAAAACAGGCATAAATTCAGGCAGGTGTAAAAGCTGAAATTTTATCAGATGGGGACATGGGTGGGTAGATAATAAGAATGAGAACAATAAAGTTAAACAGAATTATGGGCATCAAAATCAAAGGCAAAATGTACTAAATAGAGCGAGCAATTAAGCATTTATTTTAAAAGTATGGAATATTGCTAAAGTTGTACTCAGCAGTAATTCTATCCCGTGAAACTATTTTTCTTCTGTTACCAAGAAAAATTAAAATTAATTATCTGAGCATTAAAGAACTAATATTCAAAAAAAATTTTTTTCCTATACTGTGTTAATTACTATGCTAGGTGCTTTATCAACACTGATTAAATGAACATTTACAGCAACTCTATGGAACTGTTATCTCCATATGGCCAGACAATTTGTGCGAGTTCTCATGAAGGTAGGGACCGTGTTTACTGGCACATTTCTCTGTCCCGGCGTGGGAACAACTTGCTGTGTTGAAGGAGTCGCGAGACAGTCGGTGTGGCAGGAACAGCGTGAGCCAGCGATGTGCCCGTTATGACTGACAGTGGTGACGTGGACAAGATTCTGGCCATCTAAGCTGTCTTCAAAATACCTTGGAGCCTTTACAACCACGTGCAGGATGCTGTGGCAGGGTATGTCTTCACTTCTGAAAGGACCACTAGGACTTCTGTACAGACACTAGGCAGACCACAGAGGGGACAAGAGCGGGAAGCAGGGATGCTGTCACCGTCCTTGGCTGGAGTTGATGGAGGCTCGCGCTATGGCTGAGTGATGGTATCCTCGGGACAGAAAGCAGCACCCGTGGGACTGGCTGGCACGTCAGTGGTGGCTATGACACAGAGGAGTCGGGTCTGATTCCCAGGATTTTGGCTTGAGCAGCTGAGGGAAAGTCTTGCAATTTATTCAGAAGACTACAGGGGAAGGAGCAGTTTTGGAGACAAAATAGGAGTTTGGATTTGGTTTAGATGCCTATTCCCACCATGTAGATACTTGGAGCGAGATAGAATATTGAACGATAAAAAGCTGTGGAGTAGTCATTAGGCAGGAGTCTGTGGGGATTTCTCTGTGGAGTATTTATCTCTTGGCTGACCAATAACCAGGTCAGACGCTTATCAATGCAGACAGATTACAACTGAGTCTATATAACAGTGTGTGGCCGAAACACGCACGCGAAGATTTTTATGTACAACTTGTAGAGGGTTTATCGTTTCCATTCTTGATTCAATAGGTTGCATCATGAGGAATTGGCATAAGTGGTAAAAACAATGGAGGACATCACAAAATAACCTTTTCTTTTTATTATGAGACATGGAGATTAGGGGAAACTATTATGAAGGATCTGAACAGTGAAGGAGTTGGGGTTGCCGTGAAAGGGAAGGCGGTACGTGTGTGCGTGGGGTTAGGTGTTGGGCACACGGAAGGCACAAAGCAAGCCCGCTGGTTGAAGGTCACAGACAACACACTCTCACACCTGCCCGGGGACTGGGTAGGGGAGGAAGCACTTATAGAAACAGTGGGGGGAGCTTATTGATCAAGCCTCAACTACTATGTATGGGTTCTGTATATAAAAGTGAGTTGTTTGCTCTCTTAATACCTAGTCCCTCACATTTCCCACATTAACTGATTACCCAGAAGTTTATATTATATTGCTGGGCGCAGGAAGAAAGTTGAATTGTGATCAATGATTGGTCTACAATGGTCTACAGATACATGACCTAAGACATATCATTCACCCTATGCTAACGCTGAGCCATTTGTTGCACGAAAAAAATGAAATAAACTTAAAAGTGGATATTTGATTCCAAACTGCAACTTACTGTATTATACGTGTTCTAGTAAGGACTTCTGGATTTGCACTG
Source organism: Panthera tigris (assembly GCF_018350195.1). NCBI lineage: Eukaryota > Metazoa > Chordata > Mammalia > Carnivora > Felidae > Panthera > Panthera tigris. Next base: position 90,530,348 of record NC_056671.1, on the reverse strand, counting down.
TATCTTTCCATAAACTAGAAAATCTACAGTCAGCTAAATATGTACAGGGAGCAGAAGGTTTCTGATGGCTTGGCTTGGTGGTTAATGATGCACTCTAACAAGCTGCAAAGATCTCGGAAGCTCTGAAAAAAGAAGTGAGAGATATCAGCAGATCTATTTATTTGATATTATAGCTCTTACGTTACAGACTGGTTTAGTTCAAGTAAGCCCTTAATGGGGAAAAAGGTACAAGTTTGATATCCCATATGGGACAGCTAATTTGATGCAGAATTTGTTTACAGACCCCAAATCAATAACGGGAATAAAAAGAAATAGGGGGGAAAGGAAACGTAACAAAAGATTAATATTCCTATATACGTTGATTTAAAAAGAAAAGGAACTTCCAGAAAAACAAACAGACAGACAAAAAGACTACATCTTCTCAACCCAGCTTCAAGGACCTTATCTGTCAGCGTCTCAGCTTGGGCTTGTCTGATGTTTGATTCCTGGTTTGACTGCGGACATGCGTTTGGGGAGCAAGACCACCCAAGTGCTGTTCTCTTCGTAGGTTGGCAGGTAGGGTCATGGAAGCTGGGAGAAGACATAGTTTTTTTTTGTTTTTTTCTGGAAGTTTTTTTTTTTTTTTTTAAGCCAATGTATATAGGAATATTAATCTTTCTCTGCATTTGCTTCCTCCCCCATATTTCTTTTTATTCCAGTTAATACACATTAAGGGTACATACTGGCAATATGACCCATCACTATTGACACTGACTCTGATGATCTGACTGAGGTTATAGGTCAGGTTATTTATCTCCTATTGCTAGAGTTCTGGTGCTTTTTGATTTTCAAGGAATTGGTCCGTTTCTTTTAAATTTTGAATTATGAGCTTCAGTTGTTCGAATATTCCCTTGTGATCATTTTAGTGGCTGCAGGATCTGTAGTGAGATTCGGAAACTCATTCTTGATATTGGTAATCTATATCTTTTCCTTTATTTTTGTCAGTCTTTTTAGAGGTTTATCAATTGCATTGACTTTTTTCCGGAACCAGTTTTTGCTTCATTGATGCTCTCTATTGTTTTTCGTTTGTAAATTTCATTGAATTCTATGCAGGTCTTTGTTATTTCCTTCCTTCTACTTCCTTTGGGTTTATTATGCTCTTATTTTTGCTGCATGCATAAGTGGAGATTTCGATTAATGATTTGAAAACTTCCCTCACTTCTGTTTAAGCCTTTAGGCAATATGTTAAGGTTTTAAAGAATCCATTGTTCTAATTCAAGATGGCTGATCAGGACCATAGGCAGCTTTTCTTTCTTGGTCAAATACCTACAGAAGATACATACAGATCCATAATTGCTAAGAAATAAGAAACTAAGATGTGGAATCCCCAGAGGATCAGAAGCCCTAAAAAAATCAGAAAAACAGATAGCAGTTAGATTTCTCATTGAGATAAATAACATACAGCCCAAGATGAGTTAGGACTGTTATATAAAATGGGAGATTCCCAAGGGTGTTCTACACCTGAGATCAGCAGACACAGACCAAGGCAACTAAAAAGATATTGAAAGGGAAATAGCCAGTCAGTTTGACCTGTTGCTATCCCTTCTCCCTTCCCCCGGAAGAAAGCAGTGCACGTTGGCTCTTGGTTTGTTGGAAAGGTAGCCCCCGGACATCGGAAGTTAGTCTGTTCATGAAGGCAGCCTACCCGCCTGGCTGCCTCATCTGGCGTCCTCACACTGGACAGGCTGCAGTAAAGGTTATATGCCCTGCTTCTGTCCAAATGCTCTCCATGCAAACACTTAAAGAACATTTTAAAACTAATTAACCTCAAATGCAAAGAAGAGTACACAGAAAATCACCAGACATTAGCAAAAGCCAACGTAAAAAGGAAGTACCCATTCAAAACATTAGAACACAAAGTTGAGGGAACAAAAGCACAATGCCGAATAAGTTAAAAACTAATAGCAAAAGACTTGCCATCGAAATGCAATGGCCTGGAAATTAAAATATTCATTTCAAAATGATTCTTGGGTTACAAAAATTATGAGAGAAATTATAATTTAGAAATGAATAATAAGGATGCCCCTGTCTGTTAAGACCTATGAAAGGCAAAAAAATCCAGACATGGGGGAAAATACATCGGCGTAAGTCACTAAATTAAGAAAATAAATGAACCGCCTTAAAAAAAAGTTTTTTTGTAACATTTATTTTTTGAGAGACAGAGAGAGACAGAGTGTGAGCAGGGGAGGGGCAGAGAGAGAGGGAGACACAGAATCCCAAGCAGCCTCCAGGCTCTGAGCTGTCAGCACAGAGCCCGACGCGGGGCTCAAACCCATGGGTGTGAGTTCAGGACCTGAGCCGAAGCAGGACGTTCAACTGACTGAGCCCCCCAGGCACCCCGAACCAGTCTTTAAACTTGAAAAAACTAAAAATAGAAGGGTGACTTTACCAGTTTTAAGGATGACATACAAAAAGTAGAGTTGTTCAAAGGTCAGAGTTTTATTTAGCACCCAATAACATACACAAGCCAATGATAAATATTATAAAAAAAAAATGATGGCAATCACCTGTAAAACGTAGTAGGAATAAAGATGGGCATAACCCATTGCACAGGGTAGACTGATATATAAAAGAATTCTCGGAGCACCTGGGTGGCTCAGTCGCTTTAGTGTCTCGGTCGATTTTGGCTCAGGTCATGATGTCATGGTTCGTGAGGTTGAGCCCCGCAATGGGACCCTGCTGAGGCTCGTTCTCTCTCCCTCTCTTTCCCTGTCTCTTTGTCCCCCACTTCTTGCAAGCGTGTGTGCTCTCTCTCAAAATAAATAAGTAAACATTAAAACAAAATAATTCTCAATTCTAAGTCAATCTATCATGTATACATCTATCTATAAAAATTACTCTTAAAGATATAATACCAAGTTTGGCAAAGATGTAGTGGAAATCTGGAATAGAAAACTGTAGAAGAAATTAAATGAAGACTAAACATGTGTCCCTTCAGATAGATTCAGATGTCTACAGTGGAGAATTTAAAAAATAAATATATAATAGTAGTATTTAAAATCTGAAGGTAAACTTTAATCAACATAAGTAAACTAACGAATCTCAATTTATATATTTGCAAGGTATTTATGAGAAAACTACACACATTCTTAAGAGACATTAAAAATACCTGAAAAACATGGGTAGCTATATCACATTTGTTCTTAAGTATTTTAAAGATGGCATTCTTTCCCATAATTACTCTTTAAGTTCAATGCAATACTTAAAACTCCCATAATTTTTTAATTAAACTTAAAAGCTAATTATTATGTTGTTCTGGGGGGATATAAACCCACAAATGCTCAAAACCATTTGAAAAAGAATAACAAGGATACTTACCCCATCGGAACAAAAGAATATTTTAAAGACAACATTTTTAATACAGTGACCGTCTACAGGAATAGGCAGGTGCACCACGCAGCATCTGTCAATGGCAGAATTTTTCAACAGAAAGCAGTATTTTACAAACCCAGCCAGGAAAGACATGCACTGAACTGGGAAAGATAATGGGGCCCAAATGCATAAATCAGGGTGAGCTACAAAGCAAAAGTGAAGACACATCACATTGAAAAAGTGAAACGAGCAGAAACCACCAATTAAAGTGGTAGAAATACATCTGTAATACAATAATTGTAAATGATCTAAACCTACCAGTTATGACCAATATTATACGGGAGGTATGTGTGCGTGTTTACTAAGTACACATCGAAAACATTAGGACATAGAAATGTCGACAGCAAAAAGATGGAAAACTATCTTAAACGATGAGGAGTTGGAGTAAGAGAAAATAGCATCTTAAGATAAAGACATAATTTAAAATAGTGGAAATTACAACTTAATGATAAAAAATAAATTCAACGAGAACACCTAATTCTACATATATATAAGTCTGATGAAAAGTATTGAATCCCACAAAGAAAACTTTTCAGGGGCGCCTGGGTGGCTCAGTTGGTTAAGCGTCCGACTTCAGCTCAGGTCACGATCTCACGGTCCGGTCCGTGAGTTCAAGCCCCGCGTCGGGCTCTGGACTGATGGCTCAGAGCCTGGAGCCTGCTTCCGATTCTGTGTCTCCCTCTCTCTCTGACCCTCCCCCGTTCATGCTCTGTCTCTGTCTCAAAAATAAATAAACTTAAAAAAAAAATTAAAAAAAAAAAGAAAGAAAACTTTTCAGATTTTAAAGAAGGAATTGGCAAATCCATAGTCATAGTAGAAAGATTTATTACAGCCTATCCAATTATTGATAAAGCAAGAAAAATTGGTAAAGATATAGAAGAGTAGAAACATATAATTAACAAATATGAGTTAATGAATATGCAGGGACTGCTTCACTCAACATTTCAATAATATATAGTTTTCTCAAATATATATGGGAGTTCTACAAAAACTGAATCTTTTGCCATTACGCAAATCTTAACAAATTTTACAGAAGGAGTAATATATAGACCATATTGGTAAATTATCAGCAATTAAGTTACAAGTTAATAATAAAAAAAACTAATTTTTTTTAAAACTTACACTTAGAATTCTTTAAAAGAATCAAGAAAAATCGAAGTGGTAATTATAAAAGACTTACAAACAAAAGATAACAAAAATACCACATATCAAGTGTACAATTTTGGTTAACACCGTACTTAGAGAAATTTATAATCTTAAAAGGTTTTGTTATACAAGAAGAGAGTGGACTATTAATTAATTTATTTTTAAAAGATTAAAATACTAACAAGATAAGTCCAATAAAAGGATGAAATAATAAAAAGCAACAACCGATAAAGGAAAAAAGTCAACAGAATGGAATGAGCTAACAAAGCCAAAAGTTAGCTTCACTGCACAAAATCTTCAAGACTCATAAGGGCATAGAAGACACTAACAAGCAAGATTAGGTGCAAAAAGAGTGTCACAACTACAAATACAGTAGATTTTTAAAAACCAGAGTATATTATGAACACTTTATGCCAATACATTCGAAAGCTTAGACAAAATGAACGATTTACCACAAAAATACAAATAACTCGAGAGGGAATAAAAAATGGTATTTCGATAATATTTTTAACATTCAAATCACGACTTTAAATTCCGCTGGGTGCAAAATAAACAAAGACACTGGCCAACAAAGAACAAACACTTCCCGTTTGTGGGCAGTAGTATCCAAATGTCCTAAGCGCGGTAAAAAGAACCGAAAACGTTCGGTTTTATTCCACTTGCAAATATTCTCAGTAGGATTTCAGCCAATCTAATGCAGCAGGCATAAAATAACGTATTATTCTGAAATTGAGTTTCTTCTAGAAATGCTGGATTCTTTACTACTAGGGAACCTAGGAAGGAATTTACCGTATTCACAATCTCAAAGGAGACAACCTACAGGACCATCCCCAAAGATGTGGGAAAAGCATCTGATAAAGTAATGATACTAATAACGTTCACTCTGCTGTTCCAGGAAGTCATGGAAAACCCTTTGCGTTCAATTCAGTTAATCTTCCTAACAATCCCATGAGGTAGGTACTCCTATCATCTCCTTCACTTAGCAGCTGAAGAAACAGACGTCCGCAAAAGTGAGGCTATTTGTCCAAGGTCAAGCATAAAGTAAACGGTGGGACTCAGTCTTCAGTTCAACCCTCAGTTACAGCAAATATTTCAACATCCATTTGCGGAGATGCAAATCAGTCTCCAACCGATGGAAGATTTGGCTCAAAATTTCACTTGTAGCTTGGCTGGTAAATGAATTCTAATTCCCATGGTGTTTTGTTAGGACATTCAATAAATCTTTGCTGAATGCATACATCCCTCTTCCCATTGACAAAATGCTTGGCTTCTGGGACTAAATAGAATTAAATTATAATAAACTTAAAGTTCATTACCGATAACATTATTGTAGCGTATTTAGCCATCCTTTTAACCTTGTTTCTATAAACAAATGCTTCCAGATTCTAATCAGGCATGCCAATAATATCATGCTTACCCACCATGAAAATGCTTTTCCTAGTGGAGGACAATTGTTTTCCACTAAAAATATTGGCGCCATTTTTAAAAAGTAATTTAAATAACTTACGCCAAGTGTGGAGAAAAACCAGGTGTTAGCTCAATATATGTCAGTCACATTGTTAATACATTTTACCTTATAGAGTTAGCATAATATGGGTGCTCAAGAATATTTTTTGAATGAACAAATCATCAAAGAAGTATTTCCTGCTCCTGCGAACTCACCTTCAGACTCTTGATGTGCTAGTTCACGGCTCTGGTCTCCCCTTTACCACGATCCCTCGACAATTGTGCTGAATCCTCATACCCTATTTTCTTGTTTTCTGTTCCCTTGGAGGCTTGATTCTTGCCTTGTTTACCTGCCCTCTCCACTCTCCCGCTCTGTTTTCTGGCTCATCCACTGCTCCAAATGCCAGACCTCACTGGCATGAGCTAAGGTCGGCGTCAGCAGGAACATAGGGACCAGCACGCAGGATGTGATTGTGGTTTGCTGTGCACAATTCCAAAACCACCAGTCAATTCCAGGAAAGCGCTCTAGTTTAAGCAGCCCTGTAAAATCTCAGTCAAACGCGTGGGACTTGTAGACCACATCACCGGGGACCCCGCGGACTGACTCACTTCCCAACGGGGCTGGACAAAGGTGCGGGTCCCCAACCTACGTCAGCCACGTGGACAGCATGGGGGTGCCCCCTCACTTCAGCAAGCCCTCCTGCTGGCCACCCTTCTTGCTCTGTGTTGTCACGTTGGCTCAGGAGTGCATGGAAATGCAAACCTTATTCTGTTGAAACATGGCCATCAGTGTGCAGTGATGATCGTCCCCACATCCGCGAACGCATGCTTGTGCAGGGCTGAGCTCTGAAGGGACCGCACGAGAACGGGGGAGAGCACAGGGGAATTTTGGAGCAGACAGCACTGTCCAAAGAAAGCCAAACACTGGGGCATTATGCAAGGGACACAAAGATAAAGTGCATCGGACAGGCCAAAAATAGGGGTGGAGATAGACAGGTACAGCCAGAGTCTCCTGTAGGAGCCAGGAAACACAGCCTCTGTGTGGTCCACAGCGTGGGATCGCACCCTGGCAAATGGACACCGTAAGTCCTGAGCTAGAGTTGACCCAAGAGAAAGCGGTAAATTTAAAAGGACTAAAGAGGGGCGCCTTGGTGGCTCCGTCGGTTAAGCATCCGACTTTGGCTCAGGTCACGATCTCATGGTTGGTGGGTTCAAGCCCCGCATCCAGCTGTGTGCTGACAGCTCAGAGCCTGGAGCCTGCTTGGGATTCTGTGTCTCCCTCTCTGTCTGCCCCCTCCCCACTCAAACTCTGTCTCTCTGTCTCTCAAAAATAAATAAACGTTAAAAAATAATAAAATAAATCAAAGGACTAAAGAAACAAGCCAGAGGATGTGTACCTGTTCTCTGTTAAAGAGAGGACACGATCCCCCCCTGTCCGGTGGACAGTCCATGTCTGGTGGCCCGTGTGTCTCAGCAGCAGGGATGCACCCTCTCAGAAGGTGGTTGTGCACAGGGGGTGTGTGTGGGACTCACCACCGCTGCTGTTCCTAGGGGGTTTATGATGCCCTTCCTGCTGAACGACCAAAACAAGGACACAGCGATTGCCTTGAAGGGATTTAGGCTCAAAGAAATGTGACCCAAGCATGGCTTAACTTGAATCTTGAACTACATACAATTTCTCACTTTCTTCTCCCTCCTGGCCTTTTTTTTTTTTTTTTTAAATGTTTATTTATTTTTGAGGAAGAGACAGAGCACAAGCAGGGGAGGGGCAGAGAGAGAGGGAGACACAGAATCGGAAGCGGGCTCCAGGCTCCCAGCTGTCAGCGCAGAGCCCGACGCAGGGCTCGAACCCACGAACGGCGAGATCGTGACCTGAGCCAAAGTCGGACGCTTAACCGACTGAGCCACCCAGGCGCCCCTTGGCCTTTTACTTTTAATACCTAGTGTGTTTTCTTTATCGACAGTGATTTTGAAGCAGACCAATCAGGCCCTACAGAGGAATATCCAGCCTGGGAATGAAGGGGCGGCCCACAGATACTACATCCCCGCCACCCCGGTGCCCAGGCACACGAAGCCCAGGGCAACGCCAGCTCCCAGGGCAGAGCACGCTGTTCCCAAGTCTGCCGTTTGGCAATAACGCCCCAAGGAATCCATCAACGGTCCCTCCACTGCCCAGCTCCAGGTGGGGCTACCCCTGTCACCATCACCGTCCTCAACTATTACTGGTACCAACACCCTGAGGTCAGCCCGGGAAGGCAGCCGATGCCCAGGGACAGGGGCATTCTCTCCTTCTGCTCACTTGCTGAGGACTGTGGCTTAGTCCTCGCCCAGACACCCAGGCCTCGGTCTAGGGGAGCCGCGGGGGGCAGACTCTCTATACACGTCCAGGGGCAACCCCTCTCCTTCACCAGAACCCCTCGGTCCACCTGCCACATTGTCCTCAGCCTACCCTCCTCCCAGGCGGTGATCTGGCCGTGCTGTGAAAGCCCCTCGCAGGCCTGACCTCCCAGATGGATTTACATCTTCAGCCTGACCCCTCTCGGGCTTCCCTCTAAAGTCATGCTCCGGGATTCTCCAACCGTCGCTTGCGTTGGCAGGGAGACGGGCACGTGGGTCCCTGGTTCTTTGTGCTGTGCTGTGTCACCTTCCTGTCCCCAAGAAAGGTGGCAGATCGTTACATTAAGCCACCTGCTGTTTGGTCTCCCTCCCCATGCTGTCTCTCATAGACACCGCTCGTTTATCTCTGTTCTTTATTCTCTGAATTACAGAAGATACGTATGGCCCGTATCGCTGCTTATACCAATGAAAGAATTCAAAACGGAATAGTCCCCGCACTGCTCTGTTCCTTCTCCAAACCCTTTGCCCCGGCACGGACTGTGTCAACATCTGGCCCCTGGCCTCTTTCAACCCTCTTGGTGCCAACATGTCATCATTTCCAAAAAAAGGTGGGATAACCTCCCACGTCAGACTCCGTTCCCGCTTTAAAATACCCGAGTTGGCCCAGCGGGACTCACGGCTCCACACTCTGTGGAGCTTCCGGCTCCTGCACGGTACACCTTGTTGCGCACTGACAAACTGTGACTCACCCACCGCTCTTCTGATTCGGGTCTCTTGTCACCCACCCTGAGCAGCAGGGACTCCATCCTGAGAATGCGTTCTTATCTAATGGTGCTGTGGTTTTCTTTTTGTTTTGTTTTGTTTTGTTTTCTGTCTGGGATACATTCCTAAAGGAGAATTGCTGATTTCCAGAGTTGCTCTGTGTTTCATTTTAAGAAATGTTTCCACGCTTCTCTTCAAGAAGTCTGCACCACTTCCTGATCCCCTGGAAGTCTCTGAGCCCCTCCTTCCTGGCCCTCGGCAGGCATGTGTCTTCCCACTGCTGGGCCAGCCTGATTTCATTATTGCCTTCATCCCCATGCCCGTGACTCTCGGAAAATTGAACATCTTTCTGCATGTTTATTGGTCCTTATGAATTACCTGCTCATATTAACAATTTTCTCAGATTTCTGATAATGTTTAGGTCAATTTTAGGAGATGCTTGTACATGGGGGGAGTGGCGATCTTTCATTATATGTGCCGTAAATATCCCCCAGCCTTCTGATCCTCTTGATTTCTATTTATCATTCTTGGCCACACAAAAATGTTTAATATCTGCACGGTTGAAAATGCCGAGTTTTCTCTTTCACACACATTAAGTATTTAATTTACATGCCTTTTCTGGCCAACTCAGTTTGCCAAAGGCTTCCTGGTATTTTAAAGGCCATAAAGTTGTCATTCTCCTGGAAAGCCTTGCATAGATCCACACTGTTGGGGAATAGTCTCATCTATTTTAGTTGGTCTTGTTTTTTTCCTTCTCTCATTTAACAGCCTTTATGTATCAAATCTGGCAAGTCTATTAGCACTGTTATTGGGGGAAAAAAGTTCATCTGGAAAGTGAAAATAGACCAGAAAATACCGAGTGTAAATTTTGCACTTTCTCCGTGAGTTAAATAATTTTAAGTTCGGGTGTATTTGCCCTAACACTTCACTTTCGTTTGTGGAATAAAATGTTAGCGAGCCTGTGGAGCCCCATCTCTCCCCAAACCCGGCAGAAATAGATTCCCTTTCTCTTCCTGCTGCTCACTTCAGAGGCACTGGCCCCGAAGTATGAGCACTTGAAAGAAATTGTGACTGACACACTTAGCAAAAGAGTGACACTATGTTGAGGGGGAAAAGGAGATGCATTATGTATATCGCGAGAAAAAAACGTTGGATTCTGTTGAGAGTAATGTATATTCAGCACTGATAGAATTAAATTATTTAAACATGATTTGGGTATGAATAGTAACAGGAGATTTATAACTATTGCTAATTATAGAAGAGAAAATAGGATTATTTTATTTCCTTCTCCACTGGCCCAGGGATGACGGTGAAAGTTGGTGGAGATAATGATGGATAGACAGATGGATCGAGAGAGAAAGAGAGAGAGAGAGAGAGAGAGAGGGAGAGAGAGAAAAAGAGATAGATAGATAGATAGATAGATAGATAGATAGATAGTAGGTAATGGATAGCTAGATAGACAGGTGATAGGTAATAGATAAATGGATAGACGGATAGATAGATGATAGATAATAGATGGATAGATGGTTAGATGATACACAGAGATTTAAAAGAATGAAAACCGTAAAGAGAAATTGATAAATAAACCTCCCTCTAAACTGGTGGCCGGATGAGGGTTTGCTCTCCCCTGTACACGGCACAGCAATGGATACAAATCAAACTTTTCCGTAGACAGTTAGTTGAGATAAGACTGGAGATAGCAGCAGCCTCCGTGAAGAGAAAAGACCCAGGGCTGAGAAAGGCACCTGCCAGCACCTCTGCTGAGACGACCCGTGGGCCTCCAGTGCGGACCTGGAGTCAGTCCTCCAAAGGTGCCGTGCGCGGTGGCTGCAGGCCTTGTCAGTGCGCCTCCAGACCTCGCAGCCCATCCGTCACTGCTGCGCTGGGCCCGCGCCGTGTCCTCCTCCCTTGGATCTTCAGGGGCGTCCCTACCATTTTGCTTCCTCTGACCTGCATTTTCCTGCATTAAAAGTGGGGGAGTTGGCTCCACGTGCAGAATATATTTCCAAGGCAAGACTTTTCATCTGGTTTCAATAAAGCACCGTATACATCACAAGCGGACTGGTTAGCAGAGTTTCCCAGCCCATTGCTGCACCCTTCGTTTCCCTTCCAAAGCCAGGCAGTCGTCACCTCCCTGGCTCCGTGCTCCAATGCATTGCCTCCTTCCCGTTCTCATTATGATTAGTTCTGTTTATTTGTATTGTTTTGTTTAATTGCATGTTGTGTTTCATATATCTTGTGTTATTTCTGAAAAATGGCATTTAATGAAGTGAAAGTAAACAGGTAACTGTCAAGAGGGGATGACAGTCTGTTAATTTATGTAAAGTGTAACCAACCAGATGTTCTAGAAAATGCTTCAGTCAGAAATAAAGAATCCTATAAACACAATACTGTTTTTAATAAATAGGTAATGGCTGCATGTTGTGAGGAAAACGCACTCCCGGGGAGCTTTCCAGAGCTCCGTGGAGACCGAAGGAGACCAGGGTAGGACACCCAAAGGCAGGAGCCTGGATCCCAGGTGGGCGGGCACACAGCCAGAGCCATCCGGGGGGGTCAGCACAGTGTGGGGGGTGAGACACAAGCCTGCCCACTGCTCTGCACATTAACAATGCTAAGTATCCGAGGAAAGTCCGATATTATAAATGTAGCTGCTGCCTTGCCAAAAGTGAGCTTTCAGATTCTTATAGACCAAGAGCGGACACTGGTTTTATTACCAGTGACTAATATTTATCTAATACTGACGGAGCGCACGTCGAAGTCTAGGGAAGAGAACAGATCCTAACTGTTATTATTTCCTTCCTTACAAACCACACACCCACTCGTATCCATCATGTTCTTCCTGAGTTAATGGTTGTGACGTTTATTGTCCTTGTCAATTTTTTTTTTTCGGGTAATATGCCTAAATGCTTCCACTCAGTTTCCTCCTGATGAGTTTAAAACAGAATCCAGAAACCAACAGACGGGTCTCAAATTTGCAGTTCTCCTTGCGGAAGACAGAGGTGTTGGTTTCCACCCCGCCTAAAATGTTGTAATTCATTGGAATCTCCATTTCTTTGAAAAAGAAAACACCAATGTGGCAAGAACAACACGGTGAAACACACATCTTTGAAAAGAAGGTTACCTTAGGCCAAGAGCGATGGATCTTTCTTGATCCTTCCATCCACGATGCCTGCGGATCCGCTACCAAAGACCTGCTCGCTGCTGGGACTTGACGAGCGAAATCAATCCTTAATGGTTAGATGTCGTTCTCAAATGATTTCCTGCGTGTCTCCTCATGGCACTCCAGTGTCCTGCCTCCAAGGTCACTCGTGGACTGCAAGGTCACTTGCGGATGGCCTCGTAAGATCACCCCGCTCGCTGCAAGGAAGCATGCAACTACGCATGATCTGGTCCCTTGTCGATCTTCAGATCCTCTCTCTTTTATAAATTCTTCTTTCGACAACAAAATGCCACTTCCTCTGCATAGAGAATTTTGGAGGCCTCGCTGAAGGGATCGAGCCATACTCCGTAGGAGTACCCTGGGCCTTTCCCGCCGGGCCCACCGTGTATAACCTGAAGGAAGGGTGCACATCTGTATGCAAATGAACATATCAACAGTCTGTCTTGTCAACATTCATTGTGTCACACTGATTACCAGGAATCCCACTGTGCTGCCGGGATTTTACATCCATGACCGCCACGAGAAGACGAGCTCTTGTCCTGTCTTTCTCTCTCCCCGGTTCGTTCCTACCGGCATATGGCTGACCCAGGCCCAGCAGGGTGCACCCACGTAAACTGGCAGAGTTACCCAGTGAGATCGGGGGCCGAGAGATCCATGCCACCCGGGGATGAAATCCGAGACCGGGCGCGTGGGAGGGAAACCACAGACCCGCTTTCCTCACACTGTCCACGTGTGCGTCCTTCTCGTGGAGACCGTGCCCCGGTAACGCACGAGTGAATACTTCTTTCTACGTCCAGCACCCCGGCCTTGGGCGGTGACCCCAGGTGCAGCCCGTCCCAGCAGCCATCGGGTTTATTCCAGGCGCTGAGGACTGAGAGCAGGGCGGAGGGAGAGTGTGGTGTGTTTGCTCCTGCTGCTCAGATAGAAACGGTTCTTCATTTGAGGATCGCGGGGGAGCCTACCATCATCCTCGAGCAATGTCATACTCCAGGGGCAACATGGGTTAAAAGCAGAGCAAATTCTGAAGACCCAACTTAGTTTACATACAAATATTTCACTCCTAAAAACGTGGCTTATTTGACGATGGGTCTACACAGATCGAGAGAATCTCCATGGCATTTATATATGGTTCCATACACATAAAATCCGTTATTTCGCTTGATGTGGTTCTTGGTTCTTCTTAGCCCCAGCGTTAACGCTACTCATTCTAGATGTTTTCCTGAGCACAAACGTGAGCTTATTATCAGTATCGGTCTTTTGTTCTTTTGCACATCCATTATTCTCTTTTACCCCTTATCAAAGAGACATCACTTTGAATTTCTCTCAGCCGGGTTCTCTAACTTAACCCGCAGTAAGAACTACACTTAATGTCAGGGAGGAGTATATATTTATACGGAAAATGAAACAAAATTGAGGCTTACTTACCATATATGTGACATAAGAGGGGAAATACTTGACTTTTCTCTCCTGTTCTGCTGTATTCCTTAAGATGCTCCACTGTTGTATTTTATAAAGAGGAAGGTTTTGTTTCAGCCCACACAGTTGTGTTCACAGACAAGTCTCAGACCTCTGCCAGGAAGTGGAAGCAAAGGGTGCTGGTGGTGTTGCTGGGGGCCCCCAAAGCCTCGGCCTCGCCACAGCCTCTCTTGCTGGGGAGTCGATGGCATCGCGTTTTCAGCATCAAAGTGAAGATAAGAATTGAGGGACCTACTTCCAGACTTCTGGCAGAAAGGCCATTTTCTCTCGATCATTAGAGTAACGGGCAGGGTTTGAAAGCCTGGGTAAAGATGGAGAAACCCTGGGTGAGGCATCTCGCACTCTGCCGATCATGACCCCTGCCTGGAGAGCGGGTGCCGTCTTGGGGCGTATCTGAGCCAAGACCTCAGGAGGTGGGTTAAGACTAGTTGAGTCCAGAGTGAGACCGTTTGGATTTGAAGCCAACTTCCTGGGTGTGTGACTTTAGCAAGCTTCTTGGGGTTTCAGAGTGAGTCTGGAGTTTTTTGGGAAGTGACTCTGTTAGATGTGGCGTCCCGGGTCACCCACGGCCTCCCCCTGGGGGAAGGATTTGCTTTCTTGCTTCTGGACAGTTCTCTCCAGCCCTGGTTCCACGTGGACCCTCAGAGTTTTCTGGCTCTCGCCTGATTTGTCACAGTTGAGCAGACTTCAGAGACCATCTGGCCAAATCCCAATTTTAGAATTCAGTAAACTGACTTTGCAGTTAAGCAGACTGAGGTTAAGTGACTTTTGCATTAGAAAGTCCCACTGTAACCTGATATACTAGGTGTAAACCCCTATATTTCTTGGGAACAGAAAAACTGAACACTGAAATTCTCACTAAATCTCCAATTATTGTGTTTGTTTATGAATGCCCAGTTCATTTTCTCGCCCTGTTGTGTCCATTTACAATATTTGGGAATTTAACTTGTGGATTCCCTTTTCTCATAAACATCACTGCTTTCCAAGTGACATAATTTTTCCATCCAGATGCGTGCCTAGACTAACATGATTTCAAAAAAAAAAATAACAAAAATGATTATCACGCAATTCTTACGGTAGGAAAAAATCCAAATGCAATAGTATGATACTTACTGAAAAATGCAGTCGTGCAAAATTGCATTTGATGTTACTGTTATCTAAGGAAAACTCCGCTTCATACCTGAATACATCTCTCTTCCTGTTTAATGGACCACCTTCTTTCACCACTTCAGGTTTTTAGGTAACTGAAACGTCTATGGAGTTTCCATTGCCAGATTGTGAGGAAATCGTTTTTATTAGCCGAAAAGACGGTCTTAGGATGGGCTATGCTCTACCTCTGAAACGCTTTATTCCCAAATGTTTGTGAGCATTAAGTACTCTTAGTTTATGAAGCAAAAGGTCAAGCAGCAAATTAGCATTAAAACAAAATGCTGAATGCCTATCAAAACGGGGTGATTTCACTTCTGAGGCAAATACACAGAGAACAGAGTCCACCCGAGGAAACAGCTGTCAGAACATCTTGTCAGGGGGTGAATGAAAGTCTTTAGAGAGCATCCAGATATCCACACATGTTGTAAAACAAAATCAATAACTCCACTCCACAAATATGGCAATACCTGGGCAAGAACAATACCTTCCTGAATTTTACCCACACTCGCTTTTGTTTAATCGTGAGTCACTTTGCCTACACCCATTACATAATCCCCCTTCGTTCTTTCTTGGCCCGTATGCCCATTGAATCATGTATCTCTGGAAACTAAAGGTTGCTCTCTTATTCAGAGATGATGTTCTATTTCTATCCGGGTGTGATTTGTTATTTCTTAGGCTGTACGTCAGCAGACATCAGGATTGTTCACTTCGTGTAGTTTTGTTGTTGTTCTTGTCATTATCTTCATTTTTGTCCTTCCTGAATTTGAAATAAAGGCAGTGGTTTTTACCTTTAAAAAAACCCACGCCATCGTCTTATTTGTAAAGGAACGAACACAAGTATCAATAACATAAGGCCTCCTACTACCCACGAGCTTCTGTCTTCACTGGCCGCTGAGTACCTGGCAATTTTGTTATGTTCACTTAAAAAATATACAGCCTTTAAGACGGAAGGTTTCATTTCGTTAACTTGGGTGGGAAGTGGGGAGATGGGAGAAAAGAAACCAAACTTAGGGTCCCGAAGTTAAGGTAGAATGGAAAGGACACTTGAGAGCCTGCCCCCCTCTCCTCTGACTTGTGTCACTTTGTTTACATTTAAAGATGTTTACCCATAAGTTCCCTTGGTAGCTGCAAATCTAATTTAAAGGACACTATTATAGGATTTGTTTCTCTAATTTACGTTTGACCCTCAGAAAACCCATATAATTCTTGAAGTTTCTCTGAACAGCGGATGCTGTCCTGAGGAGCCTGTCAATCAACGCATGGCTTTCCAACAGGCACGAACTTCCTGCCTCTGTGCGTAGACTTCTCCCCTTCTTTCTTCTACTTAGACTAGGATCTTTACGATGACGTAAATCTCTTTACAGTTGTGTTCGATTTTAATGCTTGATCGCCTACCCAAGAACTCGTTGTTTCTTCATTTAAATTTTAGATTTTCTTTTTAGATAAATGCTATTATTTACTAAGCGATCGGGAATGCAAATCAGGAAAAGGGCTCGATTCTGTTAGCTCTAGTCCTTTATGAATCAGCACCCCATAAACCATCGTCCATATTTGTATGAAACATGCATCGACTAACGGTTCATGGTGGCCTGAGACACAAAGGAGGCCCGGTGCCAATTGCACTGCAGGTCTTGTCAAAGGGCTGCCCTGAGTAGAGAAATACGACCACTTGTCAGCTAGGGAAGGAGAACGGGCTGTTGCGAAGGCACAGCACGGAGAAAGCCAAAGGGACGTCGAGTCCCAATATTTCTAAGTCATTTCTTGGAGCTCATCTTCTTACACCATTGAGGGGACGTGAAGGGTAGAGCGAATGACCTGTAAACCTGGAAGATCACTGGTACATAGGTCTGTCGATGAAAAAGTATACACTGATTCCTAAGTCAACTCTTGGTACCTGGAGGAACACACGATCACATGTTTTTAAGTTATGATTCAGGTTTGGTACTGAAAGTCTCACCCTAACTATTGACTTGCATATTTGGAAACTAAAGATCAAGAGTTAGAGGACGCCAACTACCTTTGGGATGGTCTTTGTCACCAAGGATACAGGTAACTCATAAGATGGAAACTCAGCTTTAAAAAAAGACAAAAAAGCACTTGTAGAAAAATGGCTTGGCAATCACTGAATGCACTGGATACCTTACGTTATAAAGCTTTCCTGGTTGGCTATGTGACAACTGAATGGATGAATGAATGTCTGCCCGATGTTAGAATTATCAAAAGTGTTCCTTTTTAAATTTTAATCCTTCCATCTTCTCTGGCAATAGACATCCTTTTAGACAATTTTTTTTAGAAAATTAACATCAGTAAAGTAATCCTGTAGCAATCTACTCAGACTACTATACTCTCTTGGTCTAGGGGGGGTCAGATATATAACTTACACGATTCTAAATGGAGCTAAAAGTTGTTTATTTAAGGCATGGTGGTTATGTATTTAGTGTGAACAATTGATATTCACTTTGAGATCTTTTTCAACATAAACAGTGATTGAGTTCTCTTTCTCCCTGTGGATCTCACAGTTTTGTGCAAGAGATTAAAATAGCCTTAAAAATAGACAAAAGAGTCTATTTCTAAAAAGAGTCTACTTCTAAAGGTGACCATAATTAAACAGGGTGGGACACATCCCCCCCATCAGGAATCCTTGCAAAAGATACAAGCCCCATCCATGAAGCGAGACTTTGCACTTGAAACCAGGGCCCGTTGAAGCAAAGAGTCAATCTCTGTTCTTGGGTTTTTTCCCCACACAAGCATCAAACCCCGGTGTGGCTTTGTTTTCTTCTTCAACTTAAAAATGAGGGGTTTGGATGAATCACTTCTGGGTCTCCTTTAGGATCCTAAATTCTATGATTCTCAGGAAAGTTGTTAGGTGTGAAGGAGATATTTTGCCCAGCTTATGATCTCTACTCCTCCTCAACCTTGATGTTTCAAGACCCTGGTGAAAAAGAGTTTGTGAAATTAACCGCAGTTAATGCTGTGTCAATAAAAATGGCAGTGAGCGTAGGGCCAAGTCCCTCTCTTTCTGTCATTCTGAATCTACACAGAGGTCTTATGGGTGACATGCCTGGCTTTCCCATGATCCCGAAACCATCAAAGTTTGAAGAGTGGTTTTCTACTGGTTCCCCTCCACCCACATCACCTCTACCCTTCATTCTGCAGATGTCCTTCCACTGTCCTCAATACTTTCTTCTCCTCTCTTGAGTACCTCTGGGTCTCTGTGACGTGCCTCCCATCTACTGGGCCTGCCGGGAGTGGGTTCCTCTCTAGTCTAGAAGATCCCACATCCCCTTGACTCGCCGTCAGGCTGGGCTCCAGCAGAGTCTAATGCCTCGGCTGGATCTACCACAAAAAGCCAAGAACATGGGCGTAAAATGGATCCTGTGAAACTTGCAAACAGTATCTGCAATTCCAGAACAAGAGAAGAAACGTACTGCAGTCAAGTAAATCACAAAAGCATAAACTATAGAAGCACGGATCTGGAAGAGGCCTCCCCATTTTAGAGAAAGAAATCATTGTGGGCCCGAAGAGGGAAAGTGATGGTCTAGGGTCTCACAGTTCTGGAATGAGGATGGGGGTGGGGTGTTTTCTGCATTTCTCAGCTTCCACTGATTTTTTTGTTTGTTTGTTTGCTTTGTTTTTGTTGACGTCTGACTTTTCTATAGCCAGGTGTTTGGGGAGACCGGTTTTCCAGTACTTGGTTGCCCCGTACACTGTGTTAGCACAGGTAGGGAATCTTCCAGACCTTAGGGTTAATGGTAACTGGCTAGACGCCTGAGCAGATGCTCATTCTCTTCCAGTGGCTTTTATTGGCTCTCCTCCCCCCGTCTACTGGCTGGCAGAGAATATGTGCACAATACGGATTCGTTAAATACACAATCACTGAAGTTGCCGGAATTACGTGTTTTCAAATAATTGATGCGATTGTTGCAATGAATTTTTGGCTTATGTCACGTTTGGAATAAAAAGTAATAAGAGAAAAATTAAAAAGCCCCCCTCACATACAAAGGACTCAGTGTTCGCAATATTTTGCTTTCTTTTTAATTGCTCCATTGTTTACTTTGATTAGTAAAGGAAGAAAGTGCCCAACTGTAGGGGAACAACACCTGAGTCCATTTAAATATAGAACTTAATCCACCTGGGCAGCAGATGGAGGCTTGCATTTCAAGTTTTAGAGCAGTAATGCTATTTGCTATACACATCACCAGGTCAAATTCAGTGGCATACATAGAATCTAGGTCTAGGAGAGATGAGACCAGCTTCACTTTGACCGGAAAGTTCCACCGTAAGTTAGCTGCATTCTCAGAGAGCCTGTCTACGTGCTTTTCACATAGAAGACAGCGAAACAATGCTGTTCGATTTGTGGCTTTAGTCACTAGAGATATCCCCATACAATTTTTTCTTGTTTGTGTGAAAATTCAAATTCATTCTTAGAAAATTCAATATTTAGACAAACTCCAAATTTTCTTTTCTCCTAATAGAAGAGTCTTGGGAAGCACTGAGCTGGTTTTAACCGGAGAGGCTTAAGTGTAGACAAGATGTGGAGGGTTGCACGTGCCAGATAGAAAGGCCAGCCTCAGGAAGGCGGTGAGGGTAGAGACCGCTCAGGATGCAAAGCATCAGAGAGCAGCTTTGAAGAAACAAGGAATTGTTTTATGAGACAGCATACTAGCAATAGAGTCAGCCAGTCCAACCCGTCCTTTCAGGTGGCGATTCCTATCCCTGCTCTCCGGCAGGATGGCCAGCGGGCTCCCACTTACACCTCCCGAGACAGAGAGCACCGTTCTGTCAGAAAGATCCCACCAATGTTGGCAAGTCTTGGTTTTGGAAAATTATTATTATGTTGAGCTAAAAACCTATGTATCCCCAGGACCTGCCAACTCTTCTTGCATTTGGTGCCTGACCAGTTTTAAATATTTTCAGACAGCAAGGGGCACTGCATGGCTCAGTCGGCTGAGCGTCCAACTTTGGCTCAGGTCATGATCTCCCGGTTCGTGAGTTCGAGCCCCACGTCGGGCTCTGTGCTGACAGCTTGGAGCTTGGAGCCTGCTTCAGCTTCTGTGTCTCCCTCTCTCTCTGCCCCTCCCCTGCTTGTACTCTGTCTCTCTCGCTCTCAAAAATCAATCAATCAATCAATCAATCAATAGCCATTCTTAGATGGTGACCACGTGTTCAAGTTTCTTGTGTTTTCCCTGATCTTGAAATCTCTTTTCTTCCAGTGGTTCCCACCCAGAGTTGTAAGGAGTGTCAGGAAATGAGCAGGGGTTCTTGGTGGTCTTAATGATTAGTACTTACTGGGAAGGTTCCAAAGGCACTAAACTTCCTGTGGAGATGAAAAATGGTCCCGCCCCAAAATGCCGAGAGAAACCCATCTTCTTCGGGTGACAAGGATCTTCATTCTCTTGGCTGCTCTCTTCAGAAGACATCCGGGAAGTGGGTTAGTGAGATACGGAAGCAGTTTTCACCCTCTAGGCCATTAGGATACAAGATTTGGGGCAACGAATTTGGTTGCGCGGATTGCAAATGTTCGTGTGGTTTTAACAACGCGTTCTGTTGGTGAAGCTTTGGGAAAACCGGAGCTCTCACATGAAAAAAAAATCGTATCAACTTCACGGAAGAGGGTTTGAGAAGCTAACAAAATTACACGTGCATTTATCTTTTGACCTCATAGCCTTCTTCTCAGGAATCTACGAACCTACTCAGATGGTTCCCCGTCAAATGCAAAGCAGCATAATAACAAGGGTGTTTAGCGCATGTTTATTTATAAAGGCAAAAGACTGACTCAATCCAAATGAGCATCAAGAGGGAAATAACAGTTGAATAAATTATGATACGACTACATAATAGAATGGGACGCAGACTTTAAAAAATGAGGAAGGTCCTTCTGAAAAGATAAATGAAAAACCAAGGTACAGAATAGTATATAGATCATACCAACTTTTGTGTGACAAAGAGGAAGCAATTAAAAAAATATATAATATATGTTATTATATATCTTCTACCATTACACATGTAATATGCAGGTACATATTTCATGTTATTTTAAAAAGAAGCGAAAGAAAGAGAAATTCACAAATTAAATACAATGGTTGCCTACGAGGTGGATGGGGACAGGTAGAGGGTATGGAAATACAGCGAGCATGCTCTGAATGTATCCTTTTGTATATTTTTTGATTTAGGAATCATGTAGGTGTTTTACATGCTCCAAACCTTAAAAGAGGTTACAAAAAGTGTCTTTCCTTTTTTGGCCTCGTCATTCGACTGCTACTCATCGAATTTACGGAAATGCGAAAACAAAGGCATGTATATATACACGAGCTCTCTGTGGTACTCTTTCAGCAACGCTACCAAACTAGACATAACTATTCAATAGGAAAGAAAGGAGTAAGTAACAAATGACCAAGTCAGATACAAAATATTAAGCAGTCACTACAACTATGTTTCTAAAGAATGCCTAACGACATGGGGAAATGTCTCCGTTCATCTGAGCCTTCCGTTGACCACGTTAACCGACCGTGGAGCCACCGACCCGGTGGGAAGACTCCTAGCCTTTCCCTCTCTAAGCATCGAACCAGATGCTCCCCAAACATCTGCCAGTCACCACATCTGCCGCTGTCTCTCGTGCTTTTCACGCCTTGCCTCCCAGGGATCACTGCCCAGCGACCACTTCTGAGCCCCAACCCCTTCAGTGACGTGTTCTGCTTCAGGCTGCCGTGTTTCACTCTCCCTCAAGCCAACCAAGAAGAAAGACTATGTGCGTCCTCGCTTCTTAATGAGTCTTCATGTCTCCTTCCGATTTGGGAAATGATAGCCAGTTCATGAAAACCCCCATCAAGCCACACGCTGGATGGCATCGACTCTTCCTACGTCACCTCCGGATGACCGGCCGTGAGTCCTTGTCACTCTTTCCCTGTCGGTGCTCACAACCTTTGAGTTCATGGCAGAAATGTGGCTTGTTTTTCCTCCTGGGCGTCGGATACCATCTTGGAATGTGAAGGTGGGTCCCAGCCTATAGGACATAAAATCACACAGAATGATGACAAAATGTGAACACGTAGCCACAACCAACGGTGCTCTATACGATGAAAAAAATGTGCATAGAGCATCATGAGCAGGTGGAAGGGGGAAATAATAGCTCCAAGAGACGGGGGACGGCCAGAAATGACTCCTAGGAAGGGACACTGTCTCCAAGATGAACCCAGAGGAAGGGCTCGCCGGGATGAGAGAAGAGAGGAGAAGGACTTCTCAAGCCAAG
The DNA here is from genome assembly GCF_018350195.1 of Panthera tigris. Lineage (NCBI taxonomy): Eukaryota > Metazoa > Chordata > Mammalia > Carnivora > Felidae > Panthera > Panthera tigris. The sequence continues at coordinate 90,508,212 of NC_056671.1, read as the reverse complement.
GAGGCAGGATGAGCCAAAAACCTGCACGCATTTTAAACCACTGAAGTTTAAATTGTGAAGCAGAGCATAGTAGCAACGGGAGAGAAGAAAAAGGTATGCAGATATCACTTAGCAAAAGGAGCCAGTCTGAAAAGGCTCCGTGCTGTGTGTTTCCCGCAGTCTAGACAAGGCAGAGCTGTGGAGGCAATACCAGGAGAAGAGGCTGCCAGGGTTTAGAGGAAAGGCAAGACGAGGCAGCGGGGCTCAGAGCAGCTATTCCGCACGAGGCGGTAACGGTGGGCACGTCACCGCACGTTGTTCAAAACCCACAGAAGCACGGCACCAAGAGTGAATCCCAGTGTCGAGTGTGGACTTTGGGGGATAATGATGTGTCGGTGCAGATTCATCGATTGTGACAAATGCACCTCACCCGTGGGGGACGTTGTTAGTAGGGAGGAACGCGCACATGTGGGGGCAGAAGGCGATAGGAACTCTCAGCGTTAGCCTCTCAATTCGGCTCTGAACTTGAAACTACTCTGAAAGCCGTCTGTTTTAAGGAAAAAAGATCCACCGGGGTGAGTTTCAGAGAAGATAGGAAGTCTCCTTTTATCCCGGTTTTGGGTGTTTGGGCTCCAGCCACGTGCACCCCCCTCGCAAAGCCCCTTCTGGCGACCAAGCAGGATGGAGCGCTTCGTAGCCCCGTGGCCTCACCTCCAGCCCGCAAAGCAAACACGCACGCGGGAGACTTCAGACAGATCTCGAGGCACACAGAGCACAAGACCGTGGAGATTTCGAACTAGATCACACACCCTGCACACCCATGCACACACACCCTTCCACACACACACACACACACACACACCCCACACCCATACACACGCACTCTCTCACGCACACACCGCACACGCTCAGAAGGGACTGATGTCACCTTGCATATTAACCCCTATGTGCCAACTTCTTGGAGCCTTTCAATCCCTTTGTTCACCAACTTGGTACAATCCCAGCACGTCTGCCGCACTGAGCGTGGGCCATGGCTTTCTCCAGCCTTCTGAAAAGCATTCTTTTTTGCACGTTGGTAGCACCGACTCCCAGGTCTTGCCAAGGTTCAAATCCTGTATCTGAGGACAGGTCCCCACATGGGTGAACTCTCTCCTTTGTTACGCCGTGTGCTGCCCACCTTCCCAGGTCTTGAACCACCAGCCTCGAGACCCACTCACTCACACACTCACTCGCTCCCTAGGGACACGTTTTCTGGGCTCTACCCTTCTCTGCTGTCACGTCCCTCTCTTCCATTAGCAGATCAGTGTTCCCCAGCCAAGCTGAGACATGACCCATCCCCAGAGAGTGCTGTTGTCCAGGATCCTGCGGGTCACATCTCTCAGGCCCTCATGTCTTTAGTTGATGGGGGAGCACTGGCCTCTAACAGGTGACAGTCAGTATTTCTGCACTTGGGGGCCAGAGGGCTCTGGGAATCCAAGACTGCCTAGTGCATCAGCGAAGATTTCCTCTTTTTTCTTTTCTTTTCTTTTTCTTTTCTTTTCTTTTCTTTTCTTTTCTTTTCTTTTCTTTTCCTTTCCTTTCTTTTCTCTTCTCTTCTCTTCTTTTCTTTTTTCTTTTCTTTTCTTTTCTTTTTTCTTTTCTTTTCTTCTTCTCTTCTTTTCTCTTTTCTTTTCTTTTTTTTGGAGAGAGAGAGAGAGAGAGAGCATGTGACCAGGAGAAGGACAGAGAGAAAGAGAGAGACAGAGAGAGAGAGACAGAGAGAGAGACAGAGAGAGAGAGAGAGAGAAAGTTAAGCAGGCTCCACACTCAGCACAGAGCCCAATACAAGGCTCAATCTCATGACCATGAGATCACCACCTGAGCTGAATTCAAGAGTTAAACGCTCAACCAACTGAGCCACCCAGATGCCCCTCAGTGCAGATTTTCTGATCTGACCTCAGAGCTCCATTCCCTCTCTCCCAGGGCCCTGAGCTCAGCCAGCAGGCTTGCCTAGGTCAAGAGAGCCACCTTCTCCGGGACCCTCTACCTTTGTGATAAAGTCCTGAACATGGCCCTTAGCAGCCTGCCCACTGGCTACAGGACATAGGGGCCCCTCTGTAAGTTGCTGAGGAGGTCTTCCTCTTACCAAGCTTCCATTAGTCTTCAACTTCTCCCACCGTCTCCAAAACATCAAGGGTGCCCAGTACGAGCGATCCAGTTCTGGTGTCCTTACGGGAAGTCAGAGGCACAGAGATAGAAGTCCACGTGATGACAAGGCGGCAGCCCGAGTGGGACGACCAAGGATCCCCGAGCAGAAGCTGGAAGGCACAAGAGCAGAGGGGTCCTCCCTCGGGGGTTCCGGAGGCCCTGTGGGCACCATAGCTTGGGACTCCTGCTCTCTGGAAGGGTGAGATGATCTGCTTCCAGCCCTAGGAAAGAAACACAGATGGTAACAGGAATTGTGAAAATCAGAGAGGCCCTCCAGCGAGAGTGCAGGTAGGGGGAGAATCAGCAGGCACAGAGCAGGGAGCACACGCAGGGTGGGGGATCCCATCAGAGGAGCGGGAAAGCGGCAGAGAGTGGCAGGCCATGCAGACAGCTCAAGCGACCCTGGGAACGAGGACTCTTGGGGAAAAGGGGGCCCCTGGATTTAGTTGGACCCATCTGAAAGGCTAATCAGAGAGTCAATAGTTATCAATCAGGGAGTGTAAATGGATTGGAAAAACAGCATCGCGTTCTGTTTCCTGAGTGCAGCATAACTTATTTGTGATCCAACAGGCCTGATTTGACATTTATTTCCTTTCCTTTTAAAATGTAGCATATATCTATTTAAAACAATATTAGTCTTGGCATTGTTTAGCTCTTGTGTATACTGCTGTCGAATATTTGAGAGGGAGAGAGAGAGAGAGAGTCTTTGGCTCAGACTGCCACTGATTTATATGACAAAAGTCTGTATCTGCCAATGTTTGCCAAAGGAATGTTACAAGCTTGAATCATTCCGTGCAATTGACAAACACATTTCAATGAAAAGAAAATGTTTTGCTTGTATTCTGCATCGTGAACGTATTTGTGTCTGAATTCAGAAGTCAGGAAGTAACCCATCGCCGGGAATAGCCCTCACTGACCAGGCGTCCCTTCTTTCTAGGCTTACGAAGCAAGAACTTTTTATGTTTTCTTTTTATATACAAGTTCTGATATTGTATTACACACCAAGTCGAAATACTAATGCACATGGATTAAAATGTGGGCTTAAAAAATACATAGCAATTTTAGATTTCTATAAGGAACAAAATATAATAATGACATATAATAAAAATATATGTGTTTACATAATGCATATATTTTTTATAGAATCATATAATAAATACTTGCGGTAAATACAAATATCTAATATCCACGGGACCTGCGGAATTCTGAAAAGGTCCAAAGGCACAAACCTTCCCATCAATTCAAAATTCTTCCTCAGAAGAATCGCTACCTCAGCGACGCTGAATTTGTTTGTCGCTTGGTGTCCCTTGAAGCTCCTGAAAAGCCAGATTCCTCCCCCAAGCATTCCAAAGCCTACTCTAAATTTTGGAGTACTGCAGGACTAGTGTGTAGCCAGCATGATCTCCATAAGCCCCTGTTTTCAAATATTCGTTATTCCAAACAATCAGACTCATAACGGACTGTCAACATATGTATCCTTTGATCAAATGTCACTGAAATGTAATGTGCCTCATACAAATAAGAGACTATCTTTTTGCGGTTACTTTTTCCCACTCTGATTATCAACCTTACTATAATGATTTTGCACCATATAATCGTGCATGTGGTTGGAGCTCTGTTCTGGAAAAGTATCAGTTGGCAACCGATCCATTATCTTATGGATATATTCTTCTGTATTTAAATTTATGTCTTCTGGGTTCCTTCCCAGAACTGGATAGATTGCTGAGAGCAGGACAAAGGAAGGAAAAGTTTTGCATGGATCTCTGAGATCCAAGAAACGAATGAAGTGTTCCTCTCTTGGTAGATGTGTCAAAATGCAGGGTCCTACCTTCTGCAGTATTTCTAGTGAATTCCATCATGTAGAATAAAAGTGACTGCAGAGATTGTTTTTCCCCGCATTCTACAGGGTGGGGTTGATGATAACATAACGTGATTTCTTCCTCATTTCACCTGGTGTTGTTCACAGTTAATGACAATACTTCATATAATGCCATTCAGTTTTTTTAAGGACATTAGCAAACGATAATTTATTGCTTTCTCAAAACACGCCTGACATGCGAGTTAGGAAAGGCAGCTATTGTTTCTATTTTCCAGATGATGCTCAGAGAGGCAAGTGATCTCCCTGAGACGCACAATCACTGAGTGAAAGACCAACTCCAGAGCAGTAGTCTCAACTCTGGCAGTGCAAGAGATCAACTAGGTGCTTCTAAAAATAAATACCAACGCCAAGGTCCCACCCAAGATCAATTCCTTTGGAACCGCCAGGGGTTGGGCTCAGGCACCTGCATTTTTTTCAAAGTTTCCCTGATGAGACAACACGCATCCAGGTTGCACCGGCAGACGGAAGTTCTCAGGCTATTCACCCAGTTCCATATGAATTATCACCTTCCGTTCTCAAAAGCTCACATCGGTGTCGTGGGGATTAAGTGAATTAAAGTGTGTAAAGTACTTACAACAGTGCCTGGCTCAGAGTACGTGCTCCAGAAGGGTAACTACCATCGCGATCACCATCACTACCATCATCACCATCACCATCACCATCATCATCATCCCCATCGTCGTGAAAGAAATTCTCAGATAATTTGATTCAAATTATTCTTTCATTGTAAACCAGTCCATTGTGGCTCACGGCATTTCCAAGTTCCGGTATCTTTGTCAGTGCAGAAGAAAGCCATGGGGAGCTAGGGAAGATGGAGACGTGAGGGAAGGGTGGTCACGGCAGCCCAGCTCCATGGGGGCACTTTCATGGCTCATTTTGATCAGCTAGAACCCTGTGACCACAAGAACTATCACATTAGCTAGAGTCTAAAAGTGGGATCCGAATGACATCAAATGACTCCTGAAATGATTAGTTTACCTCACAAAAGCAAACGAGATACATTGAGGGATCTTTCTGTATTTTAACTCATGGGAAGGGATTTTACTCAATATATACACTTTCTATATAGTTCGTGTTAAACATCTGATTGAACCAAATTTTTCTTGATCAATTGATGTAGCAAACTAGGTGGTTTTTATTGACAAATTTGTCATAATAATGCAAAGCCTCCTTATGTCCTAAAATTATAAAACCTGGAAAGTTAAACAAATGTGTGCTTCTATTTTTGGGCAAGTGCCCTATTTTGTATGCTTTTTAGACTTTATTAAATGAATTGATTATTTCTTAATAACAAAAATCTCATTATAACCTCCTAGAAATTAGCATGGTCCTGGAAAATAAGTGGTCTCTTTTACGTGGTGAGTAAACCATTAGACTAATCAGATTTCCTTCTGTATCAAACTCACGTGCCTGAGAAAACGGATGGAAGCAAAATAGATGTTGCTATTTTGACTTAGCAGGACTTTGGTTTTGGGCAGGACATATACGTTAGCAAAAGGTAAAGCGTCCAACAGCTTGTAACTGTGTGACTTAATCTCTTTAGTAGAATGCAACTATGAGACCCTGTTTCAAACATGTAGATTTAAGTGGGGGAGAAAATCTCTGCGTGGCTCCAGATGCCTCCCTCAGGGGGCTCAATAGCACTACCATTGTCCCTAATTTTATCTGAAATGTCCACTTTTAGTCACTACTTGGGTTAGAGCTGCGGTTCCCTGACTGGGGAAACAGTGACGTTTGCAAAACGTATTTAGTAACATATGCAAAGCAAGAATGGAAAATAGTAATATTAAAATGATACCAAACAAACCGACCGTCTGCTATAACCAATATGTCATTACAGGAAGGTCACTTTAACGACAACCGCAATAGGAAAGACATCGGCCCGGAATTAGTCCTTTCAAGTGATCAAAGCTAGCCTCCCGAAAAATTACAATTGGCGTTATTACTCTTGGCTTTTTGGTATGGTGAAAGCTTTGCTATAATCACTGAGATTTGGAAACCGTTGTCTAAGATGACAAAAATGAGAATATCATCCCTCAAAGCCCACGATTTGGCTGTGTGGCTGCTGCCTACAAGGGAAAAACTTTTGTGGTACAAGTAACTGACAAACTACTTGCACCCAGAATATACAGAGAACTCCTACACATCAATAATAAAAAGGCAATCCAATAAAAATCAGACCTGAGCAAGACACTTAATAGAAGATACATCAATTGCTCGTGCATTAAAGTATTACACGGTTGATCGTCAGAGAGAGACAGGTGAATACCACAGTGAAATACGGTATCACACCCACAGGAGTGGTTACGATAATAACAGATTGGTGATACCCAATGTGAGCGGGGTGTGGAACGCGGTGTCACATGCTTCTGGAGGGAGTGTTGAGGGGGGGGATCATCGTGCTTCCCAGTTCCTACAAGAGTAAACAGATCTATACCCTCTTGTGATCTTCTTCCTAAGAATCTACCCCAAATAAATGAAAACACGTGCCGCAGTCAAACTTTACATTATAATGGTTTGCCAGAAATACATATGAAGTCATTCAGATCAGCAAAACATTTCTCATATATTTGGTCTTCCCCCATGGTTTTTGAAAACACTTCAGAGCCATTAAGGTGAAATGTGTGTCTTGTTATTAATGAAGGTGACTTTTGGACCCAAGCAAACGGTGGCCTGGTTGCCAGGAGGACCAGCCAGGTGGTTGGAGGGTATGAACTTTCAGGGAGCAGGGTTCAGGGGGTGAACAAGCCAGCGGCCAATGACTTAGCCAGTCATGACTATGCAGTGAAGCCTCCATAAAAAGCCCAGAGGACAGCTCTTTGGTCCCGTTTCTCAGAGAGCCTCCACACATGCTTCCATGTGCCATTGAACCGGTCCCAAGCTCCATGAGGACAGAGCTCCTTTGTCCGAGACCTTGTTCTTCGTGTTTCTCCATATGCTATTGATCCCCAGCCTTTATCATACCCGTTAACAAACTGGTAAACATAAGGAAGTGTTTCCCTGAGTTCTGTGAGCTATTGTAGCAAAGAAATCAAACCTAAGGAGGCAGTCGCAGGCATCGGTCACAGCCTGGGGTTTGTGACGGGCATCTGAAGCGGGGTGTGGAGGGGCAGTCTTGTCGGACTGAGTCCTTAACCTGTGGGATTTGATGCTGGCTCCGGATAGATAGTGTCAGAATTGAGTTGAATTCTCAGACGGCCTGCTAGTGTCCAAGAATTTCTTGTTATTGCGGAGGGGGAGACCCCCCTGTCCCTGATGTTGGGATTAGATCTGGAAATCCTTTAAAAGAGGCTGGTACAAGAATATCCGCAGTAGTCCCTTCCAAAGTAGCCCCACGTTGGGAGCAACATGTCTATCGAGAAGAGAAGAGAGAAAAAAACCATGGTGTGTTCATATCTTGGAACACCGTTCACTAATAAAAAGGAACGAGCCATTGATACATGCAAAAACGTGGCTGAAACTCAAAAATAGTACCCTGAGGAACAGGAACCAGCACAGAGTATACAAGCTGCTTGTTTCCCTGTGTACCAAGAAGACACGCGCTTGGTCTTTGGGGACAGAGGGGGGCTGTGAAAGTGGCTGCGTGGGAGGGGGGGTGCTGCGGCGTGGGCTCGGGCAGTTCCTGAAAAGGAACACAAAGGCATTATCTGACACGACGGAGGTAATCTATCCCTTGTTACGCAAGTGGGTGTGATTGTCAAAATTCGGCGAACTGAACGCACGAGACCAGTACCTTTCGTTATATGGAAATTACACCTTAATTTAAGAAAAGGCAAAAGACACGCATAAAAGTCACCTCACGATGTTGCCAACGGCCGCATCTGCTCCGAAGGAAAGTTTGCCGGCTCCTGCCGGGCACCAGTCCTGTGCTTCTGCAGGGGGCCCTGCGCCCACGCGGTCCTTCCAGGAACATCCATCCCGGGGATGTCTCTTCTAATGAGGCTCGACGTCTTTTCTAAACGCGTAATTCATGGGTTCACTCAGCAAATATTTATTGAGAGTTTATTATGTGCCAATAGCTGTGGCTGACCTCAAGCACCCAGTGGTGAATGAGGCAGACAGATGCCTCTGCCCTCAGGAGGTTATACCAAAAGTGACTTTAGTGATGAGCTGGACGAGTTTCCCGTTTCCACGGGCAGACTGGTGGGTTGGCATTTTTAAGTTTGGAGGTTTCCGTTCAATTGCTAAATGAACACGCCCCAGGTTCCTGTTCCGCAAACTTTTCCAGAAAGTCTTCGTATGAAATGCCTCTGCATTCCTGGAGTGTCTTTAAAAATTACCATCGATTTTCATCAATAGTGCATTTTGATATAAAATGATACAAAACAACAATTTCAAAATAGAGTCTCTTTATTAAGAGAATAAAATTTCAAAATGTTTTATTTATTTACCCACTATGCCCATTTCTTCCTGAAAGTGTGTAAAATAAAAAAGAACAAAAAGAATTTACAGTTCCCTTGCTTTGAATTTCTAAGTAGGAGGCTTTGGATTTCTCACACAACGTTTCTCTCACTGTAGTTTTTCTTTACCTCTGTAAATGATTGCAACTAAAATCAGGGTATTTCACGATTTGGAAGTTCTCTGTTTTCCTTTCTTTTGTCTTGCTGTGGAGAATAGTGACGATGATCTTGCAAATGCCAAACATTGGTAGAAAGCAGGGAAAGGAGCATGGATTTGAAGAGTGCATTTCACATAAAAGTCATACTCTCTATACTATGTGCATTTTTAAAGCATTTTTCAATCCCCTGGAACCCTATAGATCAAGATGGAAGGAGATTCACTAAATTATCCAACTCCTTTGGATTTCTCACTTTACCACCCGATTCGAGATTGCATTCCCTAATTGGGCATTAAAAACATGATTTCCTGGGGTGCCTGGGTGGCGCAGTCGATCAAACATCCGATTCGGCTCAGGTCATGATCTCGCCATTCCCGACTTTGAGCCCCGTGTAGGGCTGTGTGCTGACAGCTCAGAGCCTGGAGCCTGCTTCAGATTCTGTGTCTCCCTCTCTCTCTCTCTCTGCCCCTCCGCAACTCGCACTCTGTCTCTCTCTTTCAAAAATAAATAAACAGGGGTGCCTGGGGGCTCAGTCAGTTGAGTGTCCCACTTAGGCTCAGGTCATGATTTCACGGTCCATGAGTTCGAGCCCCGAGTCAGTCTCTGTGCTGATAGTTCAGAGCCTGGAGATTGCTTTGGATTCTGTGTCTCCCTCTCTCTCTACCCCTCCCCAACTCGTGCTCTTTCTCTATCAAAAAAATGAATAAAAACTAAAAAAAAAAAAAAAAAAAAATTAAAATAAATAAATAAATAAACATTTAAAAAATTAAGAAAATATATAATTAACTGTGTATCTTTCAAAGATAATTTCTAAGGCTCAGATATACTTTTGCAAAAGAAAAAAGAAAAAAAAGAGAGAGAGAGAGAGTTTCTATTTTAGACTACTCTGTGATGATTCACTCACTAAATAGCTAAATGCCAACAGTTCACTAAGCCAGTATAAAGAAACAAAATCTGAAATGCTCTCCAATTAAGGGGATCCAATTATTAAAGTGCGTAGAAAGTGTAGTTGAAAATCCGCACTTCATGATGGGACCGGAAGCAATCTCGAGGGTAGAGTCGTGTCCGGCCACCGTATGCCCAGCACCTTGCAAAGGGTGTGGTCTCTGGTAAAGGTAAATCAGTGTTGGTTAAGAATATGTTGGCAGAATCATTATTTTTCATATAAACGTCATTTCAGAAGAGACCTTGGAAGTATTAGGTCAACTTCGCAATCGTCGCATGTTTTTCTAACTTGATTTCTCTTCTACGTGCTAGATTTTTACAACATTGTGAGAGTAACAAGGTTTGCCCTTAGCCTAAACGTCCCTTTCACTGTTTTGAGTGCGATATCATTTTTAAATAGTAAATAATTCTGCTTTCACTAAACTGGAAAATCTGAGCACATCTTTAAAAAAGAGAACCAGAATTTAAAACAGTATAAAATAGAAGAGGCAGACCTTTGCAGAGGATGGTGAGGCCATTATTTTCCAGGACCTGAAGAATTTTATTCCATTAATTCTAGCTAAAGTGGAGTTGGTTGTTTTCCTCTCGTTTCTAAAAACATAGTATTGCAGAAGAGGGTTGTTGAGGGGAGGGCTGGTAGCTATCTCTGAAATTCCTTCTCCCCTTTTCAATGGTAATATAATCTTAGCCTTATAATACATAATTGCTTGGCTAGACTGCATTTCTCCACTTGTCTCGCAGTGAAGTGTGGCATTACGCCTACGTCTTCACGAAGGGACTGGAAACACAGGTGGGGAACGTCATCTCTGGATTCGGGGAATCCAGACTTCAGAACTGTCTCCTTCCTCCCCCTCCCTGCAGATGGGAATCCAGAAGCAGCGGCTGGGCTCCCGCCATGCAGAAAATGGCGGTGGTGTTGGAGATGACAGAGCAGAAAGCAAGAAGTTGGAACCTGGGTCCTTGAGTGACCTTGGAGGGCAGACTTGCCCGGTTAACCCCAATTTCCCTCTTTGGAATTGTGTGTGAGAAGAAGTGTCCATACTCTTGAAGTCATTCCATGTTGAGGTCAGTTCTGTCCTCTTGTTTAGCTACAGCTGTCCTCGCTGGACCACTAAGAGAGAAATCCAAACTTCTCAGATGCTTTCTCTCATGCACTGTTTATGCCATATTTGTGAAATCAGTTATTTTGGTGCCATGTATAGAAAGGATGCATGAAGGTCTACTTCAGCCTACATCTCAAAATCGGAGCGTGAAAAGGAACTCGGAAATAAATGCTCAGTTCTGTATCCCTGGCTTTCAAAGGAGGTGGAGAATTTGGGTGCTAAGCCTGAACAAGGGGGTAAGTATGTACGATACCGTGTTTGGTCTTTAGGAAATATGGTTGATAACTGGAGGTGACTTCTGTATTCTGGATCCTGCCGCGAACATAGCTAACGAGGTAGACCTTCTGGAGAAGAGTTCCAGAAGAAACCACAGGGGGGAAAAAGGATTTATGTTGGATTGAGGATGGGCAGTGAGTATGGACTATTTTTTCCAAGAACTTTAACCACGAAGTTTCTGGTGACAGAAGCGCAGGTGTCTAACCCAGTCTCAGAACGGGACCAAAGGGACCACCATTGACTCTGAAAACCAGACAAGAAACCATTTCTCTGCCTTAACAAAAGAGGGATCTGAGATATTCAGAGTAAAACGGAGCTGACTCGACAGAAGGGAAGACACAAGCAAAGATGCTAAGTGATCCTCCCTCCTGAAAACCCACAAGGTCAGGAGGCCATGGCAGAGTACCTCCCACTCTGGGCTGGACGCAGAGTGAGCAAACGGCGCCCCAGGGTGCAGGGCACTGGGACCCTATTCTGTCGCGGTAAATGGAGCCAGCGGCATGTGGAGCCCAGGGTGGGTGCGATGGCGAGGTCAAGAAGGCAACATAAAACACAGAATATGCCCAGTGATCCCCTTGTACCCTCATGAGACAAAGAGAAAGATGAATTTAAAAGTGAACACAGCAACCTCGTCAGAAACAGAGAGGGGGCAGAGGTGGACAAAGGTTCCCTCGCTGCCCCTGTGTATCCGTGTCGCTGCCTCCTGACCCCTGTTGGGCGTGGGTCCCTGACTGTGCCGCGGACATGTGTCTATTTTCACACTCGCCTCTCGCACACACTCACTGCCCTCTTTGTCCATCAGGGTGCCCTGAGCCGTCACTGCAATATGCTGTCACATTCAAAAAACTTCGGTCACACTGCTGTTTATTACTCTTTCCTGGAAAACCCAACCCGCTTCAATCCAGCCCTCTGCCTCACCTGCTGTGACCCCACGCTGACAACAGACATTGGGGAAAACGCAGAACCCTACTCGTGGTTTCATTTGAATCTTATGATGACTCATCCCGGGGGGTCTTTCATACAGAGCGATGGTCATGTCGCATTCCCCTGGTCCCCTCACTGCCTCCACTCCCCAGTGAAGGCTGACCTGTCCACCCCCCTGTTAGATTCCTGCCCATGCCCCCACACACATGGCCCCTGTCTTCAAGCCCCAGCCCGCCCACGACCCCCAACACCATGGCCCTGTCTTCAGGCCCCAGCCTGCCCACGACCCCCAACACCATGGCCCTGGCTTCAGGCCCCATTGCTACACCCCCAGTAAATTCTTGGCTTCCCCTTACTGTCCGTCAGTCAACAAAACCCTCAGAACTGTCCTGGCTCTTCCCTCCCTCACATCCTGTATCCGACCTAGAAGAAAATCCCGTTGACTCTGATCACTTTCTGAACCTCACATCTATTATTCCCCCGCTCTGATGCTCTGAGCCACGTCTCTCTCCGCGGATGCTTGGGATGCTCTGAATAGGCCACCTGTACCCGTGACACTCACTCTCAGCACGGCTGCCCGTGTGGTCAGCACTCCAGCACTCACACTACCGTGGCAGCTCCCTGTCTCCGAGAGTAAAGGCACAGTCTTGACCCTGGCCTGCCAGGCAGAGCCTGATCTGCCGCTGTAAACGATCCTTACCTGACCCCGTCTCCTCCACGTCCCCTTCGCTCACTTAGACACAGCCACAGCCACCCAGGAGAAACATTGTCCCCAAACACGCAGTGTGTTCCCGCCAGTGAGCTTTTATTTTAAAAAAGGAAAGAGGGGCGCCTGGGGGGCTCAGTCGGTTGAGCGTCCGACTTCGGCTCAGGTCATGATCTCGCGGTTCGTGAGTTCGAGCCCCGCGTCGGGCTCTGTGCTGACAGCTTGGAGCCTGGAGCCTGCTTCGGATTCTGTGTCTCCCTCTCTCTGCCCCTTCCCCGCTCATGCTCTGTCTCTCTCTGTCTCTCAAAAATGAATAAACGTTAAAAAAATTAAAAAAAAAAAAAAAGGAAAGAGTGAAATAATCAATGAAATGTTCAAAAGATTTGTTTCTGCCAAAAGGCACAGTGAACAAAATTCACTATCAAGAGACTACATGGGTAAAATATTCATAATGGAGGACAAAGAATTGCTAGCTGTCATACATAAAGACATTTTATAAATTAATACAAAATATAAGGTCTTTAATTTTAAAAGTGGACACAATTTATCAACTGACAGTGCAAAAGAAAGAAAAACCAATGCCCTATAAGCCTATAATTATGAAAAGTTTTAAAAACAGATTCAATTTGACCTCATAATTCCTCTCTGAGTAATTTGTAGCTGGGAGTTCATTAAGAATATTCCAAAGATTTACTCACCAGGTAACAGTTTAGTAGATTATTTAGTAAATTTACATTTCAGTAAGACTGAAAATTAGGAACACGCAAATGTCCAATATTATAAGATTGAATACAATAAATGATGAAAACCTTGCCTGCAGGAAGCACAACATATATCATAAATAGCTTTGCTGAAATATATAAGATTTTTACAATTTGGAGAAGTAAAAAAGCAGGTTATGAAACACCATGTAAGAACTAGTCCATCTCATGGTACTTAAATATACACGTGCTTATATTTTTGAATCAGTATATTTTATTGACACTGATTATTTTGTTACTTAAATGGGCTCGTACATTTTTCCTTAACAATAAATAAAGTATTTTTTATGAATAATAAATACTTTTTATAAATATTTTAATAAAAATATTTTTATTTTATAATAAATATTTTTATTAAAATATTTATTTATTATAATAAGTATTTTTATAAATAAAAAAAAGTATTTTTACTTATAACAACCAGTCCATCAGTTTCTTTTAAATATGGCACAATAAATTCTGGTTTTAATCCACCTTTCAAGAAAGCGTATTTATATTTTAAAAATATATATGTCTGGGTGTTAATATTAAAATGAATATGTCATAACTAGTATAAAGGTAAAAGAAATAATACTGTGACCCAAAATGAAACAGAAATGAAAACAAAATGAGCAGGGATAAAGCCACTGTGTGACTCCCAATGGGGAACCAATGATCACATAAAGAATATGTGCCTGGCCTATTGCAAGAGCTCAAAAAATGGTTTTTATCTTATTATGGAGAATATTCGATCACTATTTTTCTGACAACAAAATTTGAAATATTTGAAAACTCATAATGTACCTCTTCTGGTCCAAATAAATTTAACCCCTTGTGTTTTCTCAACTTATTTTTTCTAATAAGTGACCCTTAGCGTTTTATCTCTTCAAGTTCGTTTGATCATATTATTTTGGACGCATTCCAATGCTTTTCATAAAGGGATGCCCGAATCTTATGCAAATGACCTCATGTGAGCATTGCTTATGAACCAAGTGCCAATGTTCCATGGCCAGTGGGTGGACCCATTAATCCTTGACCTACCGTTCGTGGGGCTCTTTGTGCAATGGTTAGCAGTACACACTCTGGAATCCGCTCTCAGGGTATGGATTTCAGCTCTGTCCCTTATTTGCTGTGGGGCCGCGGCTGTCTATTTCCTTGATCTTGTCTTACTTGGGTTGAAAGCAGTTGCAATGGTACTCAGCGTGTCTAAGTTTTTGCCAGCATTAACTCATGTTCTTTGGTAGCTTTCAGCTGCTTCCACGCAGATGCCGCCACGTGTGGTTTATTATAATTTTCCATATTATAATTTTTTATCCCTAACCCAAGCTCTTGATGCAATTTAAGCCTACCATCCAGGGCACTGATGTTCTTCACAGAGTGACGTCATCGGTCATGGTAATCAATATATTTCCATCCTGGTAAGTTAAGCAGTACCGGCCCCCACTGGGTGCCAGAGTTTGTGTTCTTGTTGGCGATCGTTATCAGCAGGTAACGTGTCAGGATATTTCAACCCCTCAGGAAGGAAAACCCTGATTCGAAGACAATAAAATGATTTCTTTTCTCCTATGACAAGAAGCTTCAGGGGCCCCGGTGCTCGTGATTCTGCTCCTGGCAAAGTAATGATGAGCCAGGTTCATTTCCTCTCCTAGCTCCCCAGGTTCAACACCCTGGCCTCGTCCTCAGCCTCACCTGTTCAGGCCAGAGCAGTGCAGAGCCACACCCAGGACAAGATCGCATCCAGGAAAACAAAGCAATTGTTTCATCTTTTGTTAACTCAGGAGCAGGGAAACCTCAAAACCCCCATCAGAGGTTTCTCTAGCCAGACACAGATGTCGTGACAATTTCTAAACCGACCCCAAGGTACTGTGGGTCCCACGATTGGCACAGACAGATCAAGATTTACCCCTAGGGTTGCAATGGGGGGTGCTTCCCCCAAAACTCAGAAGAGGTTTGGCCCGTCCGCGGAAGAAGGAGTAAGGCGGGACAGGAGCGAGCCAGCGTGCAGCGTGGGTCTGCCACTGTTGACCCATTAATGGCGTAGTGACAGTAATGTTTCTTTTTAATGGTCAGACCGAAGATGGCTATGTGGAGGGAATCGGATCAGGTTCACCACTTGGCTATATCTATATGTATATCAAGGTAAAGACAGACTACATCTTAGTAATTACATAGTTTTATTTTTTTTATTTTTATGAAAAAAAAATTTAATTAATTAATTTATTTATTTATTCCCCCCCTTGGGCTTTTACTAAATCATCTATAGATATGTTTCTTTTATTTATTTATTTTTATTTTTATCTTTTAATTTTATTTTCTATTTTTTAAAACTTACATCCAAATTAGTTAGCATATAGTGAAACAATGATTTCGGGAGTAGATGCCTTAATGCCCCTTACCCATTTAGCCCATCCTCCCTCCCACAACACCTCCAGCTATTTATTTGTGACAGAGACAGAGCACAAGTGGGGGAGGGGCAGAGAGAGAGGGAGAGACAGAATCCAAAGCAGGGTCCAGGCTCTGAGCTGTCAGCACAGAGCCCGATGCGGGGCTTGAACTCACAAACTGAGATCATGACCTGAGCCGAAGTCAGACGCCCAACCGACTGAGCCACCCAGGCGCCCCAGTAGTTACATAATTTTAGATAAAAATAGCCTTAAAACTCAAAAGTGTACCTTTACAGCTGCATATGTATATATACATTTATAACTGCTTATGTATAAGTTAGTAATATATAAATAATAATATAACATAAGAAGGTGATAATATACAAATTATATATTAATTGTATACATTTATATATGCTCATATATAATGTAATATGTAATTTAATTATATATGCTAATATATTGAATTATATGTTGTATCATATATTGCACAATAGATAGATAAGTGTATGTATGATTAATATATTACACATAATATACATATAATAAAATCTATACTTATATATATTAAAATCAAATTCAGATTAGTTTAACAGGAATAAAGTGAATGCATATAAAATGGCACTGAGGCATCTCATGCAAAAACAGACTATTTTTTGAGTGTCTTAATAAATGCTCGAGCACCGCTGGGAACATTTGGTAAAGAAGGAATAGTCTCCACCCTCATGGGGCTTATATATTAGCATTTCTCAAAGTCTTTATACTGGCTTTGTTTATGCTCCAAGGTTTTTATTTACATTCATGGAAAGAGATTCACCTCACAATTTATTTTAGATAATCAGAAATCCCCATGGTTTACAGTTTTCTTGATAAATACCAAAGAGGAACATGTTAAGGATTTTTAGAAATTCAAATCTCAAATAGGAGAAAATGACTTAGACTGGTATAGAAATAATGATCAACCAAACATCCATGTCATTACTACACAAAATGCGAAGTTCGTAATAGATTTTAACAAACTGCTCATATATGTTTCAGGTCTCAGAAGCATGTGTTGGAAAATATAAGAATCTGTGATAAATTCCTATCTTAGGAATACACTTTAAAACCCAAAGCTCGTGCTAATATTTTTGTACAAGATACATGCTCCTTTTTTGTAGATCGCGTTCTCCCTTCCTATGACAAGCCCCTAAATAATTGTAGGTTTCAAGAATGAGAAAAGGGTCCAGATTGAAAACTAGAAATGAAAATGAAGTAGGCTTTAAGATAAAAGCCAAATGCAAATAATGAGTGCACTGGCTCTCTGCATTTATTTACATTTTCTGCATTTGCAATGTCACTAATATCTGCAGAAGCACATTTCTCAGTGTGATCAAGGAAAGCAGAATTGCCGTCTTGGGATAACCATTTTGTTTTTGGTTTCAGTCTGGTGTTACCCTCTGCCATGGACTTTAAGAGTTAGCAGGTAGATGAAGGCTATTAATCTTTAAATTACATACCACTCAGTGTCTGTTACTCACTGAACAGACGCTGGTGAGCAAACGGACATGAACGGCATTTTCAGTGAAAAGGACCGAGAATCATAGCTGACTGAGGCAGCCACTTGTCCCCACACCTTTCTGTCCCCATTGCTACTGACAGGTCTCCAGTTGTAGACACACGGCGTATGAATATTATCCCGCTGCACGACTCACCTGGTACACAAATTCACGTTCTAATAGTTACTTGAGTGATTTGTTTGTAGATTTTTTTGACACAAATTGGTTTTTCTTTAAGGTAAATTTACAAATTCACAGCAGTCAATCCTGCACTAAACCCGACTGATCAATTTTAATGAAATGCCCTAAGTCATAATAATAATTTAAAAAAAAAAAACAACAACAACAACCCTGTTTCATATCACAACAACAAAGGGATCTTATTTGCCCCCAGGTCCCAGCCTCCACCTGCTCCTATAAAAAGAAAACATAGTGCAATAATAGTGACATTTTTAATTATGCTGTTTTTCTGTAAAATCCTGGTTTGTATATCATGATTATATAAGGTCATAACAAGCTTCCCAGGGATGCGCTGACCTCAGAGGCCGGAGCCCCCTACGGACCCCACGAAGACCACGGGAGGGAGGGTTACTTCAGCTTGTGGGTTTGGAAGTCACTGTTTTTTAATTATTAATAAAAATCATTTTAGAATCTTCCCTTGACTCTGTTTTACCCTCCAGCTACATCCTGCCTTTCACCTTTCCTTCCCGCTTCTTGAGAGAGGAGTTTACACCTGCTGCTTCGCCCCTGACCCTCATGGTCCCGTCCCACTTCTGAAAACAGTGGGTCCCATCGATTTCTTTTTTTTTTTTTTCATTTGAGGGGGGTGGGGAGAGGGAGAGAATGGGGGAGGAGCAGAAGGAGAGAGAGAGAGAGAGACAGAGAGACAGAGAGAGAGAGAGAGAAAGAGAGAGAGGGAATCCCAAGCAGGCTCTACACTCAGCTTGGAGCCCAACTAAGCTTGGGTTACGACCCTGGGATCACAGCCTAAGCTGAAATCAAGACTCAGATGGTCAACCAACTGAGCCATCCAGGAGCCCCCATCAACTCCTTTGTGAAGATTATCGAGAGCCTCCTAGTCACTAATCTCAAATGCTTTCACCCAACACTCTCTTGACGTCATCCCTCCGTGAGGCTGACCCTTAAGATCCTGGGGCTTTCTGCCCCTTTGGCCAGTGACACTGCCCCACGGTGTCCCATCTCTCCCTCCCTGTCCTCACCCTGCTGTCCAGGTACAACACAAATGCTCAGCACTCAACCCAGGAGTGACACTGTTGTGGGTCCTGAGAGATGTGGCAACAAGGACGGGGCCTTCCACGTCCCAGAAGCGAGGAGAGAGGGAGCATTGGGTGCAGCTCACGGGCACATCGCAAGAGGGTTTCTGCGCACTGACATCCGTGTTAGAAAGTAGCTTCTGGCAACAACGCAGAGGCTCATACACACAGGACCAGGGGCAGAGATGAGAGAGGGGCCACGGAGCAGTCCCACAGGAAATGGCAAAGGTGACACAGAGGCTTTGGGGACAAAGTCAAAAGTGGAGCCAGGGTGGCTCAGTCAACTGAGTGTCCAGCTCTTGGTTTCTGCTCACGTCATGATCGCACGGTTGGCGGGATTGAGCCCTGCATCAGGCTTTCTGCTGACAGCACGGAGCCTGCTTGGGATTCTCTCTCCCTCTGTCTCTGCCCCTTCCCTGCTCTCTCCTTCCCTCTCTCTCTCTCTCTCTCTCAAAATAAGATAAACTTAAAAAAAGTGGAGGTGTACAGAGAGAAATGAGGACTGTTGGGGAGATGCCATAGAGCCTGTCACTTACTTGGTTAAGGGGACATGGGTCAGGGTGTCCAGGTCTCCCCCTGGGTCGTTTCACCAAGAGAGAGCACAAGGAAGAACATTTCAGATGGCACCCCCTCTGAGTGTCTCATTCAGCCCCGGAGCTGTCCCAGAGCAACACAGACTGCGTGCTCTGGCCACAGATACTATTTGCTTCTCGCAGCTCTGGAGGCTGGCAGTCCAAGATGCCGGCACCACCAAATTCGGTGTGTGGAGAAGACCCTTTTCTGGACTCACCGGCTGCTGTCTTCTCACTGTGTCCTCCCAGGGCAGATGGGACAAGGTAGCCCTCTGGGGTCTCATGTAAAGGCACTGATCCCATCCACGAGGGCTCCACTCTTGTGACCTACTCACCTCCCAAAGGCCCCACCTCCTAATGCCATTACTTTGGGGGTTAGGTTTTCACGAAAGAATTTGGGGATTGGGAGTCGGAAACATTCAGCCCATAAGAGGAGAGAAACCTGGGCCACGCGAGTCTTTGCAAGATCCCCTTCTTGCCAACCCCTGTCTTTAGCCTTTCTCCCCGGCCTCTCCGTGCCCCAGCCCCTTACGGACTCCAAAACACCCGCCTCGTGTCAGCAGGAAAGGCACACGGCGGCATGGGAACCCCGGATGTAATAGGAGCTTCATCCGGCGCTGGCAGCGGGTTGGGGCCAGGTTCCCTAGTGGAAAGGGCACTGAAAGATGCATTGGGTTTGACAGATGAAAATGGTTATGGGCTCAAAGCTCCCGTGAGGAAAGAACAGAAGGGAAAAACACAAAGCCATTGAAACAGGAGGCCATTCAAGGGGGAAGGAGTGGCAGAACTTGGAGGGAAGAGGCTAGTGGAAGTCAAAATTAGAAATGCCGTTGGCGCCATGGGATCTCTTACAGCCACCGTGGTTCTCTGAGTTCGCCTGCATGGCCTCGGTTGTCAAATATGGCATGCCGAGGCTTCCCAGTCTCTCACACCTGGCCCAGACCTCTTCCACTAGCTCCAAATGTACCCATTCGTTTACTGCTGACCTCCCAGCTCAAGCTCATTAAATTGTGGTTGTCATTTGGACCTTCACAGTCATTGAGTCAGCCTTCTAAATGGCGAGTAGCATCTGAAAAGCAAGTGGGAGTTGTTTAGATCTGGGTGAGCTTAACTCTGATCTGACTTTAATACATATTCTTCATCACTTCCCTAACTGTTGAAACCTGGAGACTACTTGGCTGCAGTCTTCTGTTCCAAATACCTTCAACGTAGCAGAGACACATCGAGATTCCTCCCCGAAGCTTCGTAAAAGTCTGGATTGTTATTACAAGGAGAACCTTGGAAATAAGGACCACGGTCTGCCTTTTAGTCTTATTTTCACACCATCAACGACGCTGCTGGTTGTGTTTAGAGACCTCCGAATTCCAAGTCTGGAGCAGCAAGAATCATGGGGGGCAGCACACGCTGGTTTGGGGTTCAGTGCAGAGTCTCGAAGATTTATTTCAGCATTTATCTTCTTCCCTCTGGGCAGTGAGACCTGCTGCTCTAGATTTTAAAATAACAAAGATTGATCTTAAGTTCATTTCCATAAATATGCTGGGCACATAGGAAGCACTAGAATGCACAGTCATTCTGGTTGAAATGTGGCAGCTCGGCCCAAGGAGCAGTCCATGCTCACTGTGAGATTTCCCATGAATACTTAAGCTTCAACAAGGGGCAGTTTCTTCAAAAAGGACTTTGGTCAACAGATTTGTACTGAAATAAACTTCACGAGTTGACGTGAGCTTAATTAAAAAGTGATAAATCTCCCTTGCCTCGTCTATCAGCTATTTAAAAAAGAGAGAAACTTCAGGCTCTCGCTATTAAGCCACACTAGTTGGCACTTATAAACACAATTTCCATGATATGTTTTATAACCGAGAAATACAGAGCCCGTGCATTTTCCTTTCTAGAAACTGTTAACTAGTTTTTCATATATTGTTTTTCATCATTTATATTGTTCAATTCTAGGGAACATCCAGCTGATGAGTTAATGTTATATTTGCATGACTTAACATCGTATGTTCTCTTACCTACAGTAAATAAAGCAAGATGACTTAGGAACGTTAAATTCTGAACTTCCAAGTATATAATAGTGTGTCTGCCTCAATGCCAAAATTAAAACGCTAGTGTCTTTTATGACTAGAGATGGACATCTGAATCTATCTCCATATTTCAGATTCTCAAGCCATCAGAAGTAAGTCTTCATTTGTGGGAAGAACCTCATGCATGGCTTCCCTCAGTTACACAAATGCAAATGCAGGGAGAATTTCTCACCCTACTGGTGGGACGACTCCAGAGAGCAGCCTGCACCATGAGTGGCTTTATTAAGTAGCTAACTCTCCCTTCCTTGCAGGATGGTTCTCACCAGGGTGGAAGGGATGATATTTGCATATTTAAAGACAATGAACTTAGCCCGGTCAATGCTCTTAGGGTTGGCTCTTACTTTAAGAAGAGGCTCGAGTGAGCTTTCTAGATTCTTTCTCCACCTCTCCTGTACCTCACCCTGCTGTGGTCTCCAACCCTCTGAAGGGGCAAGTACTGTTCAAGGTCTCTTCTGGACATCTCACTTTCAAAGTCTCCTCCACAATCCAGGGAAATTTCTCATCCCTTCACCAAGTGGCTCCTACGTCATCCACATGCAGCCACTGTATACATACTTTACTCTTGCAATTTCAAAAACTTTTGAAGAAAGGAAGAAGATGAAAACAAAGAAACAAAACCTTATTCTTCCAAGTGGTCGCTCATGGAATTGAAAGCCAAGGCTTTCAAGACCTAATTTAGAACCAAAAGCCAAGAGACTGAGTTTAGTTTTATTGGATCTTTTTGTACTCTCCCTTCAAAGAGAGTGTATCTTAGTCTTATGAGAAAATATAAGTCAGTTTTAATGGAAGAAAGGATCAGAATAAAAGGGATTATTTTTTACAAAGTAATTATAACAGGGAATCTTACCAATATTTATACTATTATTGTATTATAAGTAAACTTACATTTAAGGGAGTGAGAAGTTGCTGATGAACATACTATTGAATCAGAGGACCCTGAACAACCAAGTAAGATGTAAATACATTTGCATAAAACCAAGAATCTACTGGGTCATTGCCATTCCCTCTTTGCTTTGACTGAAATCCATTTGTTTTATACATTTGGAAAAGTACCATTATTCTTACCTTATTTTGGCATTCCGGGGAAGGAAAAAAAAAAAAAAAACAGATCCTGCAATCTCCACTCTCAATCTCTCCAAGTTCTTTTCCTTCCGGTGTGTTGTCTACAGTTATATTTACCGTGTATCTGAATACCCCAAATCAAGATACATGGTCTAACAAAGCATATTTTTTCATTTGTCAGTTTGCTTATATGAAAAGTCTAATATGGAGAGCTAGAAAAGTTTAGTTGTTTTTAATTTTGAGCAGACAGGTTATACTTACTGAGATCTAATTCAACAATAAATAAAATTGTGTGATATATGGTTGGTTTCCCTACAGTAGCATTTCTTCATGGTTTAGAATACAAATCTCCCCTGGCATCCTCCCTTTCTCTCCTGCCAGATCAACACCAAATAAGCATGATGATGTATACTCTATAAAGCACTTTTTAATCCCTCTTGTATCTCAACTGATTTTTTTAAAAAACATGAAAGGAGAAAATAAAACCTTTATGTCAGATAGTAGGTAATGGAGTTTCTTAAGATAGCATACTTTATGGTTTCTCTATACTTATAAGAAAGAAAA
The DNA here is from genome assembly GCF_018350195.1 of Panthera tigris. NCBI lineage: Eukaryota > Metazoa > Chordata > Mammalia > Carnivora > Felidae > Panthera > Panthera tigris. The sequence continues at coordinate 90,485,437 of NC_056671.1, read as the reverse complement.
AAATATTGACCTATTTTATCTTCCTGTGTAATGGGTGGGGCTGAATGAAAGGCAGTTTCAATCTCTCCAGGCATGCTGATGGGAAGTGAAAAATGATTTTTCCCAGTCAAAGAATGAATTCCTATAAAGCTAGAAAGGTATTAGGACACCGTGATATTTTGACACACAAAACAAACAATTAAGCTGTTGTGCAGATATGTGACCTGAAAGAGAACCCTGAGAAAGGAGGTTTAGTAGAACTAGGTAAATATGTTTCGTTCCTTCCTTCTTTGATGAAATAAAAAATCTTCTTTAAATCCAATTTTTATAGAGGGAATTCTGGCAATGGCAATGTGAAGAGGCTGGCAAATCACCTTCCACATAAATAAGTATGAACACATATAAAACAATTATTTTGGGCTCTGAAGATTGACCAAATTTAAACAATACATTGAGAAGTATTTAATCATGAAAAACTACTAAGATTAGGTAAAAGCTATATTAATATCTGGACCTCTCGCTGGGACTGGTTCCATTTCCCTACTCCCACCCAGTTCATGATGTAGTACTTTTACCAGAACGGGGAAAACTTTGAAAACCAGTAGCCTTGCCTCCATGGGGAAAGAGGGCATCAACTTGGAACACGGGCTGAACATTCAAGGTGGCATTGTCAGTGTTTGCAACAAACTTGTTTACAAAAATGAATGGAGGAAACACACAGCTTTTCTAGGTCCAGGTTTCAGTCCCAGTTGGCACAAAGATCAAATAGGCAGAAATTTAATGGGTAGATCCTAGAAATGAGAAGTCCACAAAGGGAGAGAGATGAGCATTCCACACATCTCTGGCTAATTATAAACTATGCCATGTGTGAGGACACCTGAGAGGGCCAAGAAGAACATAAAAGCTTGGATGTACTGGAGAAGGGGTTGAACTCTGAATGTGCTCCCCAAGTCACACACAGATCAAGTGGCAAGGGTGACAGCCATACAGATACAAGGTATTTGAGCAAAATTTCTGTCCAAACCATTGGCTGATCACTAAGCTATGCAGGCACAAGAGTAATCCCACAAGGTCAGGCTAAAAAATAATGACTATAGAAAATAAAAACTCAGTACACACACCACAGGGGAGACAGACTTCAGTTTAAGACCACACAACTATTAAAAAGGAAAAAAAAAAAAAAACCTCAGGGAATAAAGAGCACACAGAATCCAGATTAGCTAAAATCTACTTTCTAAAATCTTTACTATTTGAGAAAACTATACAAGACCTGTTAAGAGACAAGTTAAGTGTGATCCATACTCAGGGAAATAAATGAAACCAATAAAAACTGATTTGAGTGGGTCCAAACATTGGATTTGGCAGACAAACACCTCAGTATGTATTATGAGCATATCCAATGAGTTAAAGAAAACTATCTTTAAAGAGTTAAAGAAAAAATATGGTAATGAAGGCTCAACAAATAGGAAATATCAACAAAGAAGAAAATGTTTTTTTAAAGAACCAAATGACAATTCTACAGTCAAAATACACAATAATTAAAATGGAAAATTCACTAATTGTCTCAGCAGTAGAGTTGATATGGTAGAAGAAAGACACAATGAACATTAAGGTAAGTAAATAGAAATTATGCAATCCACAGAATGGAAAGAACAAACGTTTAAGAAAAGTGAACAGAGCCTCAGAGACCTTGGAACATCAACTATACTTTTATACATGTACTGGGAGTTCCATAAGAAGAAGAGTGAGAGAAAGGAGCAGGAAAAATATTTGAAGAAATAATGATGGGAAACATCCCAAATTTAATGAAAAACATGAATCTGCAGTTCCAAGAAGCCCCACAAATCACCATAAGATAAATACAGAGAAATCCACACTTAGATACATCATAATCAAACTGCTGAAACACAAAAACAAAGATAAAATAATCCTGACAGCAGCAAGAAAACAAAAAGGACTCATTATATGCAGAAAAACAATAAGATCAATAACTAACATATGATCCTAAACAATGAAAACCAAAAAGCGCTGGAATATTCCAAATGGTGACAGAAAAACCTGTCAAACCAGAATTCTATTTTTAAAAAGAAGGCCAAATAGAGACCTTCTCAGATAAACAAAAATTGAGAGAATTTATTGCTAACAGACCTGCCTTCAAAAAATGTTATAGGAGTCATTCAGACTGCAAGGAAATGGCACAAGATAGTGACTTCAGTCCTTAGGAGAAAATGAAGAACACAAGAAACAATAAAAATGGGGACAAGTATAAAAGATAGTGTATATATTTTTCTCTGTTGAAAAATTTCTTTAAAAACATAAGGTTGCATAAAGCCATACTGTAATAACTGTACTATTGGGTGTATAACATATATAGATATAATGTATATGAAAATAATAATACAAAGAAGGGGGGACAAAACGGAGCTATATTGGGGTAAAGTGGTTATATATATTTTATCAGAATTGAGTGTTAACTTTGAGTAGACTGTGACAAGTTAAGCTGCATAAGAAAATTCTAACATATAACTTATAAAGCCTAAACCAGGGAGAGATAGAAAATCCAAATAGACCAATTACTAGTCAGGAGATTGAATCAGTAATCAAAAATCTCCTGGGGCACCTGGGTGGCTCAGTTTGTTAAGCACCTGACTCTTGGTTTCGGCTCAGGTCATGATCTCACAGTTCGTGGGCTGGAGCCCCACATTGGGCTCTATGCTGACAGTGTGGAGCCTGCTTGGGATTCTTGCTTTCTCCCTCTTTCTATGTCCCTCCTTCACTTGTGTTCTCTCTTTCTTTCTCTCAAAATAAGTAAATAAAAACTTCTTAAAAATCTCCCAGTGAAGAAAAGCCCAGGACCAGATGGCTTTACTGGTGAATTTTACCAAACATATAAAGAAGAATGAACCCCAACCTTTCTCAAACTCTTCCAAAAAATCCAACATGCGGGAACGCTTCCAAACTCATTATATGAGGCCAGCATCATCCTGATACCAAAGCCAGATAAAGACATTACCAGAACAGAAAATTGTTCTGTACCAGAACAAGTCAATATTCCTAATTAATATAGAGACAAAAGTTCTCAATAAAATACTAGCACACAGAATTCAACAGTACATTAAAAGGATCACTCACCATGATTGAATGGAATTAATCCTAGGAGTGCAAGCATGGTTCAACATATGCAAATCAATCAATATGATGTGTTACATTAATAGAATGAAAGAAAAGAATCATATGATTTCAATCAAGACAGAAAAAGCACTTAACAAAATTCAACATCTGTTCATGATAAAAAAAAAATCTTAACTAATTGGGCATAGAAGGAATACACATCAACATAATACATTAGACACATAAAACAAGCCCATAGGTAACATCATACTCATTGGGGAAAGACTGAAAGCTTTGACTGGATATCGGGAGCAAGACAAGGGTGCCCACTCTTACTGCTCTTGCAGTACTAGAAGTCCTGTCTAGAGCAATCAGGCAAGAAAAAGAAATAAACGACATTAGGAAGGGAAAGAAAATAATAAAATTTTCTTTGTTAGCAAATGGTATTTTATATAGGTAGAAAATCATAAATGTTCCACCAAAAACCTGTTAAATCTAATCAACCAATTCCATAAAGTTGCAGGACACAAAATTAACATACAGAAGTTATTAGCATTTCTATACACTAACAGTGAATTTTCTGAAAAAATAAAGACACGGATCCATTTACAATAGCATCAAAAATAATAAAATACTTAGGAATGAATTTAACCAAGGGGATGATAGATCTCTACTCTGAAAACTACAAGACACTGATGAAAGAAATCAACGAAAACACAAATAAATAGAAAGATACGTAATGATCATTATTAGTTGAAAGAAATAATATTAAAATGTCAATACTACCAAAAGCCATCCACAGATTCAACAGAATCTCTATCAAGATTCCAATGGCATTTTTTACAGAAATAGAAATAAAAAGACTTCTAAAATTTATATGGAGTAACAAAAAAAATAGCCAAAGAAATATTGAAAATCAGTAGAAGAAGAACAAATCAGGAGGCATCGTACTTTATGATGCCATGGTATACTATAAAGCTATAGTAATTAAAATATTAAATATTTGCCAACCATATACATGATAAGTGGTTAATATTAAAAATATATAAAAAATTCAAACAGCTCAATAGCTTAAAAACAACCCAATTAAAAAAAATGGGCAAAAGATCTGAATGGATGTTTCTGCAAAGAAAATGTATGAATGGCCAACAGGTACATGAAAAGATGCTTAACATCACTAGTCATTAGGAACGCAAATTAAAACCACAGTGAGGTATCCCCCCCACCCCTGTCAGAATGGCCATC